>NC_136795.1:24131914-24501914 GCF_951216825.1 Electrona antarctica | reverse complement strand
ACTTATAAAAAATTGACCTTTGGCTCTGTACTCTGCCAGCTCTCTCTTTTTTGAGTGGTGTAAACCACTCCTACAACTGGCTTTTGTGTGCAGAAAAAAATGAGCATGGTTGCTATGTTCAAAATAATTTCTGACGTAATTAAATCACACCCGGGTGAACTGGATGACCGTAGCAACCATGGTCATTTTCTCTGCACAGAAAAAGCCAGTTGTGAAATCACATCCGGGTGTGATTTCATTACGTCAGATCAGAGCTGATCAGGCTACATAATACCTTACCTTATTTCATTACGTCAGACATTACGTCAGACCACAGCTGATCATGCTATATAAAACCTTACACCACTCAGTTCACACGGGTGTGATTTTTTCATCTACATCAAACTTGCCGAAAATAGCAAAAAAAAAAAAAAGGTTCCTATCATACAAATGTTTGGTAGCCCTCGTGTTATAATGCTGAGGACCCTAACGTTAGAAACTAACGTGGTCTTTAATATCAATTCTTTGCATTGTGTTGAATCACACCACATCGCATCGCATTGGATCGGGAACAGGGGTGACTCGTATCACTAGGGGCCTCAATCGCTAATATTTACAGATATAGACAACTTCCAGTGTTCATCCACAGAAGTGACTGATGTTTTCAAACAGAATTGAAATCTGGCTCCACCCCCCCTCCCCCGTCATTCTATTGGCCGAGCCAGGTCACTTCAGGCGGTTGTTGATGCTGATGGGAAGGACGCATTGGATATTTGCGCTCGTATGTCTAAATATGTCATTAATGGATAAATATATAATTACCCTAATTAATAATGCTAATATAAAAGACTACTGATTACTTTTACTACTTCGATAGCCAGAGCAAGAAACTCCGGAACTGTAAAAATACTTTTGAAAGTAATCAGAGTACAAAAAAATACCCAAAATCTAGGCAGAGAGCCTCTAACAAGTTACAAAAAGTGGTTTTAAACCTTTTATATTATAAAGTTACTAATTAGCTTTAACAGGAATACTTTTAAGAGAATGATCAATATCCAAATGTTACCTTAAGCAGGAAATACTCTTAGAAAAAATACCTTTAAATACCCAAATAGAATAGAGGAGTCCACAGAAAGAAATGATTGTCCAGTCAGGAGCGTATATGGTTTTGTCAATTGATTTTAGTTCGGAGAGTACAGAACAGATCCTCATACAGCCAATTACAAAATGTCTCTCTCCGTCTCGCAAAATGGAGACGGTTTATATATCATTTTAATCAAGATTTGAGAACACTAAGAGCAACGTGTCAAATAACCAGGGAAGTTCATACATCCTGTCAAAACCAGGAAGCATAATGCATGGGATATGTAGTTTAAGGGTGAATTTGGAGTCCATAACTGGGTTCTAGTCAAGTTAGTTGGAGACTACTTGTCTGCTACGGGAAAGCACCAAGGCCAAAATAACATGTTTTCCACAGAGAGGAGCAGATAAACGGGAAATAACAATTCTATATCTTACTCGCTGACTGGGGGAGAATTAAAATCAGTGGGACCATAGGGCATGAAGATACAAAGGCCTAGGGCACATGTACCGATTCATAATTATTGCAGGGCATGGGGCATAAGATTTAAGTCATTGGGAACATGTAAACAAATCCACAAACAATTAAATCTTAATAATTCCAAATTATCCATCAGTCATTTATGAAATTCTATCGATAGTTACAATGACATTGAGTTGTCATGTTTTTTTTAAGAGTATAGCATAATCGCAATATCACACGAGTCCCGTAGTCGCAAATGAGGAAGTGGCGGAGGCAGTAAGTAAAGTAAGTAAATTTTATTTATAGAGCACATTTCACAGACATCATAGTCACAAAGTGCTTCACAACAATAAAAACAAAACATGTCAATGGTAGTAAAAGTAAATATTAAGAATAAAAATAATAAGAATAAAGCAAAGAAAAAGAAGACAGAGCAAATGGCACTGGTAAAAATCAAGAAATCAGTACAGTACTACGTTGCAAAGGCCTGTCTAAAAAGGTGGGTCTTTAAAAGCTTTTTAAAAAGGTCCACAGAGGCCACCGATTTCAGGTGATCCGGGAGGTTGTTCCATAACCTGGGGGCAAAACTGGCAAAGGCTCGATCACCTTTAGTTATTAATTTTGTGGGTGGAACGACCAGCAGGGCTTGGGATGAGGATCTCAGAGACCTTCTGGGAACATATGGGTGGAGTAAGTCAGAGATATATGGGGGTGCCTGGCCATGGAGGGTTCTGTGTGTGATGACAAGGATTTTAAAATTAATTCTATACTTTACTGGGAGCCAGTGCAAGGACAACAGGATGGGGGTGATGTGGCAGGATCTCCTGGAGCTGGTCAGCAATCTGGCAGCAGCGTTCTGAACCAGTTGCAGACGGTCTAATGAGGATTTGGAGAGACATGTGAAAAGGGAATTACAGTAATCTAGACGTGATGATATAAATGCATGGATGATCATTTCTAACTCCGGGTGTGAAACAACAGATCTAAGTTTGGCTATATTGCGAAGGTGGAAGAAACAGGCACTGGAAACGGACCTAACATGCTTATCCAGAAGCATTGCCTGGTCTAGGATAATTCCTAAGTTTCTAGGGTTGGAGCAAATGTTAGATTTTAGTGACCCGAGGTGGTTGGAAACATCTGCAGCAACTTTATCTGGGGCAACAATTAAAACTTGGGTTTTTTCTGCATTTAGTTGCAAAAAATTGCTGGCCATCCAGTTTTTGATGGCCGCTAGACATTCATGGAGAGTGTTGATTATGTCGATCTTATCTGGCTTGAATGAGCAGTACAACTGTATGTCGTCGGCATAGCAGTGATAGGAGATACCCTCAAAGCTGCTTATTATTGGACCTAGGGGAAGTAAATATAGAGCGAATAGAAGTGGGCCTAGGACCGATCCCTGTGGAACGCCACATGACAGTGTAGAGGACTCAGAGGAGTAGGGACCAACGGCCACAGAGAAGCTCCTGTCTGAAAGATAGGACTGGAACCAATCTAAGGCGGTCCCGGAGACACCAACCCACGTCCTGAGCCTGTCAATTAAAATACGATGGTCTACGGTGTCGAAGGCTGCACTTAGATCAAGCAACACCAGGATGGAGCAATCACCAACATCGGATGACATCATGATGTCACTTGATACTCTAAGTAGAGCTGTTTCTGTGGAATGAATTTTACGGAAGCCTGATTGGTATTTGTCGCAGATATTGTGTTGATTTAATATGGTTGTGAGCTGATTGGCCACTGCCTTTTCCAAAACCTTAGATATGAAAGATAGTTTTGATATTGGCCTGTAGTTTATTGGGAGGGATGGGTCCAGATTTGTTTTTTTGAGGAGTGGTTGAATGATTGCCTTTTTTAAATTAGATGGAACACGGCCGGATGTTAGTGATGAGTTTATTATAGAGAGTAGGCAGGGGCCTACAGATGAAAAGACATCCTTTAGCATTGATGTGGGCAGGACATCTAGCGGACAGGAAGATGTCTTCATCGACCTCACAAGGTCAGTCAATTCTTGCAGGGAGATGGCGGAGAAACTGCAAAGGGTTGACTGCCGGGTAAGACAAGGGGGGAGGGGGGAGGAGGAAGGGGTAATGCTAGCTCTTACTGTGTGCACCTTGTGTATGAAAAATAACAGAAAATCATTACAGTCTTTGTTAGAAGAGACTGTGATGGTGGGAGGGGCAGGGCTGACAATATTGTTGATTGTGTTGAACAGTATTTTAGGATTTCTCTTGCTAGAGGCGATAATGTTGGCGAAATAAGAGGCCCGCACATCCCTGACGAGACTGTTATACTGGATCAACAGCTCCCTTAACGTGATACGGTCAGCCTGGAGCTTGTTGGCTTTCCAGAGGCGTTCAGCTTTCCGACATTTCCTTCGGAAGGAGCGAGTTGCCTCAGTTAACCAAGGGGAGGAGTTAACAGAGGGGACAGATCGGGTTTTTAGGGGAGCAACCTTATCTAGAATGGCCAAACAGTGCGAGTTGAAAGAGTTAATCAAACTTTCAGTGTCTGTTGAAGGCTGTTCTAAAACTAGTGTGCTGTCAAAAGCTGAAGCAAAATTCTCAGTGGAGGACTCATTTATTAGGCGTGAGAGCTTCTCTCTCTTGCTGATTGGATAATTAGTATTAAAGGACAAATTAAAGGAAATAAAATAGTGATCTGTCACAGAGAGTTCCTCAGTGCAGACGTCATGGATATCCAAGCCTAGGGAGAAGACAAGGTCCAGAGTGGCAGAGACCGAGACTCACTGGCTCTCAACATATTGGGCGCGTTCAGAAATAGTGCACTTTGAGTTTTTTTTGATTGATTGAAGAATTTATTAACAGTTTGCAGAATTACAGTACATTTCAAGCACAAACTCAATACAAAGGCTGTTAACTGTGAGTGGACGACCCAATTAAGCATTACACTTGTTTCCAATAGGGTCCACCATGTTCAAATCATCAAAACATTTAGAGACGTACAAATAGACACTTCTATAGACAGAACAGGAATTCATCATTCATCATGAGCGCACTGTGCAATGCAAACTAATAGGTGAATGCAGGCTTTAAGCCGGCAGGCAGCCGCGGTCTCCGCGGTGGTGACAGACTCACTATAGCGACTTCCACCATTTCAACAAATAAGCACATGCAACCCACTTCACATGAACGATATTGATGTAACCAGGAGATTTGGTGGGGGGTCCGACGTTCTGTCGGATGATCTCGGATCCTCCGAGTTCTCCCCGGGTGGAATCGAGCAGCGTCAGGAGCGAGGTCTGGAGGAACATGCACATGTACCCGGAGGTTCAATAAATAATCATACTATTACTATTTCACATGAACAATGTTGGTAAAACTAAGATATGGGGATATACAATATATTATACATAGCAATTGCATCGCGTTTTCATTATAATACTGCTGGGTTGCAGGAGAACACCCCAGCATCATAATATATTATAGGGGAAGATAGAGTGAAAAAAGGCCAAAAAAATAGATTTATGAATATTTAAAATGTTGGCTTAAAAGTTGTCTATATGACCTTTAATATCACTGGCAGTGTATCGAGATGCATATCGAATCGTCCTCAGTGATGGAGATCCACATGCCTACTATACAGGGTGCATTTCAAAAGTTACAATTTAATGACGTTTAAGACCTTTTTAATAACAAATTGGCCAAATTGTCAAATATCACATAAGAAAGAGGCAAACATTGTGAAAATAGACAATCTACTGTACAAGCTAACAATGCCTTGCAGTGAGCTTGTAGATCGGCTTTTTTCACAATGTTTATTAGTGGAACCGAGTCAAACTAAATGTAATGCCTACAATTCCAAGTGCTTGTCAGGGTTGGGGGTCCCCAGTTCAAATATGAGTATTTTGGGGGCCGCGGCCTAAGAAGTTTGGTAACCCATGTCCTACTGAACCCCCAACCTCTGTGTTGGTGGGCAGCTATAGGCACTTTTACCACTGCACCCCCCGAGCGCCTGTAGATTGGTTATTTTTCCTAGAATTGCGATTCTTCACATGAATCGATTCCCCCCTCCCCCCACCGCTATAAACAATATGTTCTATCATGGCAATAATAATAGTTTTCCATCTTGGCACCAATATTTTCCTTCATAAATCATAAACTAATTCTGCATTTTGCCACGTTCCGATGCGTTCGTGACGTACAGTAACGCATGAATGCATGAGCACGCGCGCACGCACACACACACACACACACACACACACACACACACACACACACACACACACACACACACACACACACACACACACACACACCATGTCCATTTCTAACCATAAGCCGAAAGCCGAAAAAGTTGAAGGTCATGTGTATTACGTATTGACAAAAAACACATTAACATGAATTCCACCTATTAATAAAGATGATAACGTATAACCAATAAAAACATACAAAAATATAGCTTTAAGCAGCGATGAGATGGGGACAAGCCATAAAAGCCCCTCCCTTCACAGCGTCTCCTCTTTAAATAGCTGGTTGGAGACTGGAGTTTGTTATGCTGATTGGCCGAAGGGGTTGTCTGTACTCCCGCAGCCAACCATGCATGCACACAAAAGAGTCGACCCTGCCCGAAGAGGTCAAGCCTCTTCGGGCTTGACCTCTAGCGATGGTAGTGCTGTCAAACAAGTCTATGAAGCTATCTGAAAAAACGTTAAATCTTCAACCAATTTTATACATATATTTTATGTAGAATATGTGTTCATCTCTCTCTCACCTAAGGGGTCATTGGGCCTGAAACAAAGACCCCTGTTCTATTTTATAACACAGAACATAATGCTATATCTCATTGCTGCAGATGTTCACAATCAACACAGTTGTAATTTTCCCACCCAGTACCCACACTATTGGGTTCATTTGTATTTTAATGGCTGTTGTTGGTCTTAAAATGAGCAGTGGTATGGAGCCCTGAGCTGGTCACAGCAGATGTTTCCGTATATTACTGTTTTGATTTGGTCCAACATCCGTCTACCAGGCACTCTCAGGGTTCCTTGGGGGGGTTCTAAAATGTACCAGCCGAATCTACATTGTAGTATCATTCTGTATTAGTTTCACTCTGAAAGGGTGCAAAATGGAACTAATGGTTCCATTTGTACGCTCTCAGAGTTACAGACCCATACGGGTCCATTTGGTTCCTAACTGTCGATAATTTGGCTGGGTCAAGGTCCCCAGAAGGGCCAGAATCTTTAAAACATGAACACCAGCACAATATTATTTAAAATGTTATTGTTGTTTATGTTGTTTCATTTATCTTCCTTTTGTTTTTGCTTTTTAGTCTGGTTAATACATTTTCTAACTTGGCCGTGGGCTCAGCAGTGTTATAAATGAGGGCTCTAAAATAAAGGTTGATCTATTGGAGACTACATCATGCAGTCCTTGCAGGTTTGCGTCGCTGTATTGATTTCCATCATCCCTTAACGGCTGAAGCTGTCATTGATACAGTGTGTGTCACTCTGATTGTAGACACTGGCTTTGTTTGACAACACCGAGTTTTGTCCTGGAGAAAAGTGCCGTATTGTCCCACTGTGTTGCAGGTCATATTCAATTTAGGAATGGGTAGTGAAGTGGTAGCAGGCAGCTAAGTAAATTGTCCTAAATTAGTGCCCGTTGTTGATCTAGAAAAGGTCATTCATGCCCTCATCACATCCCACTTAAGGTCCCTGCATGCACACTGGTGCGTTTTTCAGATTTTTTTCCTGATTTCTGAAAAACGTGTCCAGACTGCAAGGACCTTTACTGTAATACACTCCATACTGGTCTAACTCGGAAATCACTTTCCCATCTGCAACTTGTGAAAAGCGCTGCTGCCAAGTCCTGTAGTGTGAGTCCAGCCTAACTCAACAAACACAATGTTCCACTGTCTGATTGTGTTACTGTCCTCCTTAATTCTTTATTCATTTGGATCCTCATTAGCTGCCACCAAAGTAGTATAGCTACTCTTCCTTGGGTCCACAACAAACATAACAATACCACAACAAAAAATAAAAACATTAAAAACACAAATACATTCAAGAAATTATAAGTAAAAATACATATGTCATTGTCCTCCTTGTCCCACTGTGCTACTGTCCTCCTTGTCCCACTGTGCTACTGTCCTCCTTGTCCCCCTGTGCTGCAGGTCATACTGAAGGACACGGAGCACAGCAAGAAGACCCTGGAGGACGAGCTGCAGAAAACCTCTGAGGTGAGGAGAGGAGAGGTCTTTGTTATCAGGTAGAACTTGTTAACATTTTTAGGATGGTGAGTTTCGTTCTCCCTCTGAGACAAAATAGGCTATAAATATGTAGGCTTACTGTTGCACACTTTCATATCCCACAACAATCAAATCTATTGTTCAGCTTGTTGAATAATTGTGTTAAATGTTCTGTAAGTGATATATTTCGGGTAAAACAAGAAGTTTATAGAGGCTATGCCTGTGACATCATCGCACCAAGAAGTAGGGGTCTTTGGGTAAACCCGAGACCCGGAAATATCCGGGATCTGACCCGGACCCGGCTCGTTCACGGTTACATCCACAAGAAGTGACTCCGGTAACCGTTACCGTATGTCTCGGTTCAGGAAATGAATCCCAATGCATTTTTCCCATAGACATTTCAAAAAGTATTTATTTAAAGACTAGAAAACACTACTTTCTAGTGTTTTTCTTCTTTGTAATTATTTGTTTGGCCCAAAACATTGTGTTTATTGTCATGATTTGTCACGACAAGAGTTGGCTTTGTCCGCGGCGTAAACATCTTTAAATAAATACTTTCTGAAAAGTGTAAGAGGAAAATGAACAGGGATTTATTTTCTGGGTCTCTCGAGGGGGCGGGACTGCGACGCTCTATTACCTGAGTGGACCCAGCGATTGGCTGTCACAGCTGTCAATCACCCCCCTGCGTTGCCTGCCTATCGTGACGTGACGTGACTTTAGTAAGAAGTAGCAGCGGCACACTACTGTGTAGACAACAATGAGAAAGAAAGAAAATAGCTAGCACTCCGAAGTGTTTGCTGTTGTTTGCTCATCCCACTGCCTTCTGCATTATTTAGAAACAATTTAGAAACAATTTAGAAACAGGTGGTATGCAGGACCGTTGAGTGATTTCCAACGAGCGCTTCCGAACTCCAACACTCCATGCTACTCAATGTTTTGCCACTCAGTCTAGATGAGGTGGGCGTGTCCCGGTAGAAAAGTGATGCATATGCATACTCTATTGTTAAAAGAATAACAACGCTGTATTCCATAGTAATCATTGTCATTGTTTACTAGCTGGAGAGACAGGGAGAAATCTGTTACTGAACAAACAATAGCAATGAATACTATCACAATATAGAGCTTTATTAAATATCATTTATTTATTTTAACAATGCAATGTCATAACAAAGTTATGCCGTGTTAGCTCAGTGGTTCATAAAAGTAATATTTGGCCACAGATCATGGACCCCCATTTGAAAGTTATGCCGTGTTAGCTCAGTGGTTCATAAAAGTAATATTTGGCCACAGATCATGGAACCCCATTTGAAAATATTGTGTGCCAAAAAACAAAATCACAAATATTCAATTTTTTTAAAATGCGCAAGATTGTTTGAAGACAACCAATTTATACGCTCACAGGGCGTGCTTTACCGTGATTATTGGCACGACAGTCATGCGGTCAGGAATGAGACGTAGTCGAGTTCTGCAAGCATCACTGAAGTGAAGCCATTATACAACAGTTACCAAAAACACTGTGTCGCGTGGCCAAAATAACTGATCTACAAGCTTACAACCAAAATGAACAATATTATCCATTTCTGAACGGGCTGTTGTTTTGGGTGTTCCCTCCAGTAGGCTAGGAGAGCGCGGTGCAGGCGTGCAGCTGGTCTGATCAGGTGTGGACTGTGGAGTGATTTTTTTAAATGTGATTTGTCCCAGGGCTAGGTGTTCCATCATGGTTTAAGCACGGGTAGAGAGCCTATTTCAACCAATCAGATTGCTTGGTCGGAACTACCTGTTATACAGTATACCTACATTAAGTCATTTTGCTGGGGACCCCCTGTAACTGTGAGAAGCACTGTGTGTTATCCCTGTAAACCCTGACCCTGCGTGTGGTCGGTATTCCAGAGAGCTTGCCTGACGGGGGAGGAGAACCAACGCTTGAAGAGTCGTTTGCAGGTGGCGGAGGGCGGGGCGGTGCAGAGGAGGGCTAACAGCGCTGAGCAGGACTATGAGGAGGTGGTCCAGCTGCTGGAGGCCGAGATCAGCGACCTGAAGACCCAGCTGGCTGGCAGCAAGAGGCATCCACGCAGCATGGAGGCTACCAAGGTAGGTGGACCCTTGCTTCTCAGGATAGGTAGACCCTCGTCTCTCAAGGTTGTATGTATAGACCAAGGTATGGGCATCCACGTAGCATGGAGGCTACCAAGGTTGTAAACCAAATTCAAATTCAACTACATTTTGAATACACATTGTCAGACACCCAAGGGGCCGAGGTTGTTTCCCTTGGTACATTGATTATACAGCATAGATACGAGGCGCATGCGTTACCAGTCGGCCAAAGAGCCAGGTTCGGTAGCAAGCAGTAACGCAGTACCTACAAGATTATTGTTGTTTTAGGGAGATGTTTATGAAGGTGTTGTTGTTTCAGGGAGATTTTTATTAAGGTGGTATAAGTATTGTTGTTTCAGGGAGATGTTTATTAAGGTGGTATAAGTATTGTTGTTTCAGGGAGATGTTTATTAAGGTGGTATATTGTTGTTTCAGGGAGATGTTTATTAAGGTGGTATAAGTATTGTTGTTTCAGTGAGATGTTTATTAAGGTGGTATAAGTATTGTTGTTTCAGGGAGATGTTTATTAAGGTGGTATAAGTATTGTTGTTTCAGGGAGATGTTTATTAAGGTGGTATAAGTATTGTTGTTTCAGGGAGAGGTTTATTAAGGTGGTATATTGTTGTTTCAGGGAGATGTAGCGGAGCTGAACAGGAGGCTGATGAACATCGACAGCCAGCTGAGACGATCTGAGCTGAGCCGCAAACACCTGGAGATCTCTAACAGGAAACTGCTGGGCTTCGCACAGGCACGTATCTATCTATCTATCTATCTATCTATCTATCTATCTATCTACAGAACAGAACAGAACAGAACAGAACAGAACAGAACAGAACAGAACAGAACAGAACAGAACAGAACAGAACAGAACAGAACAGAACAGAACAGAACAGAACAGAACAGAACAGAACAGAACAGACTTCAACTGAAAAGACAGAAAATACCCCTGAGAGCTCTGAGGGACTGCCATGTAGGGATATGGCAGTCCCTCAGGGCTCTATACTAGTGTATTTTCTGTTTTCAAAACTTTTTTTTGTTTTATAATTTTATCCCACGATTTTGCAACCCAGTTTTTTCACCCAGTGCCAATTATCTAATGTAATCCTGGGCGCTACACTTCCTCTGCCAACCTGGGGGGGCAGCGGACTGACCTCATGCCTCCTTCTATGCCTGAGGAGTCCAAGCTGCTTCTTTTCACCTGACAGGGGAGAGTTTCCCCAGCCGGACGTAGCGCGTGGAAGGAACACGTTATTCCGACCAGTTCCTTTCCCCTCCATCAGGCGCCCCGGCTGGCCAGGGGGAGGTAGTTTTAGAGACCAGGATTACTGCATGTTTTTGTGAGGGTACCAACCCTAGGGGACACGGGGAGAACATGCAAACTCCACAGAGAAAAGCCCTTTCGCCAACCCCACCTCGGGAATGGGCACTGATGACGCGGAGGAGGGAACACGCCCCCATCGCCCACAGCGTCCCCAGCGGGAATCAAACCGACAGCACTACCGACTGTGCCACCGTGCCCCCGTTTTCAAAACTTTTCATGTCAAGGACCCCCAAATTCATGTGTATTTGCCGTTGAACATGTAATGTGGTGGGATGTATAATGCCAAAGATGGTCTATGTATGAAGATGGGTGAACTAGCCCAGGCGGTGGCGTAACCGTCTGGGCACCCGACTGGTAATCCAGTCGCAGTGTGCCGCGGGTTCGACTCCCGAGCCCGACACGGCCTTTACTGCATGTCTTCCCCCATCTCTCTCCCGTTTCCTGTCAGCCTACTGTCTGTCCCTTCAAAAACCAATAAAAGGCGTAAGCCGCAAAAAGAATATCTTAAAAAAAAAAAAAAAGATGGGTGAACTTCATTGGAGCCACTAGAGGCGAAATGGTACACAAAGCCTACAAATGGTCTCCTAAATAAAGTAGGCGTGGTTTGCTTCTCCCCAACCTTCCCACCACCCTCCCTCTCCCAGGCTGACAACAGAAATCAGCCCCCATCAACCAAGAGTCTAAGACAGTTATGGAAAATTATATTATTATTAAGCATTGGAACACACATTTTATTTCACTTTTAATATGTCCATTCATTTTACGTTATAATATTCATATATCACATATTCTCATCTTAAATATGGGGCCAGAGCCCCCTATGTGTTGTCCGTCAAATTGCAGATGGACAGACAGAGGCTTCCTGACTCCTCTCAAATCTCGCGAGAGTTTGTTGCTGGGATAAAGAAAGGTCGATAACAAAGTAGATTTTCTCCTGATTTGTCTCGCTAAAAGAAGCCATTTTAGTATGAATATCTCGGAAATATTCTATGCCTTGTGATGATTGGGTCCAGTATTTAGTTCAGTGACCATGGAGTTAAGGAATGGTTCATAAGCTGTGTTCACGTTCATTCTCCCATTGGAAATGAATAGACTCCAACATTCTTCCCGTCTCCTAATATTGTCCCGCCCCCTTCACGCAGATACAGGAAGTAAAGTCGAGTTTGTGCCTCTTGCTAATTTTCCTCACGGACAGTCTCGACCCTGCAGGCCATAGGAACTCACCACACTGTAATGGACTATGACTCTCGACCCTGCAGGCCATAGGAACTCACCACACTGTAATGGACTATGACTCTCGACCCCGCAGGCCATAGGAACTCACCACACTGTAATGGACTATGACTCATCGACCCTGCAGGCCATAGGAACTCACCACACTGTAATGGACTATGACTCTCGACCCCGCAGGCTATAGGAACTCACCACACTGTAATGGACTATGACTCTCGACCCTGCAGGCCATAGGAACTCACCACACTGTAATGGACTATGACTCATCGACCCTGCAGGCCATAGGAACTCACCACACTGTAATGGACTATGACTCTCGACCCCGCAGGCTATAGGAACTCACCACACTGTAATGGACTATGAATCATCGACCCTGCAGGCCATAGGAACTCACCACACTGTAATGGACTATGACTCTCGACCCCGCAGGCTATAGGAACTCACCACACTGTAATGGACTATGACTCTCGACCCCGCAGGCCATAGGAACTCACCACACTGTAATGGACTATGACTCATAGCCGCTATGGTAATGCTAACCAACCAGGCTCCCATCAGAGTCATCTTCACAACAACACAACACAACACAACACAACACAACACAATGCAACTCATTATGAGTCATCATGAGTCCAAACAGATCTAGTATTTATTTTTTTACCCTTTAAGCAGAGAATGTGAACTGACTAAGTACTGTATTTCCCACTCTGCAATGCCTGATTTATATTTGCCTTTAGTCCGATCCAGAAGAACACAGTTTGCCGGCCACTGCTACAGAGCTGACAATGAGGTTATATCTTCCCTTCTTCTCTGGAATCCTGCCTCAAAGCAGACCAGAGGTAGAAGACTGTCGTTTCCTGATGTCATCGCTATTGACACATGCATCAGTAAGCAGGAACTGGGGATGGCAATGAAGGACCGGAAAGTCTGGCGTGGCATTATGAAATCCATGATCTCGACCGCGGTCGAAAAATGATGATGATGATGATGTGAGCTGTGTCAAGAGTCTGTGTCATTTTATATTCATAGCAATATACACTTTTAGAAAACTTTTTTTACACAAATCTTCTCTTCTGGGAGTCCCTGGCAATAAACATTTTCAGATGGGGGTCTGTGGCCAAATACATTATCATTTTGAGGGTCCTTGGCTTTTTTTTTAAACTACTGATTTAGAAGACATTAGAATCGGCCTCTGGTCTTCTTGGGTTAAAAATCATGATAGCTCAGTCTACCACAGCGACAACGGTGCTGGTGAACAATATCGTTTGGACCACTTTCAAAGTGATTTCATGCGCGATAAAACACACTGACAGCCAATCAAAATCCACCAGAAGGACATCTGGGATGCAATCGGTCTCGTTCGCCCTCTGAATCAGTGATTGTTTTGTTATCGTTAATGGAGATGAGGAGACAATTATGAATAAAGCTAACGCTATAACTGGTAGGCTAGCTGGCATTGGCTGCACCTATCTCGCCTCTTTAAAATTAACAATCTGATTATTTCAGCACGTCCCGTCCCCCCTCTCTCTCTCTCTCTCTCTCTGATGTGCATGTCTCCACTGTCTTGCAGAGGGTTATTGTTCAGCATTGTGTTATTGCTATCGTACTCCGTGTGAACTCCCCTTAAATCATCCTTCAGAAGGAAGCAGAGAGTGATCCTGCATGGCCACACCCCTTGTGTGTGGCACGCACGCACGCACACACACACACACACACACACACACACAGAGAGAGAGACCACCCAGCGGCAGTAGAAAGCAGTTGGCTCCTCACAGACAGGAGTGTAATTATGCATGTGGTCACTGCAGGACACACAGATTATTCACTTCCTTCTCCACTGTGGGATATGTTGGTCTTCCCTTAACGCATTAAAACCGTGAACATATCACTATCATTTTAGATTAGCTATATTTGAACCACTTTAACCATTATTTTATACTTTGGCTACTCAAAAATAGCCAAAATACAACTGAAAAATCTAATTTTTCAACTAAAATCTTTGCTTCTGGACTGTCCCTGGAACAAAATATTTTGATATGGGGTTCCACGGCCAAATATCTATATAATTTAGGGGGTGAAAAAGTTGTATTTTTCAGAACACAGTTTGACGACATTTGTCGATTCTGCCTCAAGTCTTTTGGTGTTTTAAGCATTATGTTATACTTTAGCTATTGAAAAATAGCAGATCTACAAGCTCATAGCGCTATGAGCTTGTCGATCTGCTATTTTTGAAAAATCGTGAAAATGTGGCGCAAATATTTGAATATATATATATTCAAGTGAAAGTTTGTAACTCAAATCTTTGCTTCTGGGGGGGGGGGGGGGTCCCTGGAACAACATAATTTCAGATGGTGGTCGGTGGCCAAATACAGATCATTCTGGGGGTCCTTGACATGAAAATGGTTGAGCACCACTGACATAGAAGACTTTTAGGATTTAGATAGATTTCTTAGATAGATTTCTTTCTTCCTTCCACGCGCCAGATTTTGGTTCTCCCAGTACCGGCAGAGTAATTCCGGAGCAACAGATTGTGTGGCCTTGCTCATTCCCTGATGGACTGATCAAGGGTAGCTACTGGGACGTAAGTCGGGATTTGATCAACCCCGGCTGGGTCGCCTGAGTGAGGGGTATAATGTTGGAAGACCCGAAACCCCGTTGACCTCAGGAAACATCACTGAAGATACGTCCCAGGTGCATCCATGCGATGTATTTTTATTTATAGATAGGATAGGATTTTCGATTTGTAGAATCGGCCGCAGGTCTAAATGGGTTAAGATACTTCTTCCACGGCGAGGGAGTGGCAGAGAACATCAGATCAGATCAGTGGTGGACAGTTACTTGAGTTTTATGCTTAAGTACAGTATATTCTTTGAGTTTTGGGGATTTTGCAAGCTAATGACTTTCCCTCCACTACAATTCTAGGAAGGAACTATTGGGAGCAAAACTTGCATCATTATAATATGATGAATACTTCAACTTAAACTGTATTTCAAGGTACAAGCTCACAATGTAGATATAGGCTACAGTTTCACTTTTTGGAAAATGTCAGGATTCTTTTAGTTTTTTAGGGGGGGAAATGTTCTAAATGTAATAGGATAACATTGAGCCTATAGCATCTGTCTAAATAACGTTGTGTAATGTCTAAATTACACAACATCTCAATTACATTTTGACATTTGCATATAAGTCTGCCATGGTCGTCAAGGCTATAGGTCAACTGCTACTACAGGATAAGGTGTAGTTTGAAGAGGTGCGTCTTCAGATTGCGGTGGAACATTGCGGGGTGGATCTGCAGTTCTAACTGCAATGGAGACTTCTGGCACTGCGGGGAAATAGCAGAGCAGATAGCAACGTCCCCAATGTGAACCCATGCAGCGCAGGAAGTCGTCTTAGTCGAATGCAAACCTTGTATGTCCAAACAGTTTATTTTTTTATTAGTATTAGTATTATTATTATTAGTATTATTAGTATTATTATTAGTATTATTATTATTATTATTATTATTATTATTATTGTTATTATTATTATTGTTTATAAAGTGTAAAAAGCCGATCTCGTCTCTCTCTGTCGGGTGGAAACCTCATATCCAAAACTATTACTTTTCAGGATTCAAATTCAAAAACAGCACAAGTAGCAGATCTGTAGATGTGCTACTTTTGTGACGCTGTATTATTTATGATCAAGTAAGGCATTCAATTACAGGGGGGGAAGTTAGAACAGAGGTATCTATACCCGACTGCGAAGATCTACATACAAGCTCACTACTCGTCGAGCTTGTAGATCTGCTATTTTCACTGCTTTTGCGCGTCACTCTTGCGTGATGAAGTAGGACATTCATTTACAAAAAATAGAAAGTTGAAATGTGGAGATAGGTTTCTCCCCCACAGCGAAGTGACAGTCCTCCTGGGTGAAGGGGACACACAGCTCCGCTGACAGCTAAGTGTGTGTGTGTGTGTGTGTGTGTGTGTGTGTGTGTGTGTGTGTGTGTGTGTGTGTGTGTGTGCCTGAGGCGCCACAGCCACGAGTACATCCACTGCGTTCCGTATTCTACTGCAACGCTCACTCCACCTATACAGCAATGCAGCACGCACATGCACGAGCGAACGAAAGAACTCGCACGCACGATACAAACTAAAATGCGTCCATTGAGTGTCTCACTCGTACTTTGACCTTTGACCGCGCGACAACCTTTTGATCTGGGAAATTAAGCAAGTGCGGAAGTATAGTAAACGTCGCAGTTCCCATTAATGGCCTAGAAGGTGGCACTATTTCCCCCACCTGCTGGTTGCAGAAGATGGGTATTTCTTACACTCTGTTATACCTTAGTATTATTTATTTTTTTCAGTCGCTGGTTTAAAGTGTTCTTTCAATTATCATGTGTTTGGTTTTTCTTTTGTTTTTTTTGTAAATTATGGTCTCATTAATTTTAAATGAATTCTACTGAGTAAAAACCTGTTTGTGTGTGTGTGTGCGTGTGTGTGTGTGTGTGTGTGTGTGTGTGTGTGTGTGTGTGTGTGTGTGTGTGCGCGCGCGCGCGTGGTGCGTGTGTGAATTTAGTGGCATCAAATACTGTATGGCCATATACGTGTATATATGGACTGTAGCCTACAATTATTAGAATAGATTTGTTGTAATGTTTGTACTTTTAATTTAATGTGTATCCTATTTTCCGTTCAATTCTTTTTGTAGGCTACAGCTTTGCTCGCTGCTACCATTTTGCCTTCATGACAGCTTTGATATTGTCCTTGTATTTTTTGTTCACCGTTGAGGGGGCTGCTATAGTCGCCATAATGTCACTGGCTGCAGCTTGTAAGTGACAATAAAACTAGTGAACCTTGAGAACATTTGGCACAAATGACCTCGCTTCACATTCATGTCCAACTGCCTCTAAATGCTCTGCTGGAATGGAGCTGCACTGCCCCCCGGTGGCTCGACAACACAACTGCAGTGACTAGTAGCGCTTCAGACTAGTAGTGCTTCAGACTAGTAGTGCTTCAGACTAGTAGTGCTTCAGACTAGTAGTGCGGCAGACTAGTAGTGCTACAGACTACTAGTGCTACAGACTAGTAGTGCTACAGACTAGGGGCTCCATTTTCGTTCAAGCTTTCTAAATACACAATTTGGGGATTTAGCAGTGCGGAAGGGGTGTTCCCCCACTAAAGTTGGTATTTTGGTTACCTGGCTAAATCCCTAAAACACCTCCGTTACCCGTTATATTATGCATAGGTGTGGTTTGGGCGATACAATAATTAAACCAATCACCATGCCACATGCCATTGCCTTTAAGAGATCCCTTATCTGTTGCCCGTTATGCCCAGTTCTATATTGCTTCATAGCCTTACGGTCTATAGCACATGGAGTGTTGCGTTGCTGCCTTGAAGTCTCACTTGTACCATTTGGCATATGGCTTACGGGTGCTTTTAAACTCCAGTATCGTCTTCCCAAATGTGTGTGACCAAAATTGCAATTTAGGGGAAAGTGTGCCAGCACGCCCATGACCACACCTCTAGACGCAAATACCGGTGTCCGCAAAATAGATAGCGGGTGACTAGTTGTGCTACAGACTAGTAGTGCTACAGACTAGTAGTGCTACAGACTAGTTGTGCTACAGACTAGTAGTGCTACAGACTAGTTGTGCTACAGACTAGTTGTGCTACAGACTAGTAGTGCTACAGACTAGTAGTGCTACAGACTAGTAGTGCTTCAGACTAGTTGTGCTACAGACTAGTAGTGCTACAGACTAGTTGTGCTTCAGACTAGTAGTGCTACAGACTAGTAGTGCTTCAGACTAATAGTGCTACAGACTAGTAGTGATACAGACTACAGACTAGTAGTGCTACAGACTAGTAGTGCTACAGACTAGTAGTGCTACAGACTAGTAGTGCTTCAGACTAGTAGTGCTACAGACTAGTAGTGATACAGACTAGTAGTGCTACAGACTAGTTGTGCTTCAGACTAGTAGTGCTACAGACTAGTAGTGCTACAGACTAGTTGTGCTACAGACTAGTTGTGCTACAGACTAGTAGTGCTACAGACTAGTTGTGCTTCAGACTAGTAGTGCTACAGACTAGTAGTGCTACAGACTAGTAGTGCTACAGACTAGTAGTGCTTCAGACTAGAATACTTTTTTGCTCCTTCAACTGATATATGGATACATTATCACTATTTTACGGTAAGAAAACAGCTAGTCCGGAATTCTCCTACACATGAAAAAATATGTATTTTGAGAACCACTGATGTGAGATGTGAGATGACTGATGATGATGACTAAAGGTGGCCTTACACTAGCCGATAATCTGGCATTTTTGACGCTCGGGGGGTGCCCGACCGCTCAAAGCACGATCGGGATCGGCCCGATCAACATCAAGAATGTTTGATATTTGCTCTGCCCCGCTCCGATTATCCTGTAGTGTGTGGTGCTATCAGATTTCAGATTGAAAAAAATCGGCTAGTGTAAGGCCACCTTAACACAAAGTGTCTTCTTTGTCTTCCTCAGAATGTCCACAAAGTGCTCACCACTCAGAGCTTGTTTGGAGGGGACACCGGGTAAGATGATGACAACACATTATAGCCTTTCATCTCCATATTCTACCTCTCATCTCCATATTCTTATTCTCCATAACTTTTACTGTTTTAATCTTCTTCTTGTAAATCAATGCTCTCCTTGATCATACTACAATGTCACACAAAAGTATCAAAAGTAGCAGATCTACAAGCTCGAAATGTAATGTGAAGGGACACACTTTGAGCTTGATCAAAGTGATTTTCTATGGTTAAAATAAGTGTTAAATAGCTCTATTATTCTGATAGTAATCGTTGCTATAGAGTGTTTAGAGTATACGTCTCTCCAGCTCTTTGTTAAACGGAAAATGCATTTTCAGATCGGACTCGGGATACCAATTTTATCCAATCAGGAACTCAGCCATGATACAGGAAAAGCAAAATAGTGAAAAAAAGGTTATGACATAAAGAAATGAGCAGACTGGGGTGCCCGGTGGCCTAGTGGTCCAGGCGCATGCCACATATAGGCTCTGGCCTGCCAGCGCGTTGCATGTTCGAGTCCCGTTCATGCTGCATGTCTCTCCCCCTCTCTCTTTCCTGTCAATCTTCACTTGAAACTATCAATAAAAATGAAATGGGCAGACAAAATTGGAACTGTAACACTATACAAATGAAGCTGTGTGTGTGTGTGTGTGTGTGTGTGCGTGCGTGCGTGCGTGCGTGTTTTCAGGAGTAACAGGTCATCTCCGATCACAGACAGTCCAGACGCTCCGTCTCCGCTGCCTGACCCCGCCTTCCAGCTGGCTGTGGTCGCCAGAGAACTGGTCGAGAGCTCCCGTCACCTCAGCACTGATGAGCCAGGTACACACACATACACACACACACAGGTCAAGGTCAACAAGGTCAAGTTTTGTTCTACACCAGTATTATATGAGAATATTTCTCAGAAAAGTCCACATTTAACTATTTCTGCCTATAATAAGGCCTTATATACTGTAAAAGGTTGCTGATTCACAGTAGAACCAAATATTGGCATCCTGGTTGCTTTAGGGGCAGAGCGCACTGAGGGGGCACGTGCCCAAACCCCAGAAAAGGGCACACGTGTGCGTGTGTAGCGTGCACCAATTTTGGGGGGTGTTTTTTTTGGTGGGTGTCCCTTGTGCCATTTCACTTCAGAAATGACCAACTAGTATGTTCCACAATAACTTGGCCTGTGTCATTGGACAGTAAAATAAGCAATAAATTCTCATTACCATGTAAACATAAAAATATATCATATAATATAAAACATAAAAATAACATAAAAATATAGCACATGCCCCCCAGGCATGTGCAGAGGCACATGCCTGCATATGTATACTGTAGGTATGATGTAAAAACAACCAGCAGGTACAAAATGACAAGGATTGATCCTCTTTCAGGGTAGGCGTTTTTTGCAGTGGTGATCACTTCATGGATGCATTTTATGACTTGCAGTAAAAGTACGTCTGACCATCCATTTCATGAAGAGGACATCTTAAATATATGAACAATGTCACATTTTTGTTGATAAAGAGTAGGACCAACATTACAAGAGAATATTGCTCAGAAAAGTCACCTTCAAGGCCTTAATTAAAAGGCTGCTGATTCACAATCACAATAGAACCAACTATTGGCATTCTGATTGTTCTGGGATGTAGGCACACTACCTGTAGACCATCTGTGCAAGTATGATGTAAAAACAATCAGCAGGTAGAAAATGACAGAGGATTTTCTTGGAACTCCCTCTTTTAGATAGGCGTTTTTTATTGCCTATGTGGTGAGTCACTTCATGGATCAATTTCAAGACTTTTGCAGTAAAAGTAAAACTTTTACAATCCATTTCATGAAGGGGACATCCTAAAGATATGAAAAAACCTTGTCTCGTTTTGTTATACCCCGGGTAGGGGTATAGTCAACTTTTGGGCTTTTGGTTCCTGCACTAGGCCTACTATTTACAACAACACATTAAATGTTGCAATATTACTGTAGATCAGGAATATTCAAGGCTTCATGGGTTGAGTAATTGATTGAATAAAAGCTTTTTGGGGGTGAATTGCTCCTTTAACATACTCTACCATACACTTATTTTTGACAAAAACAAATAGTTATGGATTTCAGATTTATAAATGTATAATGTTGATCTTGGATTGTATGCATGTGTGAGTAACGCGAATACTATTCCACCCGCAGCGTTACCGACCATCTCAGAATCGGTGAGGCCGGACGCAAGCAAGCGCCACGTGTAGGCGAGGCGGAAACGCCCGCCACCCAGAGGGGAACGTTGACTGACAGAGCGGACACCACCTGCATCTCCACCCCCTGAACAAACAAACAGCACCACTTCTCCAACCGACGCCGCACTGTGACCCGAATTTTATGTTGACCATGAATTCAGGAAACAAATCCGATCAGACGTACAAACCGCAACCACACCAAACCCCCGACATTCGCCGGACACTGCCAATCTACAAGCTTGGGACGCGTCGCAGTGCGACGCGTTTTGAGCTTCTAGGTTGCCTATTTCCGGCAAAAGATATTTAGAGTAGAAGGGGGACCTAGTATAGACCCCTGGGGGACTCCGGTCAACTAAGTATATAGGGCTTAAGTGGTTTAAACGCAATATTCCTCTATCACTGTTGTTCTTTGTTTGCGACCCTTACGAAAATGTCTCGCGCGCCACTTTTGGGTCCCAGACCCACAGGCTGAGAAACTACGCCTTAGGGGGGGCAGACAAGAAAAATAAATAATACAAATAAATAAATAATAATAATGATAATAAATACTGCTTTTTGAAAATTACTGAAACAACTGAAACTTAAGTGAGTGTGAGCGCTTTGCAGAGCGACTGCAAACATCTACGACAGGGTTTCCCTCTTGTTTTCTAACAAAGATTCTGACGATCTTTCGCATTCCGCCGGAACGTGGTGGTCAGAGCCGTAAGATGTAGATGCACGTAGACGCCGCATTGGCCACTTCATAGGTCAGCATCGCAGCCATACTGGTGGGGGCAACTTGCCAAAACTGTGCGAAATATGCGTGAGAATATGTTTTCTTTTCTTTTTTTCTTTTCTTTTTAACCATTACTGTTACTATCTACATAAGACAGTGGTTCTCAATCAGTGGTTCATGGACCACTAGAGGTCCATGGCATATTGCAGGTGGTCCATGGGAAAATGTTTTAAAATGTTTAAAAAACATATATTGTATAAAAGGAAATCATGTATATATATATATTGTACATTTGTTAAATGTATAAAAAAAAACACTGTATGTTTAAATAATATTTCATAAGTCCATCAAATTTAAGAATTTGTGATCTTAGCTCAATAAACCTTGGTGCGTGCGGTGTGCATCCAAAATAGCAGATCTACAAGCTCACAATGCATCGTACAGCAGTTGTGAGCTTGAAAATTGGCATTTTTTGTGTGCACGAAATTGCCGTGCAGCTAAGTATCATTGTTTAAGATCATTAATGTTAAATGTGAATGAATTAGAAGAGAATAGAAAAGAATGTGTCATGCCTTGTTATACTAAATATATACTGTATATAGATGTAGGGGTGGGGGTGGTCCTAGAGAATTGTTCAAAATGTCGAGAACCGCTAACAAAATTTAAGGGACTTTCTTATGAATATTCTATATCATACATGTCTGCCAGTTGAACATCAGTTGAGAATTCAGTGAGTTATGAGGATTTGAATTGGGGTAAACCCTCCTGCTTAAAGACATACATGCATTATGAGTTATGATGGTTTTAATTGTGGAGAGATCTCCTGCTTCAATAGACACACATGCATTATGAGGCACGGCTTGCCCCTGCCAAAATGGCGGCCGCACTGACGCATCACTCCAATGAACAGCAGCGGCCAATGTGGTATCTACGCGCATATATCTATGGTTAAAAAATAAATAAATAAATAAACATTTAGATGCGCTTAGTTTAAAAATGGGGTAGACTTGTATTTATGCTTCTGCTTGGTACCAAGGCCTCCTGTAGCACAGATAAAAAGCCAATGTTTGGATTGTAAAGCATGAGCTATGACAATGATATGCTGGTCATGTCCATAGAGCAGTGGTTCTCAAAATGGGGTCCAGGGACCCCTCTGGATTCCTTGAGGAGGTTCCAAATGGACTCTTACGAGCGTGCAAATGGAACCGTATGGACCTCATTTGCATGCTCCCAGATTTAATGGCAATTTATGATTGGAGTGACGAGTGTCGAGCAACGTCTCGGCATTCTGTTTCGAGCATTCAATCGACTCGCCGTCACAAAACGAAAACAAAGAAGTGGATATGTCGTCTTAGGCATCTTCCCAATCATTAACAGAGTACACGACATTTTATGAAGTGATTGCAACCTTTCATTTTTCCAGAGGTATGCGACACCGTCGGCGGAGTTTCTCCGTGGCACGTGCTTTGTCGTTTTGTCGTCGCTTTAGTACTGCGACGGGTAAGTCGACACTTGTCGCTCAAAGCCTAAATTGGCCTTCATGGGGGTCCTTGACATTTGAAAAAATAAATAAATAAAGTTTGAGAACCACTGCCATAGTGTCCTTCCTTTCCTCCTTTCCTTCCTTCCTTTCCTCCTTTCCTTCCTTCATTCCTTCCTTGCAGTGTACAGTCCCCTACGTACGTCCCAGCAGCACCCAGCACCCTTCATACAGTCCCCTACGTACGTCCCAGCAGCACCCAGCACCCTTCATACTGAGGGGGGTCAAACAGGGTGGGCCAATGCTTCATTCATCACATTTAAACACCTACCATGTGGACATGTGACCTCTACTATTTTACAGTTACATGCCACTGGAGGTCATTAAAATAAGAAGAAAAAAGATGAAGTATAAATAAAATAAAATGAAAATGGACATTGGTGTGTCCCGTGTGGTTTTGTTGTGTTTCATATATATATATATATATATATATATAATTTCAAATGCATTTAGTTGCAATTCAGTTTTGTTTTTACAGAGAATCAGAATCAACTTTATTGTCACATCACAGTAGGCTATTACAGTTAAAAACGTGGTGAAATTAGTTTGTGTGCATAGTTGCCATAGTTTTTCCAAGAAAACAAAGAAAGGGAAGAAGAGAGGGGGTAAGGAAAATAAAGAAAGTTTGAGCGCATTTACCACAAAAACTACAGGCAAATGGTTTCATATATTTACAAGCTATTGCCACAAACGACACAACCGTAGGGTCTCTTAGCTTATTTATACAGGCTATACGGCTGTACAGCCGTTGTGTACACTGTACTGTGCATTATATATTAGTCCTGTCATTGGTACATGGATCAGTGTTCAATTTGAGACTAAAGACTTAAAAATGGAGTGCCACAATTTTTGTATTTTTCCAGTTTTTCATGTGTCTATGAGAGGTGACAGTACTTCATTAGACACCCTGGAGTCGTTTTTATGTGCAATGGTGTAGGTGCTGCCACACTATCGAAAGAGCCGCGCACGTTCTCGGCTGCGCGCAGCTTAAATTCTGAGTTTTTAGACAGCTGGTGGATGGAAAAGAAGCTCCACCCCCGCAGACTTTTTGCGCGGCGGCCAGATTCCCGGAAACGCTCTCCTCCGCGCAAAAAGTCTGCGGAGGTGGAGCTTCTTTTCCATCCACCAGCTGTCTAAAAACTCGGAATTTAAGCTGCGCAGAGCTTAATAAGTGCACGGCTGTCGACCGTTTTGCGCTTAGGTGTGGAAAGGGCTAGAATTAACTTTGTATTTAGGGTTTCTTCCTGGAGGCTGAACCCTTGACAGTCAAACGGGCCAATGAAATACGCAGTAATATAGTGACATCACACTATCAGCCCCTCCCCTAACCCCTCCCCCTTTATCATACAACTGCAGCTGTGGGGGCGGCTTCAGTTCAGGTGGATCACCACGCGTCATTCCAAAGCCTACACAGGTTTTGCTATAATCACACCCGCGCTTCTAACGAGCGCCGGCCTGCTTCTGAAATGAGCGGACACACTTTTCTTTTTGGTTTTTACATATTTTTATGGACAATAAAGCAACGAGAATAAACAAAGCACACACACAAACACTGGGGAGATCTTTGAAGAGAGCCTTAGAATGTTTAACTTTGGATTTATGGATATGAAAAATCGCTAAAATAACTATTAAATGAACTAATACATGTATTAATTATAAGTTATAACTCATTGAGTGTTAGAAATGCTTAGACGGTTAGCTTTGGATTTATGAATATGAAAATCGCTAAAAAGGCTGTTAATTAAATAACCATAGTTTATTTAAAAAAGGTAAATCAATTTTACATCATTCACGTTGCTATGATGTTAAACGGCCTGCAGGGATCAGGTCTAAATGTAGGTACAGTAACTTAATTGGATAACTCACCCCTTCATTTTACAAAGTTCAAAATAGTACCACAGACGAAAAACAGTCTAAGTCCAAATTTCATTCTGACCCCTCCACGAAAAGGCCTCGTTGTCCTGAACCCTTATCTATCATTTATACATTATGGATCAATAGTGTGGACTTAGACTGTTTTTCGTCTGTGGCATTCAGTTATTCTTCTACATGCTCTAATTGTGTACTTCTTTAAAAACTATTACATTACGTAATAATAATTAAGTAATGCAGATGTTTAACAATAATTGTAACTCTTGATAGTGTAAAATGAAACCCATAAGGGTCCATTTGGTTTAATTTTACACTCTCAAGAGTTAAAGATCTATAAGGGTCCATTTGGTTACAAACTCATCATTTAGCTGGGGACCACCTGGAAGCCCCTCAAGGACCACTGGTGGTCCCCAGACCACTGCCTTAAACAGATCGTTTTCAAGTTTTTAATACTCTTATCAATATGTCACACAAATGCTTGCTTCATGCTAAACAAAATACATACATACATACATGGATGCACCTGGGACGTATCCTCAGTGATGTATCCCAAGGTCATCGGGGTTTCGGGTCTCCCAACATCATACCCCTCACTCAGGTGACCCAGCCGGGGTGATCAAGTCCCGACTTACGTCCCAGTAGCTACCCTCGATCAGTCCCATTAGGGAAAAACCAGGGCCACACAATCCGTTCCTCCTGAACTACTCTGCCGGGACTGGGAGGTACCATTCTGGCGCGTGGAAGGACTAGGCTCTGTGGGTTGACTCCTGTCCGGGCCCCTCCTACGTCTCACCAGGTCCACTCCTGCTCTCACCAGGTCAGGCCCTGTGCGTTGCACCAGACTCCCAGCACCAGGCACTTTATTCAGGAATGGTGGATTCTCGAGCCGCAACAGTTCCGCAGGCTCCACCTTGCCCTTGGTGGTGCCGCAGGCTCCGCTTGAGGCTTGAATGGCCCTCCTAAAGGCCTCACCGTGGGTTTGTTGGGCTTCTTCCTCACGGAAGACACAGGCTGGGGCGCCAACCCATACTGCTCCCGGGTGCCGTCTAATTTCCGGCTGCCACCCGTCTCTCCGGTGGTCACCAGACTATTCCTGGTTGTCACGTAGTCTATTCCTATGAGTCACTATAAATAGAATAACTAAACAAAATACATACATGGATGCACCTGGGACGTATCCTCAGTGATGTATCCCAAGGTCATCGGGGTTTCGGGTCTCCCAACATCATACCCCTCACTCAGGTAACCCAGCCGGGGTGATCAAGTCCCGACTTACGTCCCAGTAGCTACCCTCGATCAGTCCCATTAGGGAAAAACCAGGGCCACACAATCCGTTCCTCCTGAACTACTCTGCCGGGACTGGGAGGTACCATTCTGGCGCGTGGAAGGACTAGGCTCTGTGGGTTGACTCCTGTCCGGGCCCCTCCTACGTCTCACCAGGTCCACTCCTGCTCTCACCAGGTCAGGCCCTGTGCGTTGCACCAGACTCCCAGCACCAGGCACTTTATTCAGGAATGGTGGATTCTCGAGCCGCAACAGTTCCGCAGGCTCCACCTTGCCCTTGGTGGTGCCGCAGGCTCCGCTTGAGGCTTGAATGGCCCTCCTAAAGGCCTCACCGTGGGTTTGTTGGGCTTCTTCCTCACGGAAGACACAGGCTGGGGCGCCAACCCATACTGCTCCCGGGTGCCGTCTAATTTCCGGCTGCCACCCGTCTCTCCGGTGGTCACCAGACTATTCCTGGTTGTCACGTAGTCTATTCCTATGAGTCACTATAAATAGAATAACTAAACAAAATACATACATACATACATGGATGCACCTGGGACGTATCCTCAGTGATGTATCCCAAGGTCATCGGGGTTTCGGGTCTCCCAACATCATACCCCTCACTCAGGTGACCCAGCCGGGGTGATCAAGTCCCGACTTACGTCCCAGTAGCTACCCTCGATCAGTCCCATTAGGGAAAAACCAGGGCCACACAATCCGTTCCTCCTGAACTACTCTGCCGGGACTGGGAGGTACCATTCTGGCGCGTGGAAGGACTAGGCTCTGTGGGTTGACTCCTGTCCGGGCCCCTACGTCTCACCAGGTCCACTCCTCCAAATGCAGTTCACTTATTGAAATATAAAAACATAAATTGTCAAACATATAAATAAATAAATAAAATTATACAAACAAATTCAGTGGAAAACATCAATGTAATCATAAATAGAAGGAACATACAACTGCAAATGCAGTTCATTTATTGAAATATAAAAACATAAATTGGCAAACATAAATAAATAAAATCATACAAACATAAATTAAGTGGAAAACATAAATGTAATCATGAATAGAAGAAGGCACATACAACTTCGTTCTCAACCTTTTTAGACATATTTAAACAAATCAGATCTGATTCAGGCTCAGTTGGCTACCAGTGTAAATGCGACAGATTCGATCTGGTCAAATGCAAATGCAGTGTGAAACTGTGAATGGTCAGGCCAAAAGATCAGATTTCAGAAATAAATCAGATTTGACTGCAGTCTAAATGGGGCCTAAATGACCTCAGACCTGGTGACCTCTGATGAAGTGTCAATGTTGTCAGTTACTGTCAGGCGGTCAAAACATTTCACAGAAAAGGGAGTTTGAATCTCAAGAAGGGGAAGTGTACCAGACCTTGGATCATCATTGTTAGGAAATGTGTAATGTAATCGCATGTGACTGCTCAACCATACATACTGTAAGGTACTATCCTGGATGGTTATGCACTCCCCCTTGAAATCACATTGTGTACAATGTATTCAACAGGGATACAGTAGTTAACCAGGCTACAAATCAACATCAGTTATTATGATTTTAATGACATCTTGGCTAAAGTAAGAGAATGACCCCCCAATCCAACCCTTTGAAGCTGAGTGCCAAGCAGGGAGGCATTGGGTCCCATTTTTACAGTCTTTGGTATGACCCGAATCGAACCCCGATTTCCCAGTTTCAGGGCGGACACTCTAACCACAAGGCCACAGCAGTTGTTTTAGTCTCAGACAGGAATATAAAAAGCAGCAGTGTGTGTAGAATATAGTATAGGAGTACAATGTACTCCTTTATCCTACCATGTACTCAGTACATGGTAGGCAGGAAAAATGCGCGTGCATGTGCCTCGTGCACGCGCGTTTTCGCGCATTTTCACACGGAAAAGTGGCTTTTACTTTCCCTAGTCCACACGCAAGTTATATGAACAAACTGACAAAATGCATCATAAAAAGGCATAGGCCTAGGCTACACATGACATTGGCAAGGCGCCGATATCAAAACAAAACATATAAATTATAGCCCTTACAACAGACGAGCTGACAGCGCAGCGCGCTTGGGCTCGGCGACCCGGGTGTTGTACTTGTATCGTCATCATTCATCATAGATCCCTCCCCGTCAGAAAATAATATCTAACATTAAATTGCAGCAGCAGTCAGCAGTTCAGTTGGCACGGCGGCCATTGTAATTAGTAAATACTATATTATTTATTTACCTTAAACCCCAAATGTGCTCTTGCGCTCCGGGGTGGTTAATTCCCTCATCATGGCATTTACTGTGTAGCCTATATCCAACGTGTGTTACGTCCAGAATGTCATTATGTACGTGAGGGTAATAACGGTAGTCGCCTGGCTCATGGCTGCAGGTGCAGGACACTGAACACGTATTGCTGCTGCTGCTGCTGTTGTTGTTTTTATTATTGTCCTCCACGACAATGTCCTCTTCAACGTTAGCACTCGTCCCCTGCTGAACACTGCTGCTGGTGCTCATGAAGGGTTCATGAACTAGACTTGATTTGGGCTTGGACCTATTTTTTTTACAGTCTATGGCTTGGACCCACCAAATAAATCACTCATTCTCTTCTGAGCCATGTTGACAACAACACACACAGTCAGGCTGACCGGAGAAATTCAAATTCGTGCGCCCCGTGCGTAAAGCAGGATGAAGACTAAACTCCTGGCCATCATGGACAATCCCTCCCACCCCCTACATGACACTGTGAAAGGGCAGAAAAGCTCCTTTAGCAACAGACTGAAACACCTAAGTTGCAAGAAGGAGCGCTATAGGAGATCTTTTCTGCCTACAGCAATAAGACTGTACAACTCCACATCTGGTTGGCTTGATCAGGCTGATCAGGTTGTTTAGGATGAGGGATGTGGGATGCAAGCCATCGGACTCTTTAGTAGTGTTTGGTCTGTCAATTGTCATTTTTTAATATTGTAGGTTGACTATGCTTAGATGCCTATTTTAGATGTTTTCTATTACTATAATGTGTTTTTATTGATGTCTCTATGAGAGTTGCTGTAACACCTTAATTTCCCCTCGGGGATGAATAAAGTACCTACCTACCTACCTACCTACCTAAAGGTAACCGGAAATAGCGTCAGCAGCAGAGCAGAGACGATGATAAATATAAAAACAAAACAAAAAAGTCACACAAGTGTAGTTTAAGAATACTATTTATTTTATCCTCCAACCAGTCCACTTTTTATTTATATAAATAATAACGTGACATTTCTATTATTCATATTTTTTTTTCTTTCCTTTTTTTTTCCTTTTTCCCCCTCCTGTTCGAGGGGAGGCTGTGCCTGGCCCTGGGGGGAGGGGGTGCTTCAGCCCCCAGAGCACCCCTACTTCCCTCAGCCATGAGTAGGATGTGTTGTTATGTCCAATGGTTGTCACCTGTTTGAGCACTGTGGAGCTGGAGCCGTTTAAGTTGATCTTCATCAGGTTGAAGTAACCTCGCCTCACCAGGCTTTCCACCACCTCAGGTTGAAGCGGGTGGATACGATGAGGAAGGGCTCCACCTCTGGAGAAAATAACTCATTACATGTGTTTGTTTAGCTTTAAAGGGGCACTTCACCCTTTTTACAAAAAAAACATGTTAATGACGTTTAGAAGATTTAGAACACTTTCCTGGAGGTCTTTATGTGTGTAATATGTGGTTTTAGATATTTTAGATTTTAGCAGTGAGCCCAATGTCTCTTCTTCTTCTTTTGTGTATCATCAGATGGCCAACTCAGTGTCATACAGCCATGCCCTCATCTCCGGTCCTATGCAAAGTTGGCCCCTCTTGCTGGCCTTGTGGGCAAGACTATACAACAAACAACACATAATATCAATTTTAAAGAAGAGAGTGTTGCTTGTAAGCCTACCTGCAGGAGCCCCGGTGCATTGTGGGAGAAGAGCCATAGGAGGGTCAGTATGTCTGTCCGTGTGTCTGTACGTCTGTCTGTTCTGCTGAGAGACTCCATTACTGAATGCCTGAAAAAGTTCAACTGCATCAACTAGCTTACTGCGCAACACACACACACACACACACACACGCACACACACACACACACACACACACACACACACACACACACACACACACACACACACACACACACACACACACACACACACACACACACACACACACACACACACACACACAAACACACACACACACACGCACACACACACACACACATTTTCTCTCTTGCACTTTCGACGCAAACAAACACACACACACACACACACACACACCAACGACGTAGAGTCTGTGGGGGCCGGGGGGCCAGGGCCCCCATGAGGAATTGGACCAGGGATCTCGGCCCCCATGAGGAATTGGACCTGAATATATATTCGCCTCGGTTCGTCCCGTTTGTGCCGCATCAGGTCACGCCCGTTCGCGCAATTCTCGTCTTGCATTGACTGTGTATACAATCGCGCCGCTCTAACCATCCAAGTCTGGCACCTTAACACGTCTGGTTTACTCACTGGCGGGGGTGGTGGGGGGTGGACCGCGTTGCCTGTCCCTTGTACACATGCAGATCAGGCATTGAAATGCTAATCTGGGTGCTTAACCTGCCAGGTAGGTATGTGTGTGAGGAGCTGATCACAGTCACAGATAGAGGGAAAGTGTTATATTTGGCCTATTATTTATGCTATATATTATTGACCGCGTCTGTGTCACAGTCTCACAGTCATTGCGCACACGAGAGAGAGAGAGAGAGAGAGGGAGAGAGAGGGAGAGGGGTGCTGCGTGTTAAAAAATAAATAGGCTACTCATCTTTGTGTTCTGTTTCACCTTATTGCTGAGTGACCGTCACATGGAAAGCAACAAGGGGTTTAGAAGCGAAAAAGTCCGTTGTGGAGAAAAGGAACTATAGCCTATGCACTCCTCACAGAGTGATTAGACTACTAATGAGTGACAGGTGATGCCACTTTTGGAGCGTGGCTGAGGATGTCTGTTGGAGAGAGTGTGAGTGAGACAGAACCTGCCGAGGCAGACAGGCCTGCAATCATGGCATTTAAACATGCTCTTCTGTTTATAAACTAAACACTGTGACGTTTAAAAAGTGTCCAGAACAGCAATGGATTCTGAATTGGACAAAGTCCACACACACACACACACACACACACGCACACGCACACGCACACGCACACGCACACGCACACACACACACACACACACACACACACACACACACACTCAATTTGAAAGTGATATTATGTGTGTACATTATCAATATTGAATATTCAATGTTTGAGAGAGACACTTCACCTCAATTTGCATTTGCACTTGCACACGCACGCACGCGCGCAGTTTGAATTACGTTTTGCTCACCCCAGTGAGTGACCAATCAGAGCCCACTATTCAAAGTGAGACGTCATTGCTGTGATATTGGAATCTACTTGTGTCCCTTAATCTTCCACACCAAAGTTACAGACTAATATCTACGCAATATCTCTATGAATACATAACAAGTCAGCTATGGGGCGCCCGCTGGTCAAGTGGTCCAGGCGCATGCCACATATAGTCTTTGGCCTGACAGCGTGTCACGTGTTTGAGTCCCGTTCATGACAACCTTTGCTGTGTGTCTCTCCCCTTCTCTCTCTCCCTCTTTCCTGTCTATCTACACTTGATACTATCAATAAAGGCAGAAAAGCCAAAAACAAAAAAACAAGTCAGCTATGAGGGAGGGAAAAATGTATGATTTTCTTTTTTTTGGGAGGGGGGGTTGATTTATATCAAGGGTCAAATTTGATCCACTAACACCAAAAGTGTTAACAGGATTGTAACACAATGCAAAGGTTAAGGGTGAGACGAGACCTAGACGAGACAGAGTAAATGAAAATATGGACTCGAGACCGGAATCGGAATTGACAGACTACAACACTAAATCTTATTTTATGTTTGTCTCCACCAGGCCGAAGGCATGGGGAGAGAGTATGTTTTGCACTCCGTCCGTCCGTGTGTCCGTCCGTCGGTTACCAGGTCATCTCCGGCACAGTTAACCCGGTCGATGCCAAACTTTGCACACACACTCCCTAGATGCCAACGATGAACCTCTGCCCCAGATTTTCCAGAACTGCCTGTTATAACGCCACAACCTGACCTTATTATTATTATTATTATTATTATTATTATTATTACTACATTTATTATTATTATTATTATTATTATTATTTTCTCCACCTGCACGTAATGCTGCTGCCAGCTGCATTGTGCAGTATGTGACGATAAACAATACATATGTATTCTATATTTCCATACACACATTTCCTTCATGTGTCTCTGTCTTTCTCATCAAGCTCCCTGTTAAGGTGCTATGTGGTTTATTGGTGGTTATACTGTAAGTGCCTAAAAAACCTCACAACTTGGTTTTGTCTATGCTGTAGTCACGTATACAGTATGAGAAACAGGAACCTACTGGTCGCAGTTCACTCAGTTACAATGACAGAAACAAATGTTCCCACCCAGGCCATTCTCACCAAAATGCAACTGTAGACTGAGGTTTGTATGACGTGCGTTTGTACAGTACGTGAGGTACAAACGCACGTAGGCTAGTACAAACGTCTGTGTAAGTATGTGCACCATGGAAATGTGGTTTGTGGTCTGGCTACATTGACACATAAGAAGCCCCTCACACTGACTGATTTCATCACTGATCACTGATCAGTGACACCTCAACAACATCTCACATTACAATCTGGTGAGTTGATCTGCTTAACAATTATTGGCAGCTTGTCATACATACATTGTTTTTTATCTAATTTTGCATCATTCAGTTTTTGTGTTACAAACATAAGGATGGGGGGGGGGGGAGGAGGCGGGGCGGCACGGGCCCCCTTGAGGATTATGAAAACTATTCGTCCCTGACACACACACACACTTACTTGCTTATGGCAGTCCATCGATGTCGATGATGACGTTGCTCCAAATATAGTTCATGGGATGATTATTGTTGTGTCTGTCGTCTGTGCATAGCCAGGTGGCTGTTCAGACCTATGCGTGATCCGCAGACTTTGTCACAGGAGGGGCAGGGGACGGCAGCAGTGGTGGTCGGTGGACCTTTGGCACGTTGGTGCCTCTGTGCACGCCGCTGTACTCTCCTCTCTGTGAGCTTCTCCTGAAGATGAGTGATTCCCTGGTGACAGGTAGAGCTCCAGGTGTGGCGATCAACAGCCAGGGACTCTAGTGCTGGAGGTTTGATATCACATTTCTTCAAGAGGGTGTACCTCTTTTTTGGACCCCCAGCAGCCCTTTGACCGGCTTGAAGCTGGCCATACAGGATCTGTCGGGGTAGGCGGTGGGCTGGCATACGGATCACATGCCCGACCCATCTGAGGTGTTTTTGGCGGGGGGGGGGGGGGGGGGGGGGGGGGGGGGGTTAAGTAGGGAAAGCCAGTCTGAAAAGGTGGGTTTTGAGTGTGCTTTTGAACATATCAAAGGTGGGGGCAGCTCTGATGTGGGCTGGGAGTGAGTTCCACAATGAGGGGGCGGCCACTGCGAAGGCCCTGTCACCCCAGGTTCTCTTGTTGGACTTGTGGGGTTCCAGTAGGTTGGCAGTGCTTGACCTGAGGGAGCGGGTGGGGGCATGGCGTTGTATGAGTTCAGAGAGGTAGAGGGGGGCCTGGTTGTTGAGGGCCTTGTACAGTAGGTGGTGGTGAGTAGTTTGAAGTCAATTCTGAATTTGACTGTGAGCCAGTGCAGTTCACGGAGGACAGGTGTGATGTGGTCCCTAGATCGGGTTCTGGTGAGCAGGCGGGCGGCAGAGTTTTGCACATATTGTAGTTTTTTGAGAACCTTGGTGGTGACGCCGTACAGGAGGCTATTCTCGTCGAGTCTGGATGTGATGAAGGAATGAATGAGTGTCTCAGCGGCAGTGAGTGTCTCAGTGGCAGTGTGGGATAGCACGGGCGATGTTGCGGAGGTGAAAAAAGGCACTTTTGGTGATGTGGTTGACATGGGGCTGGAAGGAGAGGGTCAAGAATGACACCGAGGTTACGGACTCGGGTGGAGGGGGTGACAGTGGAGCCATCAATAGTGAGGGAGAAATCATGAGAGGAGCGGGTGAGTGAGTCGGGGCCAATGATGAGAATTTCAGACTTATTGCAGTTGAGTTTTAAAAAGTTTGTTTGCATCCATGTTTTAATGTCAGTCAGGCAGGAGGTGAGGGTTGAGTGGGTGATGGTGATGATGGTTTTGGAGGGGAGATACAGTTGTGTGTCATCGGCATAACAGTGAAAGCGGAGGCCGTGACTGCGGAGTATCTGACCAAGGGGGAGCATGTAGAGAATGAAGAGGAGGGGACCAAGTACTGAGCCTTGGGGGACACCGTGGATGACAGGTGATGTGAGTGATTGGCAGTTGTTAATATAAATAAAATGGTGTATGTCAGTGAGGTATGATTGGAACCAGGAGAGGGCAGTGTCAGTGATTCCAAGGGTGGATTTGAGGTGTGAGATGAGTATGGAGTGATGAATGGTGTCAAGGGCAGCACTGAGGTCAAGGAGGATGAGGATGTTGAGTGAACCGGTATCAGCAGATAACAGGAGGTCGTTTGTGACACAAACGAGACGGCTGCGCCCAGGGCACCCCCTGTGGACTGGATTTGTCTATAATATTTGTGTCCTTGTGTATGCTCTCTGTGTGTGTGTGTACCCTCACAGTCCTGTAATGGTCAATTTGGTTCCATTTGTACCCTATTAGAGTTACAGACCTGTAAGGGTCATTTCACTCTTAAGCCCAAACCACACCAAAGTGTCGGGTCGGGGTAAAACCGTTTTTAAGGTCAACCACACCAATTCAACTCCTTGCAAGTTGCAACTCAATGAGTTGCATTGATGTTTTTTTCCTTAAAAACCGACCGTTTGGTCGGTCAAACCGACCCTTTGGTGTGGTTTGGGCTTAGAGTTACACACCTGTAGGTGTTCATTTGGACCCCGCCCTGGTGAGCCCTAAAAGCGTCATTTCAGTTTGTATTAATTAATTACAATGTCTCTAATTAATTATCTCTTTAACTGCTGTGCTGCCTCTGGGCAGAGTCGCCATCCATCTGTCTGTCACTATACCCTGATCCATCTGTACTATACCCTGATCCATCCATCCATCCATCTTCAACCGCTTATCCGTAGTCGGGTCGCGGGGGCAACAGCTCCACCAGAGTGCTCCAGACTTCCCTCTCCAGAGCAACATTAGTGACCTCCTCCTGGGGGATTCCGAGACGTTCCAAGGCCAGTGAGTCGATGTGTTTCTTCCAACTGCGCCTCGGTCTGCCCCGGGGTCTCCTCCCAGTGGGACGTGCGTCGAGGACCTCCCTAGGGAGACGCCCGAGAGGCATCCTAACCAGATGCCCTAACTATACTATGAGTTATTGCCATCAAGTAGGAGATATGGTCCCTGTGTGGAGCTACCATAGTTCAAGTAATCATTTGTCCCCGATCGCACTCCTCAATGGACTCCTTATGGAGGGCAGCAGATAGCATGTACCTTGCTGTCTGGCAGAAGGTTCTGAGGTGGTGCTAAGGTGTTGCTCTTGCTGCACTAGGTATGATGGTTGGGGTGATTTATTATGCTGGAGGGTGATGATGTATAGAAGATGACTGTTAGGGTGGTACTGTACGTGTCACTGTGTGCCTCATTATTATCATTATTCTGTACTGTACTGTACTGTACTGTACTGTACTGTACTGTACTGTACTGTACTGTACTGTACTGTACTGTACTGTACTGTACTGTACTGTACTGTACTGCTGGTCCGTGTCTCCAAGACAAATTTATCCTATAAGGGTAAAGTAACCTTGAACCTTGATTGAACCGGGTCTACTGACTGATACAGTCCATCCTGTAATTGTCTGGTCTTTTGACATTTCCTGTGACACTGTGAAAACACATACAAGCTAACGTACAGAATACACGCCCAAGCACTGTACTTTCCTAATCACTTACAACATTACTTAACCACTTCTGCTTTTTTTTTTACTTATTTGGTCAAATGGCTGTTTGATTCAGTAATCTCTTTCACCGTAACATCTTGCCTCACACCCTGGCATTTCAACAGCAAAAAGGAACTTTACAGGGAAAGAGTAGAGAAGTGTGAAGAGGTCAGATGTCAAGTCTTAATATTTATCTTTACGTTTTTTTTTTTTTTTTAAGATATTCTTTGCGGCTTACGCCTTTTATTGATTTTTGAAGGGACAGACAGTAGGCTGACAGGAAACGGGAGAGAGATGGGGGAAGACATGCAGTAAAGGCCGTGTCGGGCTCGGGAGTCGAACCCGCGGCACACTGCGACTGGATTACCAGTCGGGTGCCCAGACGGTTACGCCACCGCCTGGGCACGTTCTATACTTACTATTGTTGATAATCAATTTGTTATTGTTGATATTGCTGCTACAATGTTGAGGAATCACAACCTAACCACAACCCAAACCCGAACCCCACAAATACTAGCTCTAACCCTAGGGGTTAGGGATAGTTCAGATTTGTTTAACTTAAGCTGTATGAAATACTTGCCATTAATATAGTGGTTGCAACTGTATTAATTGATTGCCCGAGTCCCGTGGTGGGAGTTCTGCTCTGGTTTTGGTGAAATATTAAGTAGTTCCGGTCATTTTGTGGGGGGCACAGGGGGCCACGCATTAAAAGTAAATTAATCCACAAAAATAACTTAATTTGTATTGTTGCCCTATTTCTAAAATATTAGTGCAACTTTCGTTCATTTTTTACCCCTCTATCACACGGAAGACGGAACTATTCTTTTTGTGTCCATATAAATAAACATGTATTATTATATCACCACGCCCAAAAAATTGTTCCATGCGATAGAGGGGTCAATGTTGAACGAAAGTTGTGCTAATATTTTAGAAATAGGTCAACAATACAAATGACGTTAGTTTTGTGAATTAATTTACTTTTACTGCGTGGCCCCAGTGCCCCCCACAAAATTACCAGAACTACTTAATATTGACCAAAACCAGAGCAGAACTCCCACCACGGGACTCGGGCAATCAATGAATACAGTTGCAACCACTATATTAATGGCAAGTAAAAAAATCTGAACTATCCCTTTAACCTGACAAACCCTAACTCTAACATCATATATGACTAACCCTAACTCATTCTGGTTCAGCCGCTCAGCCGAAGTGCTCATGTTTCCCCTTCTCCTTTATTTCACTTTTCTTTTACCAGGAATAGTCCCATTGAGATTAAACATCCTGGCCAAAACAGCAGCACACAAGGTTTCACATATAATAACACAAAATCAACATCCAAAAAACAGAACAGATGAATGATGTTCAAATGCCAGCTCATGTGCAGACAGTGGTCCTTAATTATTGTATTTATATGACCATGCTGACCAGAGAACCCAGTTTGAGATGGCTTTGTAGCTCACACCAAGATGATGCTGCAAACACATTAAAATAGCCTAAGTAAGAGGTGCAGTTTGGCAAACACAGCCTTATAAATAAAATACCTCCTCCTGTAGTCCGGCAGACGCTGAGGTGTGGTGGGAAATTTGTTATAGGCCTATCGCTTTTATTATTATTTAATTTTTTGCCTAAAATATTGTTTATATAACATACATTCATGAATCCACCTGCTGACCGTCTGTCACTGTCAGCATTGAGCACATTTTTTATAGGGGGTTATTATGTGACTTAGGGCTTAGAAATGTTGTTTTCTATAACTTGTATTATTGAAATGTAATCCATAGGCCTAGTGTAAGACATAGTCACCTATCAGCTATGTAACATAAGAGGATTACATGGAATTAAATTTGATGAAACGGCCCGAGTTAGGCCAATTTACCTAACTTACTCCTGAATTAGGCAATTATTTTGTTGGCCTTAAAGTCACAAAGCCCAAAAAATTGCCTATTTTGGCCTAAATCACACTCTTTAGATATGCCATTTTGCTAAAAGGGGCGGGACATTCATCAGGACTGAGTGGGGTATGCAATTGTTGCAGGGTATTTTGTTTTTGTAATGATTTGGCGATTTAATTTACATATTTAAAAAAAAAAATCCTTTACTGTCCAAAACGTATCAACATATCAAATATACGATGTCGTAAAGTATAAATAATGTCTGTCTGTCTGTCTGTCTGTCTGTCTGTCTGTCTGTCTGTCTGTCTGTCTGTCTGTCTGTCTGTCTGTATGTCTGTCTGTCAGTCAGTGACCAAAGAGATTATCAACTTCTGGGTGTCAAAGGTGAAAGTGTCGAGATAAAGGTCAATATCAAGTACAAATGTGTAGATGAATGCATGTAAACAAATGCTGTTGGTTGGTTGGTTGGTTGGTTGGCTGGTTGCATGGTTGGTTGGTTGGTTGGTTAGCACGTTATGTAATCAGTAGGACTGAGAACCAATGCGTTTCATAGCACCACCCCCTCAGCTCAGCATATGAGGTAGCTGGCCAGGCATAGGGGATAGGCGGTGTTTCACCCAGGTTGTTTCCTGTTCCAGTCAGGCTTTTGGGTGGCGTTTTATTTGTGCTCGTAGCATCGAGATAAGCTCTTGGTTTTATTAATATAGGGTTACCTGTCTCTAAGTTGATTAATGTAGACAACCTCCAGTTTATTTACGTTTTATTCTCTTTCCTTGTTAGAGTCTTTATTGTATTAATGAAAAGTGAGTCCTCATGATACGTTTGTATTACAGACAGTGTGTCGACTAAGCAAACACACTGACAAGAGCCTGCATGGCTAGTGTGTGTGTGTGTAGGCCTGCACACACAGAGTATAATGGTTTGGCTACGTCAGCGTTGTATTCAGAATCTGATTCTAGTACAACCATGACAAGCACTTTAGCTATTATGGTAAATTGTGAAGCTAATTTAAGGTTTGTGTTCCATTACAGATTGGGCCTCATACTGTGAACCGCTGTTCTATTTATCTTTTTGTTTTGGATTTCTAAGTCTATGCTGCTATAGTTTTTATTCCTTTTTTTGTTGTTGTACTATAGCCCAATTGGCATTTTAAAAGGGTCCTCACTTTTGCTGCTTTAACCAAAGGGTTAACTAAGTAACCGCCAAAGACAGATACATAATGGTTATATTGCAGATCTGCACTCAAGGATTACTGTCCCTTTTTCAGTGTGGTGTTTTTGGCTTTTAGCCTTTAGTATTAATTTGTAGTGATCTATTGCAGTGTTAATGCCAACTATACTTGGCTCAGAGTTATATTGTACTTATTTGCAGTGGAGCAGGAATGTTTGTGAGCCATGTTAATTCCTAGCCTCCATTAGCCATTGCTGTGTGCATTATTAGCCAATCCTGTGTCAGTTGGTAGTTGATTGGTCCAAGCTGTGATCTATGTTTATGCTGATTGTATATTGATATTGAATGTTATTTCTGTCTCTATTTGTGTACTGTGATTGATGTTGATATTAGTATTATCTTCTGTTTTAGACCACACACATCCAATGTTATGCCCATGTATCTGTGTTACCATGATTTCAAGTCCTGTGTCCGTGTTCTGATCAACACCCCATGCTGCCCTCTATGTTACGATTGGTTCCCAAACCGTGACGGAAGAGGTCTTGAGGACGGTTTTAGTTGAAGTTGAGGGGGTATTGAATTTCAAGCCCCTAGGCTATGTGTCTACTGACCTTGCGGACATAGACCCTGTCACACCCAACTATTTGCTCATGGGGCGGCCAGATCCTATACACTTCCTCAGGTTGTATCCCGAGTCTGAAGTGAACGCCTTGGATTCAAAGTCAGGTTTTGGCAGACCAATTTTGGACCTAGTGACCTACTTCCTACGACCCTATACTGGTGAAATTATCCAAACCACCCACCATACTCCACTACACTTACCCTTTCAATACACAATTGGGACTAGTGGCGTAGTTACTGTGACATTAAGAGTACTTGGTGACTCCTTATGGTTACAGTTAGTTAGCTAGTTAGTTAGTTAGTTAGTTAGTTAGTTAGTTAGTTAGTATTTATCTCTCTTACAAAAAAGGGAATTAAGGAACAGCTGAATTGAATGAAGTTATATGACGATAAGAAGTGTAACATCTTTCTCAACCCCTCTCTCTCTCTCTCTCTCTCTCTCTCTCTCTCTCTCTCTGTGCAAAGAGGAAACTAAGGTTGTTCAGAGTAGGTCATCTCAGGACAGGATGAGTCTCGCTCTGCCCTGCGTTCTCCTCTGTGAGTATGAAACTAATACTAATAAATATTATCAATACTAGCTCTGTTATATCATTATTATTATTATTACTACTACTATTATTATTTTATTTTATTTTATTTTATTTTTGTATTATTATTTCTTTATCTCTAATATTAGTAGTAGTTGTAATATTTTAATATTCAAATATAGAAATGTATCTATGTTCCCCGGGTACTATGTTCCCTAAACCAACCCTAACACTAACCTCTTTGGTAAGTGGGGAACATAGGGAACGTAGAACTCAGGGAACATAATGACCATCTTATACATCAACATTTTGTTACAGTATGCTGCTGAGTTTGAATACAGTGAAAACCATGTTAATGGAATCAATGTTGTAGTTGGTTTGAGATCTTCACCAGTGTTTTCACCTTGCTGTTAAATGTATCATTTCAACAATAATGATGTAAAGCATGTAGGCCTTTTTGATGTTGCTGTATGTGAATGTCTATTCCTGTTTAATATTGTGTTCTGTATCTCGGCTACATTGAAAATGACTCAAATGAGTGCCTTCATGCCCCTCAACTGTCCTACACTGAGCTGAAAGTATGAACGCCTACAGTATTATCCATTGTTGATTTTTACAGAAAATGATTTAGTTTTAGTCATAGTCTTTGGACTAAAAAATCATTTCGTTTTAGTCACCTGAAATGTTGTAGTGTTAGTCTAGTTTTAGTCGACTAAATATCACAAGATTTTAGTCAACTAAATCTACTGTTGATTTAGTCGACTAAAATGTATTTTGGCAGTCCTTGATGGCGTCGTAAATTCGTAATGGCTACTTTTAGACTGCATGCTGAAAATAGCCGATCTACAAGCTCACAACTTGTCTCAGCGCCGTAAAGCGTCTCGGCTATTTTAAGCATGCAATCAAGCGTGAAATGTCTTCTACTTCTACTGGATCTCTTCCCCAGAATCTCCACTATACGAAATTGTCTTTGTCTTTGAAATTGTCTTAATTTGAGTCATCGTAGCTTCGTTTTTATTTAGTTTTCCTTAGTGGAAAAAAGGTAGTTGACGAACATTTTTCGTCATAGTTTTAGTCGACGAACAGCCAAGGGGCTGTGTGAGACTAGCCAGTGTGAGTATGTTGGCTTTCCGTATGGAAGAGAAGACCTGCAGGTTTGAGTCCCGGGCGTTACATAGAAACATTCTCTAGTATTGGCTCCGGTAGTATAACACCAGGGATCTGCAGCTGCGCTCAAAGGAGTACACTTTTTCTTTGATGATTGTTGTTCTTGAAAATGCAAATATTTATGTTATGTTGATATTGTCTCATCAATATTTTTCAGTGCTGGGTATCATCTCCTGTGGACACAGTCAAGGTGAAGATTAATATTTCTTTATTTTTTTATTCACCCATAATTTCAGTCATTAAACATATTTATCAGTTTATCAGTTTATTAGTATGTGTATTAAAGGCAGTGGTGTAAAGTAACTGTATTTCAAATATATATCATATATATATATATATATATATATATCTACATCTCAAAAGCAAATATTGTACTCAATTATGTGAAAATGTTAGTCAGCCTATAGTTATACTTATACTGTGTGTGTGTGTGTGTGTGTGTGTGTGTGTGTGTGTGTGTGTGTGTGTGTGTGTGTGTACAGTATATATATATATATTGGCCATTTGAAAATAAAAAAACAATTTTCATACTTTTGCTCAAGTAGATTTTGAATACAGGATTTTTACGTGTAACAAAGTAGTATTCTACTTTACTTAACTAAAACATGTGAGTACTTCTTCCATCACTGATTAAAGGAGCACTACTTCCACCCATTTTCAACCTCATCTTTGTAAAATGTAGTGTTTCTCAACAGGGGTGGCTGTATGAGTCACAAGTGAATATCTCTTTAATTGTTTTGTTTCCTACATTTTGTTTTGAATTGTTATCATTTCAAAACAACTTTTCTCATGAATTAAAAACAAATTCAATGATGTTTCAAAAGAATTTCATGAATAATGATAACAAAAAAACATAAATTAGAAAACAAATGTTAAAGAGGTAGGGAAAATAGCTGATCTACAAGCTCACAACGCGTTGCATTCTGTACAAGCTTATGAAACTATATAATATTTATAAACAGTATTGTACTGTAACTGCTCATGAAAATATGTCATATTGCATGGATTGTGTCACTATACGTATATGGGAGGAAACTGATTACAAAAAGATTATGAAGTATGATGTCAATTTCACCACTTCCGTATAAATTTCAACACATTAAATGTGTTATCCAGCAGATTATATCAGGTACACAAAACAAATGGGGCTAAAAGTGTTTTTTGGTTAAGCATATAGACTGTTGGTGCTATGCAGTAGCAGTGGTTCCCAAACTTTTTTGCTCAAGACCCAAAAGAGAAAATAGACGTTTGCCCGGGACCCAAACGGGAAAATGGCAGATCTACAAGCTCACAAAGTAACGCCATAAGTGAGCTTGTAGATTTGCTATTGTCAGTACTTCTTAAATGTTTTTATTCTTTTATTTATAGAAATGTGTGTGTATTATTTTTTTTAATGTAGGAAACAAAAATGGAGATATTTACTCACAACCCGGAAACAGTGCTATATAGCACCTGTTTTTGCGACCACAGGTCGCATTTACTATGAAAGCGTGCATTTCCCATCAGTTAGTTAGTTAGTTAGTTAGTTAGTTATAGTTAGTCCATTATATGGTCATGCCTAGTGACATCACGTGACATCATCAGGGATGGAGATCCCATATATGGGAATGCCCATATGGAGATCCCTGATGTCATCAATTTTGGGCAGCAACTCTACATCTGACCTCAAACCCTTAGATCTCCATATATGGAGCTGACCTGTTCTGACATTCCATATGTTGATACTTCCCCATCCATCCTTTCTCTTCAATGTCTCCCTTTTGACTGATACCTGTCCATTTAAACTCTAGACGGGCCTGCCCCAAAGTTATTAGTGCAGCCACGGCCAGCAGCAGGTGAGACTGGAGTTCCCAACAGGCCCGAAAATTAAGTTCCAGTCCTACCTGGGCCCTCATCAAACCCTGTACAGTGTACACTCAAGACACTGCCCCCGCTGTCACCTTTAGATCTCCATATGGAGCTTACGTGTTCTGACATTCCATATGTTGATCTGACCTCATCAAACCCTGTACACTCAAGACATGCTCCATGGGGGCACGGTGGCACAGTTGGTAGTGCTGTCGCCTCACAGCTAGAAGGTCCTGGGTTCAATTCCCGCTTGGGAAGCTGTGGGTGCTGGTGGTGTGGAGAGAGAGAGAGAGAGAGAGAGAGAGAGAGAGAGAGAGAGAGAGAGAGAGAGAGATCAGCTATTCAAAATATATCCAATCAAATAGAGCGCAGAAGTCCCGCTAGAGGGCAGCATCGCCCTGGGTCACAGCGTTATGTTTTGTGTTGGATTTAGGGGAAATTTAGATTCTTAAATCAGCTGGGAGATTGTAGGCTACTCATCAGGATATGAAGCATCAACTAACGGTAGAAATGTAATTTATCCACACAAAAAAACAGTTACACAGCTATCAAATGTAACTCAATATCATACACGACAGTCACAAACCTGACAAAATCACCAAAGTGGTCAGTTTATTTTTGGAACGCAGTTCTTATACGACGTAAAAGATTTCCCTAGATAGGCTAATCTCTGTTTTTGCTGTTTCAGACAGACAGACTGTGATTGATATCCGATCTCCCATTATTTGCAGGGTCATACTCATATCTGCCGATACCGACACTGACAGATTCCGATATTATACAGAGACCACAATGGAAACAAGCCTAGGCCCTAGTGGTTAATTTGGCCCAAAGCCTGTTAAACTGTTTAAGTGCCAGGGACATTAAGATGAGCTGAATCTAATTATGCACTGATTGCCAGGGGTTGAGTTAAAAAAAACAAAAACACAAAACTGGTGTCCACCAGGTGGCGCTGAAAGAGTTTTTAATAAAGTATTCAATCAATACACTCTTTTCCAAGTGTCTGTTTTCACAACTGAATGACTACTGAATGAGACGAGTAGGCCTACTCAAATTAAATGTAGATTTTTATACCGATTCAATAATCAGTATTATTTTGAGACCATTCCGATATGGCATTTTATGGCCGATATGGCCAATTCAGATGCCACCGATTAATCTAGCCGCAATTTGCAACTCTAGATTTTTTTTATAATGGGATGAATCTAGAGTTGCAATACCCTCCATTGACTCCCCACTCATCATTTTGCGTTTGCGATCTGCTTGTCTTAAACGACGTTAAACTCACCAACATTGCAGCTGTAGTCCAAGCTTGAATTATTCTCTTTCAATCTGCAAAGCTTGTTTTTCATAAAAATCCCCCGTAGACATGTTATGAGCTACTTTCTGTCAAGAAGAAGAAATGGAGTTTGGAAGCGCTCGTTTTTATTAAGGGGTCGCGCTGCTGCCTCCTGCATTATGTGCAAATGCGAAACAGATGCATGCAGGGACGTTCAGTGACTTACGACGAGCGCTTCCAAACTCCAGCACTTAGAAAAAGAATCACTTGCACAGAATTTCTTGACAGAAAGTAGCTCATAACATGTCTACAGGGGATTTTTATGAAAAACAAGCTTTGCAGATTGAAAGAGAATAATTCAAGCTTGGACTACAGCTGGAATGTTGGTGAGTTTAACGTCGTTTAAGACAAGCAGATCGCAAACGCAAAATGATGAGTGGGGAGTCAATGGAGGGTATTGCAACTCTAGATTCATCCCATTATAAAAAATTCTAGAGTTGCAAATTGCGGCTACGATTAATCGTACATCCCATACTTGAAATCTATTGTATTGTATGCTTATTGATTGTGGTCAGTAACATGAGACATGACGTGCTGAGGATTGGGTGTGTAACACAGACAGAAGCTGACTAGATAGATAAGTCTGTGTATTTTAACAGATTAAACTGTCAAAGAGAGAAGCCGTCTGGAACTGCATTATTCCACACCACAGATCAAACGTTACACATCTATCACTACAGGCAAAAAAATACCTTAAAAAAGGTAGTAAATGACTATGCCACCTTGATTTATCAAGAAAATGAATGCATATTAAGTAAATCGGGTTCCCCACACAGACACAAGTTCGATACAAGGGCTTGAGACAAGTTCCCCCAAACACAGGGAGATGTTTTATTAAACTTATGTCAGTCCTTTCAACTATGTCACAATATATTCAGTGTTGGGGAGGAAACTATACAATAAAAAAACACAACAGAAGAATTAATGGCTCAAACAATAAAAATCAAACAATAAAACTCAGGCTAAACAAAACAGCAGTGGTGAAATAACCAAGGAATGGAGGACAACATTGTTTAGTCACTTTACACAAAGATACACCATTAATTGACAATAAATAGATTGATTTAGGCTATACCTTGGAGTAGCTGTGTTCTCTCACACCATCTCCCTCTCGGTACAGCTCGTCGCTTCTGGACTCAAGACACATGCCCTTAGCCTGGATAGGAACAAAATGATTAAAATACTACTCAAATAAAATGATAACAATATCTGTGCACCATGTTACTCACTCAGTCAGGGAAAAGCTAAAAACACAAAACCAATAAGACACAGGTCAGAAGACCCACAGCCAGGCCAGCAATCAGCAGCCATGTTTGCAGGCATTGTATGGTGGCCACTGAGGCTCAACTCTGCCTGGCTACATCTAGTTAAATGATAAACAATGACAAATGTGCTTTCCAAACAGGTCGACCCAAGGCTGTTCTGAATGTGTCTACTACATGGTTGAGTCCTGGAGATCCAGTGACTCTGAGCTGTGAAGTTAAAGAATCGCCTGCAGACTGGAGGTTTTACTGGTACAGAGCTGTTCTTGGGCCAGAAGGCTACATCAACGTCACAGAGCTTTTACCTGGTAGCCTCAATGGGACCGTAGAAGGTTCCTACGTCATCTATGGTCCTACAGGCACAGCTGTCTATGTGTGTAGAGCTGGGAGAGGAGACCCAGTTTATTACACTGACTTCAGTGACAATAAGTTTGTGTTTTCTGGTGGTGAGTATGACTCATAATTCATCATTCTTCTGGATTGTTTTCTATTTGTAAATAAAAAATCACACCCGTGTGAACTGAGTGGTGTAATATAGCCTGTCTGACGTAATGAAATCATGTCTGACGTAATGAAATCACACCCGGGTGAACAGGGTGAACATAGCAACCATGCTCATTTTTTCTGCACAGACTAGCAAAGCCACCCGGGTGAACAGGGTGAACATAGCAACCATGCTCATTTTTTCTGCACAAAAAAGCCAGTTGTAGGAGTGGTTTACACCACTCAAAAAAGACTTGAGTATTATCATTTTTGTATACTCATCATGACCTTAACCCCATTATATCTCAAAGGCAAATGTTGTACTTTTTAGACTCCACTACATTTCAAATATATCAATATTGCCACTTAGATGTTTTATTTATATATTTTAATACCGGTATTTAAACCTCAATGCATTGACGTTAAAATGAAAATGTACTTTTTAATATGTACTTTTTAATTGATAAGTATTTTAGTAATTTAGGACGGGAACCACTTTGGGGGGTTTTACCCTTCAAGACGGGAACCCATTTGGGGTTCTTGTTGCTCTGCAGTATACAGCAACATTACAACATTTTTATAATATGTTTTCTTCAAAAAAGAGTAGGGTATCAGTGTATATGGGTATCTTCACATTTCTAAAGTTACAATTTAATGACTTACAACTATGTCAGTACTCATATCTGTACTGAGTACAAATTCGGAAAACATGCAGTTGAATAACATTTGTCCAGGAGAATCTATGCTCTGACTCAAGTACTTAGTCCGCCACTGCCACTGTCATTTTAACAGTGCTCTTTGTTTGACCTCTGACCCCATGTTGTGTTTTAGATCGTCATTCTTCAGCTTCTCTCACAGTGAGTCCAGACAGAAGTCAACACTTCATCAATGAGTCTTTCTCACTGATCTGTAAGGGAAACTCTACTGTTTGGACAGTGATGTATTTCACTGAGTACGGAGTCTGGGGCATAACTTGTTCATATACCACGTCAATGACCACATGCAAGGTCAGCAGCACCTATAAGATCAGCAGTGTGTTCTGGTGTCAGTCTGCATTTGGACTGAGAGAGTACAGCAATGCTGTCAACATCACAGTAGACAGTGAGTCCAGTTCATTCACTACATAAAAATACTGCAGCATTCTATCAACTCATTAAAAACCACACTGTTTAAAGGTATTGCAAGTGATTTTCTTTGGTTAAAATAAGTGTTAAATAGCTCTATATTCTGATAGTACTCATTGCATTATTCCACACCACAGATCAAACGTTACACATCTATCACTACAGGCAAAAAAATACCTTAAAAAAGGTAGTAAATGACTATGCCACCTTGATTTATCAAGAAAATGAATGCATATTAAGTAAATCGGGTTCCCCACACAGACACAAGTTCGATACAAGGGCTTGAGACAAGTTCCCCCAAACACAGGGAGATGTTTTATTAAACTTATGTCAGTCCTTTCAACTATGTCACAATATATTCAGTGTTGGGGAGGAAACTATACAATAAAAAAACACAACAGAAGAATTAATGGCTCAAACAATAAAAATCAAACAATAAAACTCAGGCTAAACAAAACAGCAGTGGTGAAATAACCAAGGAATGGAGGACAACATTGTTTAGTCACTTTACACAAAGATACACCATTAATTGACAATAAATAGATTGATTTAGGCTATACCTTGGAGTAGCTGTGTTCTCTCACACCATCTCCCTCTCGGTACAGCTCGTCGCTTCTGGACTCAAGACACATGCCCTTAGCCTGGATAGGAACAAAATGATTAAAATACTACTCAAATAAAATGATAACAATATCTGTGCACCATGTTACTCACTCAGTCAGGGAAAAGCTAAAAACACAAAACCAATAAGACACAGGTCAGAAGACCCACAGCCAGGCCAGCAATCAGCAGCCATGTTTGCAGGCATTGTATGGTGGCCACTGAGGCTCAACTCTGCCTGGCTACATCTAGTTAAATGATAAACAATGACAAATGTGCTTTCCAAACAGGTCGACCCAAGGCTGTTCTGAATGTGTCTACTACATGGTTGAGTCCTGGAGATCCAGTGACTCTGAGCTGTGAAGTTAAAGAATCGCCTGCAGACTGGAGGTTTTACTGGTACAGAGCTGTTCTTGGGCCAGAAGGCTACATCAACGTCACAGAGCTTTTACCTGGTAGCCTCAATGGGACCGTAGAAGGTTCCTACGTCATCTATGGTCCTACAGGCACAGCTGTCTATGTGTGTAGAGCTGGGAGAGGAGACCCAGTTTATTACACTGACTTCAGTGACAATAAGTTTGTGTTTTCTGGTGGTGAGTATGACTCATAATTCATCATTCTTCTGGATTGTTTTCTATTTGTAAATAAAAAATCACACCCGTGTGAACTGAGTGGTGTAATATAGCCTGTCTGACGTAATGAAATCATGTCTGACGTAATGAAATCACACCCGGGTGAACAGGGTGAACATAGCAACCATGCTCATTTTTTCTGCACAGACTAGCAAAGCCACCCGGGTGAACAGGGTGAACATAGCAACCATGCTCATTTTTTCTGCACAAAAAAGCCAGTTGTAGGAGTGGTTTACACCACTCAAAAAAGACTTGAGTATTATCATTTTTGTATACTCATCATGACCTTAACCCCATTATATCTCAAAGGCAAATGTTGTACTTTTTAGACTCCACTACATTTCAAATATATCAATATTGCCACTTAGATGTTTTATTTATATATTTTAATACCGGTATTTAAACCTCAATGCATTGACGTTAAAATGAAAATGTACTTTTTAATATGTACTTTTTAATTGATAAGTATTTTAGTAATTTAGGACGGGAACCACTTTGGGGGGTTTTACCCTTCAAGACGGGAACCCATTTGGGGTTCTTGTTGCTCTGCAGTATACAGCAACATTACAACATTTTTATAATATGTTTTCTTCAAAAAAGAGTAGGGTATCAGTGTATATGGGTATCTTCACATTTCTAAAGTTACAATTTAATGACTTACAACTATGTCAGTACTCATATCTGTACTGAGTACAAATTCGGAAAACATGCAGTTGAATAACATTTGTCCAGGAGAATCTATGCTCTGACTCAAGTACTTAGTCCGCCACTGCCACTGTCATTTTAACAGTGCTCTTTGTTTGACCTCTGACCCCATGTTGTGTTTTAGATCGTCATTCTTCAGCTTCTCTCACAGTGAGTCCAGACAGAAGTCAACACTTCATCAATGAGTCTTTCTCACTGATCTGTAAGGGAAACTCTACTGTTTGGACAGTGATGTATTTCACTGAGTACGGAGTCTGGGGCATAACTTGTTCATATACCACGTCAATGACCACATGCAAGGTCAGCAGCACCTATAAGATCAGCAGTGTGTTCTGGTGTCAGTCTGCATTTGGACTGAGAGAGTACAGCAATGCTGTCAACATCACAGTAGACAGTGAGTCCAGTTCATTCACTACATAAAAATACTGCAGCATTCTATCAACTCATTAAAAACCACACTGTTTAAAGGTATTGCAAGTGATTTTCTTTGGTTAAAATAAGTGTTAAATAGCTCTATATTCTGATAGTACTCATTGCTATAGCAAAGTCCTATATTTGTCACATACATTTCTGTTTGTTCTCCGCATTTGACCCATATCTTGGAGCGGAGAGCCGTAGCCATGCTCTGGAATCATTTGTAGTTGATCTAACCCCCCAATCCAACCCTTGATGCTGAGTGCCAAGCAGGGAGGCATTGGGTCCCATTTTTACAGTCTTTGGTATGACCCAACCGGAGATTGATCCCCGACCTCTCAGTTTCAGGGCGAACGCTCTTAACCACTAGGCCACTGAGCTGTAAAGTGTTTGTTCAGGAGTTGCCGTGTCGCTCCAGCTCTTTAGTAAACAGAAAATGTGTCCAATCAAGATAGAGAAAGTGATGACACAAATAAACAACAAATTTGGAACTGGAACACTATATAAAAATGAAACTGTAAATGGGTACTCTCACCTGATTTGCTGACAATTTGCAACCCACCTGAAAATATGTTTTCTGTATATTGAAGAGAGGGAGTGACTGAAGAAACATTCTAGATCAATGATTACTATCAGAAAAATTGTGCTTCTAAAAAAGGTTTTTGTTTAACAAAAATATATAATTTACTCTACCTTTTAAATGAGTTCATGCTGTGAATGCTAACATGTGGACTGCTTTACAGCTAGTTCTGTCATCCTGGTGAGTCCTGTTCAACCTGTGACTGAGGGACGTTCTGTCACTCTTCAGTGCAAACACAGAACAGTCTCGTCACTGTCCAACGTGGACTTTTATAGAAATGAAGAACTGGTCCAAACTAAAACCAACGGACAGATGATCATTCCTGCTGTATCTACATGTGACGAGGGATTCTACAAGTGTGTATATTATGGAGAAGAATCAGCACAGAGCTGGATGGCAGTAACATGTTAGTATACTACTGACAACTTTTTTCATATATTTACACAATATGCAAATTGTACGCAACACATTTACTTATTATTTTCTTTGTCGTAATTATATCTTACACATAGTGTAGGAATGTTGTCATACACTTGTTGACACAATTGTTACTCTAAAGGAGGAAGGGTTAAAACTAAAGCATATAACCATAAATGTTTTTCACTGAATTACTTCAATAATGTACTTTTAAACTTTGTTTGTAAACTATTACACAGTCGGCCAGTGGTCTCCCAAGCTCATGTAGTTGAATCACCTCAGGCATACACAACAGCCTGTCATGGATGTTAAAACTTAAAACAAGTTGTTCTAATACTAATCTATTTAAAAATCTATAGATCCTGAATCTCCTCCTACTGTGGAAAATGGTTCTCCACTTGCAGTGTTTCTGATTTCAGGATTTCTGGTTGTGATTCTGCTGTCAATCGTGCTGCTCCTGCTGTGTAGACACAAATCTCAAGGTGAGTAGCTAAGTACTAATACATTAGTGATATTTGGTTAAAATAGTGTTGATTTGTGTAACGATTTCGTTAACTTTCTAACAATAAACTTTTTGTTTTAATCAAAAAATAATAATCATTTACACCCCATTTAAAACCGAACAGCAACAATATTACAATAATATACTAATTATTATAGTAATGGTGCAAAGCTTTATGGTACAACTTTTTTTTCTTTTATTTACAGATCAACGTTTAGACAGGTAAGTGCTACTACATATTAGTCATCACCATGACAGCAGTTTACATCTTAATTGTTTATACATGTGACATGTCTGATCAATATTTTTGTCTTTTCACTTCAGACCGATTCAGTCTAAGGGAACCAATGAGGGCTCAGCTGCAGACCAAAGAACCAATCCAGGCTCAGTTTCAGACCAGAAGACCAATCCGAGTGGGGCCCCTGGTGATGTGTACTGTCCACTGCAGCACGGTTAGTCTTTGAACCAAACACAAAGTTCTGACAAAAAATGAAAACTGAAACTTGAGTTTAATAAATCATCTAATAAATATAATGTAACCACTTAAACCCCATATGGTTTACCATAGTCCCTCTGGGTTCTATACTGTACTAGTGACTTTTCTGTTTTCTGTTATTGTGAGGAGGGCATTCACAGAAAATAACCGATCGAAAATAGTCAATGTGCTTTTTTCTGCTAAAGCCTTCCCCGCAATAAGGAAGCTGGGGTTTAAGGGGTTAATAAATGTAAATGTAAAAGAAATCTCCTTAGTTGCTGACAACTGGTTCTAATTTTAACATAAATTAATGTCTAAGTTCAAATAAAAAAGAACTATTGAGACTTTAGACATTTAATGTCCTTTTTCGAAGTTCAGTTGTGTTCGCTTTTCCTCATTAGCAGAATAATCTACTAAATCCAAATATTATTGAATTAGCAAAAAACAAGCACCATAATTAATGCTCATTTTGTTTACCTTTAGGTGACAGAAGTGTCTATGAAGCAATCAAACACCCTTATGAAAATTATGAAAATGGTACCGTATATACATTTTTTTCAAACATCCAAACAAATGATTTTAATCTAGTTTAATTTGGTGTCATGGTGGAATAATTTTTAGGAGATTCATTTGCAGGTTCTAATTAAATGGATTTGTAAGAAATGTTTTAGCAACCCCTGCTGAGCACAGTAACATTTCAGTGGGTTGAGTTGAATCTCTGTTCATAGGACAGTTTTTGAGCGGTGCACACCGTCTCCAATGAATAGCTTTGTGTGTCCCTTTGTCTGTATGTGAGTTTGGAGTAGTACCTTTGACCCCTGGGGTCAGGAAGGGTCATTACAATCCTCAGGAACAGCTGTGCTTGACTCCGGATTGGGACGGACACACACACACACACACACACACACACACACACACACACACACACACACACACACACACACACACACACACACACACACACACACACACACACACAGTTGCACCACTCAGTTTTTCAGACGGGGCAGTGATGTAAATAGGTTTTCAATGTAATGAGTCCCGGGATGCAGGGATGGTCTTTTAGATCAGTCCCAGGGACAATTTATGACGTTAGGAGTCATATTTTGCCATTTTTTACAAATTGCAGCATTTAACTCCCATTTCATTTTATATGGTTATAATGTGGTTATATTCATGTAGAAAACAGAAGAAGACATGATTATTATAACTAAAGTTAGCAAAATAAACTAGAATAAAAAACAGTAGTACAGTAGTGCATCCCGTGGATGCAGAGGTCGTTTTATTGCGTTTTGGGATGCAAAATGCACCATATATTAATCTCTGAACTTGTTTATTGTGTGACAGTGACATCACCTCGTTTACTTGCTTTAAAGCACAAGGACACTTTGGTAGAGGTCGGGGGTATACGTTGTTTACTATTATACCTTCTCCTGATGTAACTATAGTACAAATAGTCAGATACAATGTATTTCTCAGTTGCAAAATGTTTAATTCATAGTCCAAAAATATTATATACCATTGTATGATGAAACAGTCCTCAAAAACCACTCTTGTGGCATATAAATGAACACAAACAAAGCTTATTCTGACAATGATATATAATATCTGTCACGGTGTGTGTCAGGTGAGGACCCAGAAGCAGAACACGGCAGGCAGGCAGGCAGATCAAGTCCAGTATTTATTAACGACTAACAGGACATACAAAGGCAGGGACACAACATAACAAGAACTATAATCTGGCAAGGGAACACTGAACACTGGGATAGGTTTAAATACACAAGACTAACTAGACACAGGTGCAACAAAACTACAATCAACACATCATTGGCTGAGACTAAACAGGACACAGGGGAAATACAATTGCAGTTACAGACTGGTGAGACAAGGCAGGCAACAACAAATAGAGCAGACAGGAAACACTAGGAACATAACTACACAATAAAGGTACACAGTTCATGTCAATATCACAAAACCCAGTAAGGTTTGTTTGTTAAATTTGTTTTAAAGAAATATGAAGTCCTGTTGAGTTTACTATTTGAAGATTCGGATCCACAGATCCAGTCCGGGTTTTTTACATCCTTCTTCCACAGAAAATTCCTAAATTAACAAGTTGATATTGTTATTCAAAACAAACAGTTTGGCACATATTGTCAGAATACGCTTTGTTTGTGTTCAGACAAGAACCGTTCGACCAACTGACTACAAATGTGTCGCAGGCAACCCGAGGGAGCTTATTTGTCCAATTTAAATCGTTATGCTAGTTAATTCCTAACTCATTCATATTGGACTATTGTTTCATCATCATGACAAGTTAGCTAAACCACTAAACCAAACAAACCTCTACTAGTGTTAACTGTTGTTTTAACATGAAGAAAAATAAACTGACAAATAACTTCTACCGTGCCTGTATGTTTTTATTTGATTCAAATATTTATATCTAATTGTTTTTAATTTACAGAACCATTGTATATCACGTAAGTATACATCGATCTCTGTCTATTCATTAACATGACAGCAGTATATTATATCTTGTTCATGTCCTTTTCGATAAATATTTATTGTATTTCAATTACAGGCCCATTGAGTATGATGGCACCAATCAGGGCTCAGCTGCAGAGCAGAGGACCAATCAAAGTGGGGGTACTGATCATGTGTACTGCCCACTGCAGCAAGGTCAGTCTTTAAACCAATCATGTTGGTTAAGGACGCTTCTGACAACTGGTTCTAATTTTAATATAAATTATTGTGATTAAATAAATAGAAAGCATTATTGAAATAACAATAAGCACCACATTAATACGTTTAATATTTACATTTAGGCAACACAGGTGTCAATGAAGCAATCAAACGCCCTAATGAAAATGATGAAAATGGTACCGTATATCCTTTTTTTCAAACATCCAAACAAATGATTTTAATCTAGTTTAATTTGATGTCATGGTTGAATAATTCATGTTAGGAGAGTCATTTATTTGCAGGTTCTAATTAAATGGATTTGTAGAAATGTTTTAGCAACCCCTGCTGAGCACAGTAACATTTCAGTGGGTTGAGTTGAATCTCTGTTCATAGGACAGTTTTTGAGCGGTGCACACCGTCTCCAATGAATAGCTTTGTGTGTCCCTTTGTCTGTATGTGAGTTTGGAGTAGGACCTTTGACCCCTGCATGCAGGGGTCAAAGGAAGAGTCAGGAAGAGTCATTACAACCCTCAGGAACAGCTGTGCTTGACTCCAGATTGGGACACACACACACACAGCAGGGGCACACTTGAACTTCCATGCGCGGACAGAAGAAGCTGTGTTTTACGCCATTTCCGAGTTTTTAGACAGCTGGTGGATGGAAATGAAGCTCCACCTACGCGGCAGAATGCCACTGGGACAAGCTTTTCCGGGAATCTGGCCGACGCCAGGGTCGGATTTAGCCAGCCCCACTCAGGTGGGCAGACAGAATTGTAAGGGGGGCGACTCCGCCGGCGCAGGTGGGGTGTCAAACCCACATTGGGTGGGCAGGACGCACGTTTGGGTGGGCTATGCCCACCCCTGCCCCCCCCTAGAACCGGCCCTGCCGACGCGGCAACCTGCCGTTCGACCAACTGACTACAAATGTGTCGCAGGCAACCCGAGGGAGCTTATTTGTCCAATTTAAATCGTTATGCTAGTTAATTCCTAAATCATTAATATTGGACTATTGTTTCATCATCATGACAAGTTAGCTAAACCACTAAACCAAACAAACCTCTACTAGTGTTAACTGTTGTTTTAACATGAAGAAAAATAAACTGACAAATAACTTCTACCGTGCCTGTATGTTTTTATTTGATTCAAATATTTATATCTAATTGTTTTTAATTTACAGAACCATTGTATATCACGTAAGTATACATCGATCTCTGTCTATTCATTAACATGACAGCAGTATATTATATCTTGTTCATGTCCTTTACCATAAATATTTATTGTATTTCAATTACAGGCCCATTGAGTATGATGGCACCAATCAGGGCTCAGCTGCAGAGCAGAGGACCAATCAAAGTGGGGGTACTGATCATGTGTACTGCCCACTGCAGCGAGGTCAGTCTTTAAACCAATCATGTTGGTTAAGGACGCTTCTGACAACTGGTTCTAATTTTAATATAAATTATTGTGATTAAATAAATAGAAAGCATTATTGAAATAACAATAAGCACCACATTAATACGTTTAATATTTACATTTAGGCAACACAGGTGTCAATGAAGCAATCAAACGCCCTAATGAAAATGATGAAAATGGTACCGTATATCCTTTTTTTCAAACATCCAAACAAATGATTTTAATCTAGTTTAATTTGATGTCATGGTTGAATAATTCATGTTAGGAGAGTCATTTATTTGCAGGTTCTAATTAAATGGATTTGTAGAAATGTTTTAGCAACCCCTGCTGAGCACAGTAACATTTCAGTGGGTTGAGTTGAATCTCTGTTCATAGGACAGTTTTTGAGCGGTGCACACCGTCTCCAATGAATAGCTTTGTGTGTCCCTTTGTCCGTATGTGAGTTTGGAGTAGGACCTTTGACCCCTGCATGCAGGGGTCAAAGGAAGAGTCAGGAAGAGTCATTACAACCCTCAGGAACAGCTGTGCTTGACTCCAGATTGGGACACACACACACACACAGCAGGTGCACACTTGAACTTCCATGCGCGGACAGAAGAAGCTGTGTTTTACGCCATTTCCGAGTTTTTAGACAGCTGGTGGATGGAAATGAAGCTCCACCTACGCGGCAGAATGCCACTGGGACAAGCTTTTCCGGGAATCTGGCCGACGCCAGGGCCGGATTCAGCCAGCCCCACTCAGGTGGGCAGACAGAATTGTAAGGGGGGCGACTCCGCCGGCGCAGGTGGGGTGTCAAACCCACATTGGGTGGGCAGGACGCACGTTTGGGTGGGCTATGCCCACCCCTGCCCCCCCCTAGAACCGGCCCTGCCGACGCGGCAACCTGCCGTTCGACCAACTGACTACAAATTTGTCGCAGGCAACCCGAGGGAGCTTATTTGTCTAATTTAAATCGTTATGCTAGTTAATTCCTAACTCATTAATATTGGACTATTGTTTCATCATCATGACAAGTTAGCTAAACCACTAAACCAAACAAACCTCTACTAGTGTTAACTGTTGTTTTAACATGAAGAAAAATAAACTGACAAATAACTTCTACCGTGCCTGTATGTTTTTATTTGATTCAAATATTTATATCTAATTGTTTTTAATTTACAGAACCATTGTATATCACGTAAGTATACATCGATCTCTGTCTATTCATCAACATGACAGCAGTATATTATATCTTGTTCATGTCCTTTACGATAAATATTTATTGTATTTCAATTACAGGCCCATTGAGTATGATGGCACCAATCAGGGCTCAGCTGCAGAGCAGAGGACCAATCAAAGTGGGGGTACTGATCATGTGTACTGCCCACTGCAGCAAGGTCAGTCTTTAAACCAATCATGTTGGTTAAGGACGCTTCTGACAACTGGTTCTAATTTTAATATAAATGATTGTGATTAAATAAATAGAAAGCATTATTGAAATAACAATAAGCACCACATTAATACGTTTAATATTTACATTTAGGCAACACAGGTGTCAATGAAGCAATCAAACGCCCTAATGAAAATGATGAAAATGGTACCGTATATCCTTTTTTTCAAACATCCAAACAAATTATTTTAATCTAGTTTCATTTGATGTCATGGTTGAATAATTCATGTTAGGAGAGTCATTTATTTGCAGGTTCTAATTAAATGGATTTGTAGAAATGTTTTAGCAACCCCTGCTGAGCACAGTAACATTTCAGTGGGTTGAGTTGAATCTCTGTTCATAGGACAGTTTTTGAGCGGTGCAGACCGTCTCCAATGAATAGCTTTGTGTGTCCCTTTGTCCGTATGTGAGTTTGGAGTAGGACCTTTGACCCCTGCATGCAGGGGTCAAAGGAAGAGTCAGGAAGAGTCATTACAACCCTCAGGAACAGCTGTGCTTGACTCCAGATTGGGACACACACACACACAGCAGGGGCACACTTGAACTTCCATGCGCGGACAGAAGAAGCTGTGTTTTACGCCATTTCCGAGTTTTTAGACAGCTGGTGGATGGAAATGAAGCTCCACCTACGCGGCAGAATGCCACTGGGGCAAGCTTTTCCGGGAATCTGGCCGACGCGGCAATCTGCCGCGTGGGTGGAGCTTCATTTCCATCCACCAGCTGTCTAAAAACTCGGAAATGACGCAAAACACAGCTTCTTCTGTCCGCGCATGGAATCTAAAGTGTGCTCAGACCCCCCCCCCCCCCCCCCCCCCCCCCCCCACACACACACACACACACACATAGTTTCACCGCTCGGTGTTTTGTTTATTGTGTGACAGTGACATCACCTCGTTTACTTGCTTTAAAGCACAAGGACACTTTGGTAGAGGTTGGGGGTACGTTGTTTACTATTATACCTTCTCCTGATATAACTATAGTGCAAATAGTCAGATACAATGTATTGCTCAGTTGCAACATTTTTAATGAATAATCCAAAAATAGAATTACATAGACTTCCAATGTATGATGAAACAGTCCTCAAAAACCACTCTTGTGGCACATAAATGAACACAAACAAAGCTGATTCTGACAATGATATAGAATATCACAACCCAGTAAGGTTTGTTTGTTGAGTTTACTATTTGAAGATCCGGATCCACAGTTTTCTTACATCCTTCTTCCACAGAAAATTCCTTGTTATTCAAAACAAACGGTTTGGTACATATTGTCAGAATGCGCTTTGTTTGTGTTCAGTTATGTGCGATTTTTTGTACGTACATGCGTCTGTAATCCACGTATCTCCAGAACCGTTCGACCAACTGACCAGTGACTACAAATTTGTCGCAGGCGACCCGAGGGACCGCAGTGCTTATTTGTCTAATTTAAATCGTTCCCAAGTATGCTAGTTAATTCCTAATTCACTAATATTGGACTATTGTTTCATCATCATGACAAGTTAGCTAAACCACTAAACCAAACAAACCTCTACTATTAGTGTCCTGTTATTTTAACACGAAGAAAAATAAACTTGTACTGGCCTGTATGTTTTTATTTGATTCAAATATTTATATCTAATTGTTATTCATTTACAGAACCATATTATATCACGTAAGTATACATGGATCTCTGTCTATTCATCAACATGACAGCAGTATATTACATCTTGTTCATGTCCTTTACGATAAATATTTATTGTATTTCAATTACAGGCCCATTGAGTATGATGGCACCAATCAGGGCTCAACTGCAGAGCAGAGGACCAATCAAAGTGGGGGTACTGATCATGTGTACTGCCCACTGCAGCAAGGTCAGTCTTTAAACCAATCAATCACGTTGGTAACTGGTTCTAATTTTAATATAAATTATTGTGATTAACTAAATAGAAACCATTATTGAAATAACAATAAGCACCACATTAATATGTTTAATATTTACCTTTAGGCAACACAGGTGTCTATGAAGCAATCAAACGCCCTAATGAAAATGATGAAAATGGTACCGTATATACTTTTTTTCAAAGATCCAAACAAATGCAAGTTCTAATTAAATGGATTTGTAAGAAATGTTTTAGCAACCCCTGCTGAGCACAGTAACTTTTCAGTGGGTTGAGTTGAATCTCTGTTCATAGGACAGTTTTTGAGCGGTGCACACCGTCTCCAATGAATAGCTTTGTGTGTCCCTTTGTCCGTATGTGAGTTTGGAGTAGGACCTTTGACCCCTGCACTGCATGCAGGGGTCAGGAAGAGTCATTACAACCCTCAGGAACAGCTGTGCTTGACTCCAGATTGGGACACACACACAGCCTGGGCACACTTGAACTTCCATGCGCGGACAGAAGAAGCTATGTTTTGCGTCATTTCCGAGTTTTTAGACAGCTGGTGGATGGAAATGAAGCTCCACCCACGCGGCAGAATGCCACTTGGGCAAGCTTTTCCGGGAATCTGGCTGACGCGGCAACCTGCCGCGTGGGTGGAGCTTAATTTCCATCCACCAGCTGTCTAAAAACTCGGAAATGACGCAAAACATAGCTTCTTCTGTCCGTGCATGGAATCTAAAGTGTGCTCAGACACACACACACACACACACACACACACACACACACACATAGTTGCACCGCTCCGTTTTTTGTTTATTGTGTGACAGTGACATCACCTCGTTTACTTGCTTTAAAGCACAAGGACACTTTGGTAGAGGTTGGGGGTACGTTGTTTACTATTATACCTTCTCCTGATGTAACTATAGTACAAATAGTCAGATACAATGTATTGCTCAGTTGCAACATTTTTAATTAATAATCCAAAAATAGAATTACATAGACTTCCAATGTATGATGAAACAGTCCTCAAAAACCACTCTTGTGGCACATAAATGAACACAAACAAAGCTGATTCTGACAATGATATAGAATATCACAACCCAGTAAGGTTTGTTTGTTGAGTTTACTATTTGAAGATCCGGATCCACAGATCCAGTCCGGGTTTTCTTACATCCTTCTTCCACAGAAAATTCCTTGTTATTCAAAACAAACGGTTTGGTACATATTGTCAGAATGCGCTTTGTTTGTGTTCAGTTATGTGCGATTTTTTGTACGTACATGCGTCTGTAATCCACGTATCTCCAGAACCGTTCGACCAACTGACCAGTGACTACAAATTTGTCGCAGGCGACCCGAGGGACCGCAGTGCTTATTTGTCTAATTGAAATCGTTCCCAAGTATGCTAGTTAATTCCTAACTCACTAATATTGGACTATTGTTTCATCATCATGACAAGTTAGCTAAACCACTAAACCAAACAAACCTCTACTATTAGTGTCCTGTTGTTTTAACACGAAGAAAAATAAACTTGTACTGGCCTGTATGTTTTTATTTGATTCAAATATTTATATCTAATTGTTATTAATTTACAGAACCATATTATATCACGTAAGTATACATAGATCTCTGTCTATTCATCAACATGACAGCAGTATATTACATCTTGTTCATGTCCTTTACGATAAATATTTATTGTATTTCAATTACAGGCCCATTGAGTATGATGGCACCAATCAGGGCTCAGCTGCAGAGCAGATGACCAATCAAAGTGGGGGTACTGATCATGTGTACTGCCCACTGCAGCAAGGTCAGTCTTTAAACCAATCAATCACGTTGGTGAAGTACACTTCTGACAACTGGTTCTAATTTTAATATAAATTATTGTGATTAACTAAATAGAAAGCATTATTGAAATAACAATAAGCACCACATTAATAAGTTTAATATTTACCTTTAGGCAACACAGGTGTCTATGAAGTAATCAACCCCCCTGATGATGATGGTACAGTATACTTTTTAAATGAAACATTACTGCGCATGCGAACGGGGGATGACTGGACATTTTTTTTATTTAAGCCTGATTGTTTGATGCCTATACGTTACAATGTTACGTGCCTATGTTACGTTTATCAACTGTATCTTGGTTCTGATACCTTTACTTTTTGAAATAAATACTGCGAAAGGGGTTGAATCCACTACTTGTTGACGGGCTCGACCCAGCTAGACTCCCATTTCTACCAGTGCAGGGATAGCTTTCCTCGGAACCTCATCTCGGAGCTAAAGCGTAGCAGTGTAGAGCTAGAGGTTCCAAACGGAGCTAGGAATATATCAAACTATACTTGTCAGACTAAAACTTACTATATTTCTCTCTTCCCTATCCTTATCCTATATGTTCAGCAGTGCTTAGTAATTTAATCTTCAGTAACAGTGTAACAGATATCAATAAAGCTACAGCATCCATTCAACAAAACAACAGATATGGTGAAAATTCTTTAATTCGGTCGGAATTTAAATTGTCTTTTTTCCAGAAGCATTTTTTTTTATCTGAAACTATTTATGCTTATAACCAGCGTCATTTCAGAAATAAAAATTGGGAGTGACAAAAATAAGTTGCCCCGTTTTGATATAGCTAAAATAGTGGATCTACAAGCTCAAAGTGCGTTGTAGATCGCTATTGTGAGGACTTTTCCTGATTTCTGGATCAAAGTATATCCCTTTACCCGAACTACATGCTTTTACCCATTCTGGGCGGGAACCCCTTTTGGTGTTTTAAGCATTATTTTATACTTTAGCTATTGAAAAATAGCAGATCTACAAGCTTATAGCACGGCACCAAGCGCCACGCTACGATCTGCAGATCTAGATCTGCTATTTTGGAAAAATCGTGAAAATGTGGCGCAAATCTTTAAATATATTCTTTCAGAGCAAACATTTTTTACTTCGGGGGGGGGGGGGGGGGGGGGGGGGGGGGGTTATAGTGCATTTAGTGCATTTGCAAGGATTAAAATGCACCTACGTATTGCGGCACAACTGCCTGCCATATGAGGTATAGGCCTATCCACCCGATGCCAAGAATGAACGATAACCCACCTTTTGAATAACATTATTAATAAGAAAAGGAGTTGAAGACCATCCTGAGCACATTTACTTTAAACTGTCCAGTTTTCCACTTTATCGCATATACCCCCTGATGTACCTCTGCATACCTGAATTTGAGGTTAAATATGAATTATTACCATTTACCATCCCCTGAAACCCCAAATGACACCCATGTTTACAACGAGGAAAGGGATAGGTCACGCCCTGCGGCCCTAATGACTTTTTTTCTATCGATTACTCACCCCATAGAGACTTGAATTCATGGATATTTTTTTCCCTTTTGACGCATTCAGTGGTTCCGTATGGAGACACACATTGTCTCCTTTGTGTCTCATATAGGGAACCACTGCTATCATCAAATTATTGGCCTAGGAATGTGAAAAAAACTACAAAAATATCCATGAATTCAAGTGAGTAATCCATATTTTGGGGGGGTGAACTAGCGTAATCAAACTATGTAAAATAGAAACTTTTCAACCAGTATTCTTATGTCATATACTGTTTGTACAAATTACAACACTGATTCCACAATCAATTATATTTTGAGTGCTTGTTGAGAGAATTACAACTGAACAGATTTATTTGTGATGTGTTGAGTTGGAATGAAAATGGAACTTAATGTGTGAATACACTTCCACACTTACAGAAATACACTACATTTTATATATTGCATGATTAATAACACAGCAGGCTATCCTGTTTTAAATTATTTACTGTAACTCTGTTTGATTTCTTTAGATGTAGCCGTGGAGGAATACCCAACACCACACGGGCCCTAAAAACAAGGCTCCCAACATGGTTGGGCCACTGCTTGGCCTTACTCCTACAACTCACCTTACCCCTCCTCATTTTGATAGGTTGGGGTGGCTCTCAGGGTAGAGTACAGCAACTTGCAACGGTCACAAGACACTCTATACACCACAAAGACACCCGTGTACCTGTCAAACCTACTTCCAAAATGTCAACGCTGTCCACAATCACAACACCAAAGGGAGGTTCACTAATCACGTTCAACCCAGATTTGGCTCAAACAAAGGGTGACATTTGTTCTCCCCCTATGCCACAAAAATGAGGAATGCCCTACCAGCAGTCGTAAAGGAATGAATCCCTACTGTTGTTCAAAACAGCTCACAAAGAGCACTTACATGTCTCTGCAATTCGAAACTGGCCCGGTAAAAAAGCAAAGCCTTTTGATTAATATTGAGTGATTGAATACTGTATTAGTCAGAGATGTCTTGGTACAGTAAGATGTTCAGTGGTGGATTGAAGCAAGGCCTTTAAGTGATGCAGTGTAGGCCTTTTGGGCACCAACCACAGGGGGGCACCATGTTGCATGTTTTATTTTTCTATTTTTATTATTATTTGTTTTTACTTGTTAGTTGCACTTTGTCAATGGTGTGTGTGTGTGTGTGTGTGTGTGTGTGTGTGTGTGTGTGTGTGTGTGTGTGTGTGTGTGTGTGTGTGTGTGTGTGTGTGTGTGTGTGTGTGTGTGTGTGTGTGTGTGTGTGTGTGTGTGTGTGTGCATGCGTGCTTGTAATGCATTTATGACCGTTATTTTTTACCAGATGTCCAGGGGAAAACTGTATAATTATGGATATTGTGAGACCGTTTAAAATCCTAGTGCTCTGCTTAGAGCGGCTCTATCTAACCTCTGCTTTCTGACCATGTTGATCTTGACAGCACCTTTTGATTTAGTTTTAGCCATAGTCCTTTGAATAAAATCTTTGTCATCTGCCAAAAGTGCATGCCTACATGCACTTACTTTCTCTGAGCATAGGACATATAGGCCTACTGTATGTGTACTAAATGTATGTGAATTTCGGCGTGCTGCATTAAAATGTATTTGATAAAAACATGTTATGATATGTATGCATGCCATGATGTTGGATAAAGGATTGTTGGTGCCCGGGTCCAAGCACCGGGCACCATGGAAAAAGTACCTGCTCTAGCTGTTAATCTAAATTAATGCACATTTCAGATGTGTGACTAAAAATGTATTAATAGAAAATTAAAGCTAATTTTCATTCATTCATTCATTCCATTCATTCATTCATTCATTCGATTCATTCATTCGTTGGCTCGTTTAAAGAAGAAGCACAGCCAGTAAGGACAAGCAATAATTGCACAGCAAAATCCTTAGTGATAATTGAACCATTACTAGAAGGGTCCATTTGGTTCCATTTCTACCGAGCGTATAGTTGTGATTATAGTGACAGGTGTGTACCCAGGGTGGGTCATCTGTCATTCCAGCAGAGTGTACGGCAGGTATGGCAGCCATCTTGAGCGTGTGTGCGTGCATGAACAAAAATCAGAAACAAAAGTCCATTCCATAAGAAAAACATTACCTCATTATCTTATTTTCTAGGCAAAGAAGCATTTTGGAGCTATAGTTTTACAGTTAGTAATTAGAATCAGGTTGTGGTCAGTGGTCAGGATTTGTCATTTAGGCATTAGGTTTAGGGTTACTTTCAAGTGCATGGAGGTATTGTAAAGGTGATCGTCACAGTACGGTATGTGGCACCTACCCCGGTAACAATGACAGAGATTAACACTGCTTTCCATTCTTGTCATGTTTGGAATGACTCACTTTACTACTACTACATCCCAGACACACCTTAACCAGGCCGGCCCCACCTCTGTGGAGAATGCAGTCTATGGACATGACAAAAGGTGTGAAGGCATTCTCTTTTCACGTCTGCCCTCCCATCCCCTAATTAGACTTATATATACAGTACAGTAATATAGAAACGAGTCGCCATGCTTAATCATTCGGGTCGTGGCCCCGAGCTGTTGTTGCAAACGTCTCTGTTTTAACCTTTTCCTTTCCATTGTGATGTTGTGTGAAGGGTTGAACCTTGCAGAAACTCCCATAACCCAAAACCTTCCAGAACCATTGGAGTTCTCTGATATTTATGTTTTGTTTTTGTTTAATTTCACTTTTCAAATATGAATGAATGAATGAATGAATGAAGCAAAGTTCTTTGTTTACCCAGGGTAAGTGGACTAAGCTCGAGATGCTTGTTTACAGCCACGCCCTGCTCATAGAACATTTCATGGTTGGGGTTCAATGCCTTGCTCAAGGGCACTTCAGCGGTGGTAATTTTAATGTGCCGGTCCGGGGATTCGAACTGGCGACCTTCCGGTATCAAGACCGCTCCGCAAACCGTTCGGCCACCGCTGCCTTAATCAATGAATCAATGAATACCGGTACATAAATAAATGTAATTTTCCAAAAGTATCTGATCAACAAGCTGCTGAGCAGTGCCCAAATTACCCTCATCTGAACCAGATTTGATTTGTATGGAAACAAATCAAATAGCCGTTAGGTACGTTTCCACGGCACACGGTTCTCTAAGTTCTTTAGTGGAAATGAGCACCAAAGTATATCCTGCATTACATATATGATTGAGCCAACATACAGTATAAGTGTATACAGGGTATACACACATACAGTAGTGTATACAGGGTATACCTGCTCATTTTTTAAGTATCAATTTAACGACTTTAGGACCTTTTTAATATGAAATCGACCTGAAATGTTTGGGAACCTTTGATCTACTGTATACAGTGTTTCCCAAAAAGAGGGCCGGGGACACATTTTGTGGGGTTTAAATATCCCTTTATGTTTTACATTTTCCTACAATTTGTTTTTAATTATTTATATTTCAAAATATTTTACAAAAATGTTCCCCAAGAACATTTTCATGCATTACAACACGCTTGTAGGCCAGCTAGTTTTCACCAGCTTGCGTCTCCAGGTGAAATGTATCTTTTGGTTTGTCGCCACAGCAGAGCCAACATAAATGGCGTGCTACTGCTACTCACTGTGTGTTTATATAAGTGGGAGCTGATTTACATCCATGCAAGCCAGTATAAGAAACCAATTAACCTAACCGTCCCCAAGTGCCTGCAGGGCCTAATGCAGTGGTTCTCAAACTTTTCAGTCCATGACCCCCAAAATATTCATCAACTGGGGACCCCAAATAGGGCATAAAAGGGACAAGGACCACTACTAATAGTATCTTTCCTCCTCAGGTGGATTGGACTGAAACACAGTGCGTTCAGTAGAATGTTACAGTACCAGTTCCATGCAACTATTCATGCACACATTCCTGTAATGATGCCTGCCTGGCTACTCCCTCAATGTGTTGCTCTACCCTTAATCAGTTGTACTGTCCTTACTCATGCTAGTATACATTACGCGAGTGGTTCTTTGTCAGGCATGCCCAAATATGGAGTCTATGCAGATGTCAGAATGATGTCAGAACAGGCCAGCTCCATATATGGAGATATAGGGGTGATCCTGACAACCGTGGGTCCGGCCGACTCAACACCGGGCACTGCAGTGGAACAAGAGCGTCGAATTTGAAGTCGGTGGGGGGAACGGTTCCCGAGTTACTAGCCTGGCGCAGCCACACTTCACCCGCCCCTATTGCATATGCATATGTCCCGAGGCAGTGCAGTGGTATATTAGTATCGCAACCCAAGGCTACCGAGTTACATGCATTAAAGACGTACACACGTACAGACATACAGAGACAGTGCATTTAAAGATAGATAGATATTCTCAAAGTGCTTTATGTGCATTATATTCACCCTTCACAAACTGAGGCCAGAGTAACCATGAAAGGCACCAACCTGCTTGTCAAGAGCAATTGGGGTTGAAGTGTCTTGCTCAAGGACACTTTGACAGAAACACCAGGGGGATCGAGCCGGGGTTCCAACCAGGAACCTTCCGTTTTCCCAAGCGTCTGCTCAACCCATGGGCCAGAGCCACTGCTGCCCCTGTACATCATTGTGACAGTGTTTTAATGTTATAATAGTGTTATTACACTGTTATTTATTACGCTAATAGTACACACAATTTCAGTTCAGGGAACTGGAACAATCTGGAACACTATGGAACAATCTATCCTCTAACATAAGAGAGTGTCCAACTTTCAACTTCCAACTTCCAACAAAAATGTGTACATTTTTAATAAAGCTAAAATTAGGTTTCTCTAATATTCACTGCTTTCCTTCATTGTGCTTTATATCTTTACTAGGTTTATATTTTGGCCAGTTTAACTGTTATTTGTACCTTTTGTACTGTATTTCATGCAACGTTGCTTGCTTTTATGTATGGGGAGTTGGGGACTATGGATGGAAAACAGCATTATTGCTAAATCCAATGTATTTTACATTACATCATATATGAATTGTTCATTAATATACAACAGGTCGTTTCGAGGAAGGAATCTGATTGGTTGAGGTATAGCCATCCAGCCGTGCTTGAGCATGATGGAACACCTAATCAAAACAAAAAAATCACACCCGTGTGAACTGAGTGGTGTTATATAGCATGATCAGCTGTGGTCTGACGTAATGTAATCCTTTCTCTGTTTTTCTTTCTAACTTCTTTCTGTGTGATCTTTTTCTTCTTTGGTCTTTCTTTTTCTGCTCTTATTGAATTTTGTAATCGCTTAATTTGACGTTGTTCTTCTTCACTTCTGTCTGTAGTTTTAATTTGGAGCAGAGTGGTTTTCATGTGTGTTGCAATGTTTTTGTTTTCAAGTTCTTTTTGTTGAGGTGTTCTTTTAGCTCTTCCGAGTATCTTCCTTGTAACCCTTCCGAGTGTCATCCTTTCTCTGTTTGTCTTTCTAACTTCTTTCTGTGTGATCTTTTTCTTCTTTGGTCTTTCTTTTTCTACTCTTCTTATTGAATTTTGTAATCGCTTAATTTGACGTTTTTCTTCTTCACTTCTGTCTGTAGTTTTAATTTGGAGCAGAGTGGCTTTTTTTTAATATCAATTTTATGTTGTTTCATTTTATGTGAATGGAAAGTATCGTCTTCTGATGTTCTTTTCCTTGAAAATGATCTGTGACCATGCAGTTGATTCAGCTGGGGTGTTTGTCTGGTGTGCGGTATTATATAACGTAAGGTATTATTATATAGCCTAATCAGCTATGAGCTGTGGTCTGGTCAGGAGGGTCTGGCTGGGGTCTGGTCAGGAGGGTCTGTCTTGGCAAAGAGCAGCCGTGATCTAATATTCTCTTGGTGTTGGACAAGACTTTGTCTTGCGTCTCGTCTATTGGGCTTCCCACCGTCTTTAAAGATCTTTGGCTTCAAGGGTCTCAAAGACTGAATGGCCTTCAGGTCTGATTCTGGTAGGGTCGTCTTCTGATGTGATGATTTGTGACCATGAAGTTGATTCAGCTGGAGTTTTTGTCCGGTGTGAGGTATTATATAAGGTAAGGTATTATATAGCCTGATCAGCTCCGATCTGACGTAATGAAATCACACCCGGGTGTGATTTCATTACACTCCTACAACTGGCCTTGTTAGTGCAAAAAAAATGAGCATGGTTGCTACGGTCATCCAGTTCACCCGGGTGTGATTTCATTACGTCAGAAATTATTTTGAACATAGCAACCATGCTCATTTTTTCTGCACAACAAAGCCAGTTGTAGGAGTGGTTAACAAAGCCAGTTGTAGGAGTGGTTTACACCACTCAAAAATCACCCGTGTGAAGTGAGGGGCGCTTTGAGCTAATTTCTCCTTTCATTGTCAGTGGCAAATATTGAGACATAGGCCTACATGTGTGGACAAAAGCTGTATAGCAAAAATCAGCTGTGCTGATTCTCGCTGCTTTCCCAGAGCAGAGCCAACTGCCAATAATAATATACAGTAATTTAATAATAATCTTTATTATCCCGAAGGATATTTGTCTTCACAGTCTGTTCAAACGCCCACATAAAAAAACAACACATAGCACATAACACCAAGACAATACAAAAACATGAGGTCCCTACTGTATACAGAACCATGGAAGGGTCCATTTGGTTCCATTTTGTACACTCTCCGAGTTGAATCACACTGTGGTGGTGGTATCAATTTTAGCTGAATCACAGAGTGGCCATTAGAATGTGGCAGCACCAGTCCATGCTACTATTCATTTAGCTGAATCACAGAGTGGCCATTAGAATGTGGCAGCACCAGTCCATGCTACTATTCATTTAGCTGAATCACAGAGTGGCCATTAGAATGTGGCAGCACCAGTCCATGCTACTATTCATTTAGCTGAATCACAGAGTGGCCATTAGAATGTGGCAGCACCAGTCCATGCTACTATTCATTTAGCTGAATCACAGAGTGGCCATTAGAATGTGGCAGCACCAGTCCATGCTACTATTCATTTAGCTGAATCACAGAGTGGCCATTAGAATGTGGCAGCACCAGTCCATGCTACTATTCATTGTTGCACACATTCCAGTCATGATACGCAGGTCTGCCCTGTCAGAATGCACACCCTCGCTGTGGAATGTTGACACAGTAACCACGACAACCGTGGCCGCATGGGGCTAGAGAACATCAACACCACTCAATGAATGTGTGTGTGTATGTGCAGTGTGTGTGTGTGTGTGTGTGTGTGTGTGTGTGTGTGTGTGTGTGTGCGCGCGTGGTGCGTGGTGCGTGTGTGAATTTAGTGGCATATCAAATACTGTATGGCCATATACGTGTATATATGGACTGTAGCCTACAATTATTAGAATATATTTGTTGTAATGTTTGTACTTTTAATTTACTGTGTATCCTTCAATTATTTTTGTAGGCTACAGCTTTGTTCGCTGCTACCATTTTGCCTTCATGACAGCTTTGATATTGTCCTTGTATTTTTTGTTCACCGTTGAGGGGGCTGCTATAGTCGCCATAATGTCACTGGCTGCAGCTTGTAAGTGACAATAAAACTAGTGAACCTTGAGAACATTTGGCACAAATGACCTCGCTTCACATTCATGTCCAACTGCCTCTAAATGCTCTGCTGGAATGGAGCTGCACTGCCCCCCGGTGGCTCGACAACACAACTGCAGTGACTAGTAGTGCTTCAGACTAGTAGTGCTACAGACTAGTAGTGCTACAGACTAGGGGCTCCATTTTCGTTCGAGCTTTCTAAATACACAATTTGGGGATTTAGCAGTGCGGAAGGGGTGTTCCCCCACTAAAGTTGGTATTTTCCCTAAAACACCTCCGTTACCCGTTATATTATGCATAGGTGTGGTTTGGGCGTTACAATAATTAAACCAATCACCATGCCACATGACATTGCCTTTAAGAGATCCCTTATCTGTTGCCCGTTATGCCCAGTTCTATATTGCTTCATAGCCTTACGGTCTATAGCACATGGAAGAGTGTTGCGTTGCTGCCTTGAAGTCTCACTTGTACCATTTGGCATATGGCTTACGGGTGCTTTTAAACTCCAGTATCATCTTCCCAAATGTGTGTGACCAAAATTGCAATTTTGCAAGGGAAAGTTGCAAGGGAAAGTGTGCCAGCACGCCCATGACCACACCTCTAGACGCAAATACCGGTGTCCGTAAAATAGATAGCGGGTGACTAGTTGTGCTACAGACTAGTAGTGCTACAGACTAGTTGTGCTACAGACTAGTTGTGCTACAGACTAGTTGTGCTACAGACTAGTAGTGCTACAGACTAGTAGTGCTACAGACTAGTAGTGCTTCAGACTAGTTGTGCTACAGACTAGTATTGCTACAGACTAGTTGTGATTCAGACTAGTAGTGCTACAGACTAGTTGTGCTTCAGACTAATAGTGCTACAGACTAGTAGTGCTACAGACTAGTAGTGCTACAGACTAGTTGTGCTTCAGACTAGTAGTGCTACAGACTAGCAGTGCTACAGACTAGTAGTGCTACAGACTAGTAGTGCTACAGACTAGTAGTGCTACAGACTAGTTGTGCTTCAGACTAGTTGTGCTACAGACTAGTAGTGCTACAGACTAGTTGTGCTTCAGACTAGTAGTGCTACAGACTAGTAGTGCTACAGACTAGTAGTGCTACAGACTAGTAGTGCTACAGACTAGTAGTGCTTCAGACTAGAATACTTTTTTGCTCCTTCAACTGATATATGGATACATTATCACTATTTTACGGTAAGAAAACAGCTAGTCCGGAATTCTCCTTTAAGACCCGAGGCCGATTCTACACATGAAAAAATATGTATTTTGAGAACCACTGATGTGAGATGTGAGATGACTGATGATGATGACTAAAGGTGGCCTTACACTAGCCGATAATCGGGCATTTTTGACGCTCGGGGGGTGCCCGACCGCTCAAAGCGCGATCGGGATCGGCCCGATCAACATCAAGAATGTTTGATATTTGCTCTGCCCCGCTCCGATTATCCTGTAGTGTGTGGTGCTATCAGATTTCAGATTGAAAGAAATCGGCTAGTGTAAGGCCACCTTAACACAAAGTGTCTTCTTTGTCTTCCTCAGAATGTCCACAAAGTGCTCACCACTCAGAGCTTGTTTGGAGGGGACACCGGGTAAGATGATGACAACACATTATAGCCTTTCATCTCCATATTCTACCTCTCATCTCCATATTCTTATTCTCCATAACTTTTACTGTTTTTTTCTTCTTCTTGTAAATCAATGCTCTACTTGATCATACTACAATGTCACACAAAAGTATCAAAAGTAGCAGATCTACAAGCTCGAAATGTGAAGGGACACGCTTTGAGCTTGATCAAAGTGATTTTCTATGGTTAAAATAAGTGTTAAATAGCTCTATTATTCTGATAGTAATCGTTGCTATAGAGTGTTTAGAGTATACGTCTCTCCAGCTCTTTGTTAAACGGAAAATGCATTTTCAGATCGGACTCGGGATACCAATTTTATCCAATCAGGAACTCAGCCATGCATGATACAGGAAAAGCAAAATAGTAAAAAAAAGGTTATGACATAAAGAAATGAGCAGACTGGGGTGCCCGGTGGCCTAGTGGTCCAGGCGCATGCCACATATAGGCTCTGGCCTGCCAGCGCGTTGCGTGTTCGAGTCCCGTTCATGCTGCATGTCTCTGCATGTCTCTCCCCCTCTCTCTTTCCTGTCAATAGTCACTTTAGGCCGTGAGCCAGGACCCCAAATCTGGGGTCATCGGTACCATTGGGCCGACTAAGCCTCATAGTGATTTTTGGGAAGGTATACATGTCTAGAATTAGAAAATATGTGATAGCATTGTAGTGGTGGTAGCTTTCTGTGTGTTATTACTCTGTTTATAACCACATGCCAAAACACAATTTTCAAAATCCGAATGAAGTATTCTACTTCAAACTGATGGTTCTCTCTCATTATTGATCATTTATCTTTGAAGAATGGTTGGGATACAGCTCAGACAATATATTTCTCTGAAAAGTTGTTAAAATTAGCATATCTAGAAATATTGTAATTCTCTATTACAGGAGAGACAACATGAGACGTACTTCTGTTTTCATGAAAGATGTAGCACAAAGGTTCCTAACATAAATTCTAAGGAAATGTTTTATGAAATTCAATAAACTAAATTCTAAGGAAATGTTTTATGAATAACCTAAATATAGTGCAAGTGTACAGTGTAAGTAATGCATAAGATAACTTTCCGTTCACCAATACATACAGTACCTTAATATTACCTTTTAGTCTTCTATCTGTTCAATACTAAACCTAATAATGTTGTTTTTTGTTTGTTTTGATTTGTATTTGGGGACATAGAACAATTTTAGCTTGGTTGCCCAAACTGGCAATTTGCATAATCCAAAAAGGCCACTGAGCAGCGAGCAGCTCATTGCATTTTCATACTGTATGTATAGAACTAGAATTTCACGGGCCTTTGGCCAGCTCATCCTAGCTTGCACGCGTCGCCAAGGGGGGCATACTCATGCTGTACTCTTCTGTACTGTACTCTACTGTACTGTACTGCTCTACTCTACTCTACTGTACTGTACTCTACTGTACTGTACTGCTCTACTGTACTCTACTGTACTGTACTCTACTGATCTGCTCTACTGTACTGTACTACTCTACTGTACTGTACTGTGCTCCTCTGTACTGTACTGTACTGCACTCTACTGTACTGTACTGTACTGTACTGTACTGTACTGTACTGTACTGTACTGTACTGTACTGTACTGTACTGTACTGTACTGTACTGTAAGCAAGTTGCAGTGTTTTTTTTGTAAGGATTTCACTGCGCAAAGAGTGTAGAGTGTCGGTGTGTATAACACCGAGGATGTTAACGGAGGAACGCTCGCGAAAGGGTTAATGCCACTTTTCTGTTGTATAAATAAGATGCATTCCTGAAGCTATTTTTTAAATATCAGGTCAATTTCACATGTTGAGGTCAGGTCAAGGCTAAATTTGACCTATGGGAGAACAACAAATAGAAACAACTTGAAACAACTTTTTGACAGTAAAAAAAACTGTCAAAAACATCACAAGAACTGGTATTTGTAATAATAGTATAAAGGCTCATTCATAGTCTGGATTTTCGGTGGTGAGGTGACCACCGAACTACAACATAATGTCACAAGCCGCGGTGAAGAGCAAACCACCGCCACCGCCCCAGCCCTTCTCTCTGTTTTTACTCACCACCGCTCAACATTATTTCAGCTCCGATGGTCACCTCACCACCGGAGCGGTGGTCACCCCACCACTGGAAATCCAGACTATGAATGAGCCTTAACCCACTATGATAATATTTATCTTTTGCAACTACATTCAATATCTGTAAGCTTCAACTCATAATCAGGATCATAAAATCAACCCACCACATGGCCCTAGCCCTCCTGACTGGCAGTATTATCTTTCCCAAATCCTGGTCTACCTCATCGTTAAAATCCTCTTTATCAACATTTCTCATTTGTAGCTTGAACATTTCATCAGGTGTCAGATCACCCTTAGCAAAATGTGGATGTCCCATCCAAATTGTGTGACATCAGCCAAATGAACTTTCAAGTTGAGCTTGGTGGTCTGCCACATTCCACTTGGATATGAGGTTGCACAGGACTGTCCCATTCTAATGCTCTGTACTTTATACTATAGGTCCACCCGATACACCCCAATACACCAACAAGACAAGCACAGTTTATTCACTGAGCATGCGTATCACCCTGCATCAGGGACATAATGATGCCTGCCTCATCATGACCAAATGCAGTATCCATCATCATCATCATTACAAGGACCACGGCAGTGCTTCTTTCCTCTATTCAACAATAGAACATCACTTTGGGTTTGGTATGGACAACATCTTGGATTTGGCAATACATAATTACCTGATGATAATTTCACTTTCACTGATTCAGCCACATTCCTTTAGCCCTAAAACCCCAAATAATGATTAATTAGTACTAGTTTTATATAGCCATTTTAAGCTTATCTCGAAAATGGCGCCTTTCCGGAACATATGTATATATTCCTAGATTTTCAGTATATTCTTAAGCATGCCTAGAGGTACCAGAACCAATTGGAAAAACCTTTTCTATCATTTTTTTGGGTGGTGTATAACTATATGTTTTTCATATTGACCATGTAATTTTCGCCTAGTGTTATAAAATAAAATGCATGATAGCACTGATAAAGCTACCACTGGTGCAATGCTATCACATATTTTCTAACTCTAGACATGTATACCTTCACAAAAATCACTATGAGCCTTAGTCGGCCCGATGGTACCGACCAACCCCCCTGGCTCACGGTCTACTTGAAACTATCAATAAAAATGAAATGGGCAGACAAAATTGGAACTGTAACACTATACAAATGAAGCTGTGTGTGTGCGTGCGTGCGTGCGTGTTTTCAGGAGTAACAGGTCATCTCCGATCACAGACAGTCCAGACGCTCCGTCTCCGCTGCCTGACCCCGCCTTCCAGCTGGCCGTGGTCGCCAGAGAACTGGTCGAGAGCTCCCGTCACCTCAGCACTGATGAGCCAGGTACACACACACACACACAGGTCAAGGTCAACAAGGTCAAGTTTTGTTCTACACCAGTATTATATGAGAATATTTCTCAGAAAAGTCCACATTTAACTATTTCTGCCTATAATAAGGCCTTATATACTGTAAAAGGTTGCTAATTCACAGTAGAACCAAATATTGGCATCCTGGTTGCTTTAGGGGCATGTGTGTAGCGTGCACCAATTTTGGGGGGTGTTTTTTTTGGTGGGTGTCCCTTGTGCCATTTCACATCAGAAATGACCAACTAGTATGTTCCACAATAACTTGGCCTGTGTCATTGGACAGTAAAATAAGCAATACATTCTCATTACCATGTAAACATAAAAATATATCATATTTTTTGGGGGGGTGTGGGGGGGGTGTGGGGGGGGGTGGCTTTGAGGCCAAAGAACAGGTGCCCAAGCACCAAAAGCCCCCCAGGCATGTGCAGAGGCACATGCCTGCATATGTATACTGTAGGTATGATGTAAAAACAACCAGCAAGTAAAGGATTGACCCTCTTTCAGGGTAGGCGTTTTTTGCAGTGGTGATCACTTCATGGATGCATTTTATGACTTTTGCAGTAAAAGTACGTCTGACCATCCATTTCATGAAGAGGACATCTTAAATATATGAACAATGTCACATTTTTGTTGATAAAGAGTAGGACCAACATTACAAGAGAATATTGCTCAGAAAAGTCACCTTCAAGGCCTTAATTAAAAGGCTGCTGATTCACAATCACAATAGAACCAACTATTGGCATTCTGATTGTTCTGGGATGTAGGCACACTACCTGTAGACCATCTGTGCAAGTATGATGTAAAAACAATCAGCAGGTAGAAAATGACAGAGGATTTTCTTGGAACTCCCTCTTTTAGATAGGCGTTTTTTATTGCCTATGTGGTGAGTCACTTCATGGATCAATTTCAAGACTTTTGCAGTAAAAGTAAAACTTTTACAATCCATTTCATGAAGGGGACATCCTAAAGATATGAAAAAACCTTGTCTCGTTTTGTTATACCCCGGGTAGGGGTATAGTCAACTTTTGGGCTTTTGGTTCCTGCACTAGGCCTACTATTTACAACAACACATTAAATGTTGCAATATTACTGTAGATCAGGAATATTCAAGGCTTCATGGGTTGAGTAATTGATTGAATAAAAGCTTTTTGGGGGTGAATTGCTCCTTTAACATACTCTACCATACACTTATTTTTGACAAAAACAAATAGTTATGGATTTCAGATTTATAAATGTATAATGTTGATCTTGGATTGTATGCATGTGTGAGTAACGCGAATACTATTCCACCCGCAGCGTTACCGACCATCTCAGAATCGGTGAGGCCGGACGCAAGCAAGCGCCACGTGTAGGCGAGGCGGAAACGCCCGCCACCCAGAGGGGAACGTTGACTGACAGAGCGGACACCACCTGCATCTCCACCCCCTGAACAAACAAACAGCACCACTTCTCCAACCGACGCCGCACTGTGACCCGAATTTTATGTTGACCATGAATTCAGGAAACAAATCCGATCAGACGTACAAACCGCAACCACACCAAACCCCCGACATTCGCCGGACACTGCCAATCTACAAGCTTGGGACGCGTCGCAGTGCGACGCGTTTTGAGCTTCTAGGTTTCCTATTTCCGGCAAAAGATATTTAGAGTAGAAGGGGGACCTAGTATAGACCCCTGGGGGACTCCGGTCAACTAAGTATATAGGGCTTAAGTGGTTTAAACGCAATATTCCTCTATCACTGTTGTTCTTTGTTTGCGACCCTTACGAAAATGTCTCGCGCGCCACTTTTGGGTCCCAGACCCACAGGCTGAGAAACTACGCCTTAGGGGGGGCAGACAAGAAAAATAAATAATACAAATAAATAAATAATAATAATGATAATAAATACTGCTTTTTGAAAATTACTGAAACAACTGAAACTTAAGTGAGTGTGAGCGCTTTGCAGAGCGACTGCAAACATCTACGACAGGGTTTCCCTCTTGTTTTCTAACAAAGATTCTGACGATCTTTCGCATTCCGCCGGAACGTGGTGGTCAGAGCCGTAAGATGTAGATGCACGTAGACGCCGCATTGGCCACTTCATAGGTCAGCATCGCAGCCATACTGGTGGGGGCAACTTGCCAAAACTGTGCGAAATATGCGTGAGAATATGTTTTCTTTTCTTTTTTTCTTTTTTTTTAACCATTACTGTTACTATCTACATAAGACAGTGGTTCTCAATCAGTGGTTCATGGACCACTAGAGGTCCATGGCATATTGCAGGTGGTCCATGGGAAAATGTTTTAAAATGTTTAAAAAACATATATTGTATAAAAGGAAATCATGTATATATATATATTGTACATTTGTTAAATGTATAAAAAAAAAAACACTGTATGTTTAAATAATATTTCATAAGTCCATCAAATTTAAGAATTTATGATCTTAGCTCAATAAACCTTGGTGCGTGCGGTGTGCATCCAAAATAGCAGATCTACAAGCTCACAATGCATCGTACAGCAGTTGTGAGCTTGAAAATTGGCATTTCTTTGTGTGCACGAAATTGCCGTGCAGCTAAGTATCATTGTTTAAGATCATTAATGTTAAATGTGAATGAATTAGAAGAGAATAGAAAAGAATGTGTCATGCCTTGTTATACTAAATATATACTGTATATAGATGTAGGGGTGGGGGTGGTACTAGAGAATTGTTCAAAATGTCGAGAACCGCTAACAAAATTTAAGGGACTTTCTTATGAATATTCTATATCATACATGTCTGCCAGTTGAACATCAGTTGAGAATTCAGTGAGTTATGAGGATTTGAATTGGGGTAAACCCTCCTGCTTAAAGACATACATGCATTATGAGTTATGATGGTTTTAATTGTGGAGAGATCTCCTGCTTCAATAGACACACATGCATTATGAGGCACGGCTTGCCCCTGCCAAAATGGCGGCCGCGCTGACGCATCACTCCAATGAACAGCAGCGGCCAATGTGGTATCTACGCGCATATATCTATGGTTAAAAAATAAATAAATAAATAAACATTTAGATGCGCTTAGTTTAAAAATGGGGTAGACTTGTATTTATGCTTCTGCTTGGTACCAAGGCCTCCTGTAGCACAGATAAAAAGCCAATGTTTGGATTGTAAAGCATGAGCTATGACAATGATATGCTGGTCATGTCCATAGAGCAGTGGTTCTCAAAATGGGGTCCAGGGACCCCTCTGGATTCCTTGAGGAGGTTCCAAATGGACTCTTACGAGCGTGCAAATGGAACCGTATGGACCTCATTTGCATGCTCCCAGATTTAATGGCAATTTATGATTGGAGTGACGAGTGTCGAGCAACGTCTCGGCATTCTGTTTCGAGCATTCAATCGACTCGCCGTCACAAAACGAAAACAAAGAAGTGGATATGTCGTCTTAGGCATCTTCCCAATCATTAACAGAGTACACGACATTTTATGAAGTGATTGCAACCTTTCATTTTTCCAGAGGTATGCGACACCGTCGGCGGAGTTTCTCCGTGGCACGTGCTTTGTCGTTTTGTCGTCGCTTTAGTACTGCGACGGGTAAGTCGACACTTGTCGCTCAAAGCCTAAATTGGCCTTCATGGGGGTCCTTGACATTTGAAAAAATAAATAAATAAAGTTTGAGAACCACTGCCATAGTGTCCTTCCTTTCCTCCTTTCCTTCCTTCCTTTCATCCTTTCCTTCCTTCATTCCTTCCTTGCAGTGTACAGTCCCCTACGTACGTCCCAGCAGCACCCAGCACCCTTCATACAGTCCCCTACGTACGTCCCAGCAGCACCCAGCACCCTTCATACTGAGGGGGGTCAAACAGGGTGGGCCAATGCTTCATTCATCACATTTAAACACCTACCATGTGGACATGTGACCTCTACTATTTTACAGTTACATGCCACTGGAGGTCATTAAAATAAGAAGAAAAAAGATGAAGTATAAATAAAATAAAATGAAAATGGACATTGGTGTGTCCCGTGTGGTTTTGTTGTGTTTCATATATATATATATATATATATATATATATATATATATAATTTCAAATGCATTTAGTTGCAATTCAGTTTTGTTTTTACAGATAGAATCAGAATCAACTTTATTGTCACATCACAGTAGGCTATTACAGTTAAAAACGTGGTGAAATTAGTTTGTGTGCATAGTTGCCATAGTTTTTCCAAGAAAACAAAGAAAGGGAAGAAGAGAGGGGGTAAGGAAAATAAAGAAAGTTTGAGCGCATTTACCACAAAAACTACAGGCAAATGGTTTCATATATTTACAAGCTATTGCCACAAACGACACAACCGTAGGGTCTCTTAGCTTATTTATACAGGCTATACGGCTGTACAGCCGTTGTGTACACTGTAGCCTACTCTGTGCATTATATATTAGTCCTGTCATTGGTACATGGATCAGTGTTCAATTTGTTGACTAAGACTTAAAAATGGAGTGCCACAATTTTTGTATTTTTCCAGTTTTTCAGTACTTCATTAGACACCCTGGAGTCGTTTTTATGTGCAATGGTGTATTAACTTTGTATTTAGGGTTTCTTCCTGGAGGCTGAACCCTTGACAGTCAAACGGGCCAATTAAATAAGCAGTAATATAGTGACATCACACTATCAGCCCCTCCCCTAACCCCTCCCCCTTTATCATACAACTACAGCTGTGGGTGCGGCTTCAGTTCAGGTGGATCACCACGCGTCATTCCAAAGCCGGTTTTGCTATGACCGCGTGCCCGCTTCTGTGATGCTCGCCCGCGCACACCGGTGCGTGCTATAATCACACCCGGCCTGCTTCTGAAATGAGCGGACACACTTTTCTTTTTGGTTTTTACATATTTTTATGGACAATAAAGCAACGAGAATAAACAAAACACACACACAAACGCTGGGGAGATCTTTGAAGAGAGCCTTAGAATGTTTAACTTTGGATTTATGGATATGAAAAATCGCTAAAATAACTATTAAATGAACTAATACATGTATTAATTATTGAGTGTTAGAAATGCTTAGACGGAAGCTTTGGATTTATGAATATGAAAATCGCTAAAATGGCTGTTAAATAACCATATTATAGTTTATTTAAAAAAAGGTAAATCAATTTTACATCATTCACATTGCTATGATGTTAAACGGCCTGCAGGGATCAGTTCTAAATGTAGGTACAGTAACTTAATTGGATAACTCACCCCTTAATTTTACAAAGTTCAAAATAACAATTCTTCTACATGCTCTAATTGTGCAGACTTCTTTAAAAACTATTAAATTACGTAATAATAATTAAGTAATGCAGATGTTTAACAATAATTGTAACTCTTGATAGTGTAAAGTGTCCATTTGGTTTCATTTTACACTCTCAAGAGTTAAAGATCTATAAGGGTCCATTTGGTTACCAACTCTATACATCATTTAGCTGGGGACCACCTGGAAGCCCCTCAAGGACCACTGGTGGTCCCCAGACCACTGCCTTAAACAGATCGTTTTCAAGTTTTTAATACTCTTATCAATATGTCACACAAATGCTTGCTTCATGCAAATGCAGTTCACTTATTGAAATATAAAAACATAAATTGTCAAACATAAATAAATAAATAAAATCATACAAACATAAATTAAGTGGAAAACATCAATGTAATCATGAATAGAAGAAGGCACATACAACTTCGTTCTCAACCTTTTTAGACATTATTTAAACAAATCAGATCTGATTCAGGCTCAGTTGGCTACCAGTGTAAATGCGACAGATTCGATCTGGTCAAATGCAAATGCAGTGTGAAACTGTGAATGGTCAGGCCAAAAGATCAGATTTCAGAAAAGGGAGTTCGAATCTCAAGAAGGGGAAGTGTACCAGACCTTGGATCATCATTGTTAAAAAATGTGTAATGTAATCGCATGTGACTGCTCACTCAATACTCATACATACTGTAAGGTACTATCCTGGATGGTTATGCACTCCCCCTTGAAATCACAATTGTACAGGGCCTCATGCGCCAATAAGTTCCTAACTTTTCCTCTTACATTTCTTCCTAAGTGAATTCCTAAGAGAAGTCCAGTCAGATTCATGAAACGTTATAGGCAGAATTGTTCGTAAGCATGTTCTTATGATGATGAATCCAAATCCTCGTAACTTGAAGGGGTGTGCCAGTTCATTCAAATTATCATAGGTAGACGCCCCACATATCCTAATTAGCATCCTAATTACCATAGGGAACCGCCCCACCAATCCCATATAAGGCATTGGGAATTCACTTTCCTACCTGTGTTCACCCAGGTGGGTGTACTTTTGCATGACTCCATGGCCTTGCCTGCAGTCACACCTGTGTGTGATTGCAGCTCACAGGACCTCACACATTGGCTATTTTCAAAGTATAAAATGGGATTAAAGTGGTAAAATTTTCCATATTTTGCTGTGGACTGCCTGGAACGTTCCTCAAGGACCCCTTGAGGTCCTCAGACCAAACTTTGAGCATCATGCAGATGGCGCTGTTTTCCCTTTATGTTTTCAGATTGCACTTAAGAACGAAAAAGGCACCCAAGAGTGCTCCACAGTGTGCGTAGATTCTGTTCTTACCTACGAACAAATCACAGCTAAGAAAAGATTCTTCCAAAACCTTCTTAAAAACTTCCTAAGTGGGTCTAAGAACAAATTTCCTCTTAAGAACTTCTTAAGAACGGTTGGCGCATGAGGCCCATGTATTCAACAGGGATACAGTAGTTAACCAGGCTACAAATCATCATCAGTTATTACGATTTTAATGACATCTTGGCTAAAGTAAGAGAATGACCCCCCAATCCAACCCTTTGAAGCTGAGTGCCAAGCAGGGAGGCATTGGGTTCCATTTTTACAGTCTTTGGTATGACCCGGATCGAACCCCGGTTTCCCAGTTTCAGGGCGGACACTCTAACCACAAGGCCACAGCAGTTGTTTTAGTCTCAGACAGGAATATAAAAAGCAGTGTGTGTAGAATATAGTATAGGAGTACATGGTAGGATGTGTTGCTATGTCCAATGGTTGTCACCTGTTTGAGCACTGTGGAGCTGGAGCCGTTTAAGTTGATCTTCATCAGGTTGAAGCGGGTGGATACGATGAGGAAGGGCTCCACCTCTGGAGAAAATAACTCATTACATGTGTTTGTTTAGCTTTAAAGGGGCACTTCACCCTTTTTACAAAAAAAACATGTTAATGACGTTTAGAAGATTTAGAACACTTTCCTGGAGGTCTTTATGTGTGTAATATGTGGTTTTAGATATTTTAGATTTTAGCAGTGAGCCCAATGTCTCTTCTTCTTCTTTTGTGTATCATCAGATGGCCAACTCAGTGTCATACAGCCATAGGTAAAGATGAAAGCAGAACAAATACTTTTTGTGTTTACTGTCTGTACAGAGTCTGATGATGTCAGGTTGGTGGGATAAACCAGTAACTGTACCTGTATGCTGGAGATAAAACACCAGGCAGAGTGGAGACCAGTGCTGGCTTGGTTTATAACAGGATGTCATCATCTGTAGACAACTGGACTGTGGCTCTGCTGTTTCAACATATATATTTTTTTTTTGTGACCAAATTTTTATTAGGTATTTTTCATTTTCATTACAAATCCCCCATCGCCCCACCCTCCCCAAGGTTCCACTTATCGTTGCAACAAGAAAATACAATTTATCAGTTAGTTCAACATATTACAATATATAGGCATATTGGCTGGTAGACTTCACAATAAGGTTGAAGGTACATACATACATACATACATACATACAAAATATGACATTATAGTTGTGCTTTGACCTTTTCTACCGCATCTGTAAGTGCTTCAATAGACTGCCTTTTTGCTCCATTAGCTCTCGCAATTGATATTTCCAACCCTAATACATTCAGAACATAATGTTTCAACATAATTGACTTCTAGTTCTAGGCCTACATGTCAACCTGGATACAGTAGGTGATTCCATCTTATCCTGTGTTGGCTCTGAGTCTTCACTGATGGAGTGTGGACCAGTAATGTATTATGACTCCCCCACTAAACGTGAACTGTTCACTTCACCATAGTTCAAGTAATCATTTGTCCCCGATCGCACTCCTCAATGGACTCCTTATGGAGGGCAGCAGATAGCATGTACCTTGCTGTCTGGCAGAAGGTTCTGAGGTGGTGCTAAGGTGTTGCTCTTGCTGCACTAGGTATGATGGTTGGGGTGATTTATTATGCTGGAGGGTGATGATGTATAGAAGATGACTGTTAGGGTGGTACTGTACGTGTCACTGTGTGCCTCATTATTATCATTATTCTGTACTGTACTGTACTGTACTGTACTGTACTGTACTGTACTGTACTGTACTGTACTGTACTGTACTGTACTGTACTGTACTGTACTGTACTGTACTGTACTGTACTGCTGGTCCGTGTCTCCAAGACAAATTTATCCTATAAGGGTAAAGTAACCTTGAACCTTGATTGAACCGGGTCTACTGACTCATACAGTCCATCCTGTAATTGTCTGGTCTTTTGACATTTCCTGTGACACTGTGAAAACACATACAAGCTAACGTACAGAATACACGCCCAAGCACTGTACTTTCCTAATCACTTACAACATTACTTAACCACCGCTTTTTTTTAACTTATTTGGTCAAATGGCTGTTTGATTCAGTAATCTCTTTCACCGTAACATCTTGCCTCACACCCTGGCATTTCAACAGCAAAAAGGAACTTTACAGGGAAAGAGTGGAGAAGTGTGAAGAGGTCAGATGTCAAGTCTTAATATTTATCTTTACGTTTTTTGTTTTTTTTTAAGATATTTTTTTGCGGCTTACGCCTTTTATTGATTTTTGTACAGAGTCTGATGATGTCAGGTTGGTGGGATAAACCAGTAACTGTACCTGTATGCTGGAGATAAAACACCAGGCAGAGTGGAGACCAGTGCTGGCTTGGTTTATAACAGGATGTCATCATCTGTAGACAACTGGACTGTGGCTCTGCTGTTTCAACATAATTGACTTCTAGTTCTAGGCCTACATGTCAACCTGGATACAGTAGGTGATTCCATCTTATCATGTGTTGGCTCTGAGTCTTCACTGATGGAGTGTGGACCAGTAATGTATTATGACTCCCCCACTAAACGTGAACTGTTCAGGTAAACCAACAACAATGTTGACACAAAGATGCCATTTGTCTGTAGTATTCTGAACATTCCTATCTTACTGTTCTGTATGCTCGCCTGATATTTATTGCATTGTTTGTTTATTCAACCTGTCATGATTATTTGGGGCATGCCATTATAGGTTAACAATTTCAAAAACTTTGAAGGCCTACATCAAATATTTAACCCAAAATACAATACTCAGCCCTGTTCCAAGTGCACAATAACATATTGGACTCAAAAGCAGGCACAAGGCAGGTACAAAGTTCATGGATTAGGTAAATCCAAATACAGGCAGGCTAAGGGTGGCAATACATCAGGGTTATTTGAGACTTGGGGGGGGGGGGGTGAGTTGGGGAGGCGTGTCTAGATCGGAAGCGAATCTAGGGCATAAATTATCATCTAGTGTGAGTGTTCAAAGATCCAATCTGAACCCTCCCGAGTTGCTCAGTGCCACCCCAACTATTTGTGTCTCCACCAGGCTGAAGGCATGGGGAGATTTGCACTCCGTCCGTGTGCGTCTGTGTGTCGTCCGTCTGTTTGCGTACAGCTAATCTCGGTACTGTGAACACACTCCCTGGATGCCAACGACAAACCTCTGCCCCAAATTTTCCACAACAGCCTGTTATTAGAGCCACAATGAGGCCGATTCTTGAAAAAAACATTTCTTTATATTACTCGTATACATTTTGACCATACATCACGCAATTCGGTATACACTATCTGACCTGTGATCAACACAGACCTGTCTGCTTCACCATATTCCATGCCATCCCCACATTGGTTAAGATTGCCTTTGAAGGTTTGCAGGATTGGTCAGTTTTGAACAAAATGCCTCAACTCATGAACGCAGAGTGCAATTTGAAGGACATTTTGCATGCACATTCCCACTAGGCCGAGGAAGAAATGTCACTTGAATCAGCCCCATGGTGGAACTATAACTAGCACATTCATGTTTTTACCTATAACTGCACCGATCTGTGTAAAACGCTGTATGCACACTCCCTAGAGGCCAAGGAAAAACCTTTGCCCTGTATTTTTCACATCTGACTCTAATAGCACCACCAGGAAGCAGACTTATGTAAAACACACCTTCAGATTTTATCCAAATCTCACACAAATCGGTATAAATGTGATCTCTATTGTACACGTACGTACGTGTGGTCATATGAATAATCATGAATCAGGCATGCAATGTAAGACGCTTATATATTGAACTGCCAGTGGAGATTGGGGACCAGTCAGTTGAACAGATTCATGGACATGAAAAAAGTGTCAACGTGAACTCATTATCCTCCAAATAGGAAGAGATTGTTGACAAAATGTTACCCAATGCCGGAATGCCCATCATATTGAAGTGGTTTGTTTGGACTTCTCAAAAGTGACGCAGCGCAGTATAAACAGACAGAAAGAATGCTGTCAGTCTGTGACTATCAGATAGTCGCAGACCTGATTCTGTGTAACAAGACTTGAGTTGAGAAACAAATGTTTTCCAAATAGTATACTGGCTTAAAAATCTGTGAACATACGTGCTTGCCAGCCTAGTATCGTCCTTTGAATGTCCATATGGAAAGCAAGTGCATGCAGTTTCACCTTTTCTAATGGAATACTAATGGAATCCCTGAGTAGCCTACAGCGGATACATATAGGCTACAGATTAAATGGCTGGACTCTTGCTGGATTCCAGGTATGAACTCAAACTCTTCACAATGATTAACTTGCCTTCAGTTAACTGTAGTTATCTCCCTCCATGAGTAGCCTACACAGTATGACTATCATAAGATGACAGTTTAGCTCGCTGTTATCTTCATTGTAACTGCTATATCGCAATAGCGACCATGAGAATCCATGGAGCAGTGCCCTGTAGGCCAGGTGTAGCTATCAGCTTAATGGTACACCCCAATAATAATAATAATAATAATAATAATATACGATTTATATAGCGCTTTTCAAGGTACCCAAAGTCGCTTTACAGAACAGAAGTAAAAACAATTTTATTAGAAAACTAGTTAAAAAGGTTAAAAGGTTAAAAACTAGAAAACAAAATCAAAATGGACAAACAAGAAGGGTGTGTGTGTGTGTGTGTGTGTGTGTGTGTGTGTGTGTGTGTGTGTGTGTGTGTGTGTGTGTGTGTGTGTGTGTGTGTGTGTGTATGTGGGCGGGGGGGGGGGGGGGGGGGGGGGCGGGGGGTTAAGTAGGGAAAGCCAGTCTGAAAAGGTGGGTTTTGACTTTGAGTGTGCTTTTGAACATATCAAAGGTGGGGGCAGCTCTGATGTGGGCTGGGAGTGAGTTCCACAATGAGGGGGCGGCCACTGCGAAGGCCCTGTCATCCCAGGTTCTCTTGTTGGACTTGTGGGGTTCCAGTAGGTTGGCAGTGCTTGACCTGAGGGAGCGGGTGGGGGCATGGCGTTGTATGAGTTCAGAGAGGTAGAGGGGGGCCTGGTTGTTGAGGGCCTTGTACAGTAGGTGGTGGTGAGTAGTTTGAAGTCAATTCTGAATTTGACTGTGAGCCAGTGCAGTTCACGGAGGACAGGTGTGATGTGGTCCCTAGATCGGGTTCTGGTGAGCAGGCGGGCGGCAGAGTTTTGCACATATTGTAGTTTTTTGAGAACCTTGGTGGTGACGCCGTACAGGAGGCTATTCTCGTCGAGTCTGGATGTGATGAAGGAATGAATGAGTGTCTCAGCGGCAGTGAGTGTCTCAGCGGCAGTGTGGGATAGCACGGGCGATGTTGCGGAGGTGAAAAAAGGCAGTTTTGGTGATGTGGTTGACATGGGGCTGGAAGGAGAGGGTCAAGAATGACACCGAGGTTACGGACTCGGGTGGAGGGGGTGACAGTGGAGCCATCAATAGTGAGGGAGAAATCATGAGAGGAGCGGGTGAGTGAGTCGGGGCCAATGATGAGAATTTCAGACTTATTGCAGTTGAGTTTTAAAAAGTTTGTTTGCATCCATGTTTTAATGTCAGTCAGGCAGGAGGTGAGGGTTGAGTGGGTGATGGTGATGATGGTTTTGGAGGGGAGATACAGTTGTGTGTCATCGGCATAACAGTGAAAGCGGAGGCCGTGACTGCGGAGTATCTGACCAAGGGGGAGCATGTAGAGAATGAAGAGGAGGGGACCAAGTACTGAGCCTTGGGGGACACCGTGGATGACAGGTGATGTGAGTGATTGGCAGTTGTTAATATAAATAAAATGGTGTATGTCAGTGAGGTATGATTGGAACCAGGAGAGGGCAGTGTCAGTGATTCCAAGGGTGGATTTGAGGTGTGAGATGAGTATGGAGTGATGAATGGTGTCAAGGGCAGCACTGAGGTCAAGGAGGATGAGGATGTTGAGTGAACCGGTATCAGCAGATAGGAGGTCTTTGGGACACAAACGAGACGGCTGCGCCCAGGGCACCCCCTGTGGACTGGATTTGTCTATAATATTTGTGTCCTTGTGTATGCTCTCTGTGTGTGTGTACCCTCACAGTCCTGTAATGGTCAATTTGGTTCCATTTGTACCCTATTAGAGTTACAGACCTGTAAGGGTCATTTCACTCTTAAGCCCAAACCACACCAAAGTGTCGGGTCGGGGCAAAACCGTTTTTAAGGTCAACCACACCAATTCAACTCCTTGCAAGTTGCAACTCAATGAGTTGCATTGATGTTTTTTTCCTTAAAAACCGACCGTTTGGTCGGTCAAACCGACCCTTTGGTGTGGTTTGGGCTTAGAGTTACACACCTGTAGGTGTTCATTTGGACCCCGCCCTGGTGAGCCCTAAAAGCGTCATTTCAGTTTGTATTAATTAATTACAATGTCTCTAATTAATTATCTCTTTAACTGCTGTGCTGCCTCTGGGCAGAGTCGCCATCCATCTGTCTGTCACTATACCCTGATCCATCTGTACTATACCCTGATCCATCCATCCATCCATCTTCAACCGCTTATCCGTAGTCGGGTCGCGGGGGCAACAGCTCCACCAGAGTGCTCCAGACTTCCCTCTCCAGAGCAACATTAGTGACCTCCTCCTGGGGGATTCCGAGACGTTCCAAGGCCAGTGAGTCGATGTGTTTCTTCCAACTGCGCCTCGGTCTGCCCCGGGGTCTCCTCCCAGTGGGACGTGCGTCGAGGACCTCCCTAGGGAGACGCCCGAGAGGCATCCTAACCAGATGCCCTAACTATACTATGAGTTATTGCCGTCAAGTAGGAGATATGGTCCCTGTGTGGAGCTACCATAGTTCAAGTAATCATTTGTCCCCGATCGCACTCCTCAATGGACTCCTTATGGAGGGCAGCAGATAGCATGTACCTTGCTGTCTGGCAGAAGGTTCTGAGGTGGTGCTAAGGTGTTGCTCTTGCTGCACTAGGTATGATGGTTGGGGTGATTTATTATGCTGGAGGGTGATGATGTATAGAAGATGACTGTTAGGGTGGTACTGTACGTGTCACTGTGTGCCTCATTATTATCATTATTCTGTACTGTACTGTACTGTACTGTACTGTACTGTACTGTACTGTACTGTACTGTACTGTACTGTACTGTACTGTACTGTACTGCTGGTCCGTGTCTCCAAGACAAATTTATCCTATAAGGGTAAAGTAACCTTGAACCTTGATTGAACCGGGTCTACTGACTCATACAGTCCATCCTGTAATTGTCTGGTCTTTTGACATTTCCTGTGACACTGTGAAAACACATACAAGCTAACGTACAGAATACACGCCCAAGCACTGTACTTTCCTAATCACTTACAACATTACTTAACCACTTCTGCTTTTTTTTGAGTGGTGTAAACCACTCCTACAACTGGCTTTTGTTGAGTGGTGTAAACCACTCCTACAACTGGCTTTTTTGAGTGGTGTAAACCACTCCTACAACTGGCTTTTTTGAGTGGTGTAAACCACTCCTACAACTGGCTTTTGTGTGCATAAAAAATTGAGTGGTGTAAACCACTCCTACAACTGGCTTTTGTGTGCATAAAAAAATGACCATGGTTGCTATGTTCAAAATAATTTCTGACGTAATTAAATCACACCCGGGTGAACTGGATGACCGTAGCAACCGTGGTCATTTTCTCTGCGCAAAAAAAGCCAGTTGTGAAATCACATCCAGGTGTGATACATACATTTATCAAAAATGATAGCTTTTTTTACTTAACATATTTTGTGTGATTTCATTACGTCAGACATTACGTCAGACCACAGCTGATCATGCTATATAAAACCTTACACCACTCAGTTCACACGGGTGTGATTTTTTTACTTATTTGGTCAAATGGCTGTTTGATTCAGTAATCTCTTTCACCGTAACATCTTGCCTCACACCCTGGCATTTCAACAGCAAAAAGGAACTATACAGGGAAAGAGTAGAGAAGTGTGAAGAGGTCAGATGTCAAGTCTTAATATTTATCTTTACGTTTTTTTTTTTTTTTTTAAGATATTTTTTTGCGGCTTACGCCTTTTATTGATTTTTGAAGGGACAGACAGTAGGCTGACAGGAAACGGGAGAGAGATGGGGGAAGACATGCAGTAAAGGCCGTGTCGGGCTCGGGAGTCGAACCCGCGGCACACTGCGACTGGATTACCAGTCGGGTGCCCAGACGGTTACGCCACCGCCTGGGCACGTTCTATACTTACTATTGTTGATAATCAATTTGTTATTGTTGATATTGCTGCTACAATGTTGAGGAATCACAACCTAACCACAACCCAAACCCGAACCCCACAAATACTAGCTCTAACCCTAACCTTAAAGGGATAGTTCAGATTTGTTTAATTTAAGCTGTATGAAATACTTGCCATTAATATAGTGGTTGCAACTGTATTAATTGATTGCCCGAGTCCCGTGGTGGGAGTTCTGCTCTGGTTTTGGTGAAATATTAAGTAGTTCCGGTCATTTTGTGGGGGGCACAGGGGGCCACGCATTAAAAGTAAATTAATCCACAAAACTAACTTAATTTGTATTGTTGCCCTATTTCTAAAATATTAGTGCAACTTTCGTTCATTTTTTACCCCTCTATCACACGGAAGACGGAACTATTCTTTTTGTGTCCATATAAATAAACATGTATTATTATATCACCACGCCCAAAAAATTGTTCCATGCGATAGAGGGGTCAATGTTGAACGAAAGTTGTGCTAATATTTTAGAAATAGGTCAACAATACAAATGACGTTAGTTTTGTGAATTAATTTACTTTTACTGCGTGGCCCCAGTGCCCCCCACAAAATTACCAGAACTACTTAATATTGACCAAAACCAGAGCAGAACTCCCACCACGGGACTCGGGCAATCAATGAATACAGTTGCAACCACTATATTAATGGCAAGTAAAAAAATCTGAACTATCCCTTTAACCTGACAAACCCTAACTCTAACATCATATATGACTAACCCTAACTCATTCTGGCTCAGCCGCTCAGCCGAAGTGCTCATGTTTCCCCTTCTCCTTTATTTCACTTTTCTTTTACCAGGAATAGTCCCATTGAGATTAAACATCCTGGCCAAAACAGCAGCACACAAGGTTTCACATATAATAACACAAAATCAACATCCAAAAAACAGAACAGATGAATGATGTTCAAATGCCAGCTCATGTGCAGACAGTGGTCCTTAATTATTTTATTTATATGACCATGCTGACCAGAGAACCCAGTTTGAGATGGCTTTGTAGCTCACACCAAGATGATGCTGCAAACACATTAAAATAGCCTAAGTAAGAGGTGCAGTTTGGCAAACACAGCCATATAAATAAAATACCTCCTCCTGTAGTCCGGCAGACGCTGAGGTGTGGTGGGAAATTTGTTATAGGCCTATCGCTTTTATTATTATTTTATTTTTTGCCTAAAATATTGTTTATATAACATACATTCATGAATCCACCTGCTGACCGTCTGTCACTGTCAGCATTGAGCACATTTTTTACAAGGGGTTATTATGTGATTTAGGGCTTAGAAATGTTGTTTTCTATAACTTGTATTATTGAAATGTAATCCATAGGCCTAGTGTAAGACATAGTCACCTATCAGCTATGTAACATAAGAGGATTACATGGAATTAAATTTGATGAAACGGCCTGAGTTAGGCCAATTTACCTAACTTACTTCTGAATTAGGCAATTATTTTGTTGGCCTTAAAGTCACAAAGCCCAAAAAATTGCCTATTTTGGCCTAAGTCACACTCTTTAGATATGCCATTTTGCTAAAAGGGGCGGGACATTCATCAGGACTGAGTGGGGTATGCAATTGTTGCGGGGTATTTTGTTTTTGTAATGATTTGGCGATTTAATTTACATATTTAAAAAAGAAAATCCTTTACTGTCCAAAACGTATCAACATATCAAATATACGATGTCGTAAAGTATAAATAATGTCTGTCTGTCTGTCTGTCTGTCTGTCTGTCTGCCTGTCTGTCTGTCTGTCTGTCAGTCAGTGACCAAAGAGATTATCAACTTCTGGGTGTCAAAGGTGAAAGTGTCAAGATAAAGGTCAATATCAAGTACAAATGTGTAGATGAATGCATGTAAACAAATGCTGTTGGTTGGTTGGTTGGTTGGTTGGCTGGTTGCATGGTTGGTTGGTTGGTTGGTTAGCACGTTATGTAATCAGTAGGACTGAGAACCAATGCGTTTCATAGCACCACCCCCTCAGCTCAGCATATGAGGTAGCTGGCCAGGCATAGGGGATAGGCGGTGTTTCACCCAGGTTGTTTCCTGTTCCAGTCAGGCTTTTGGGTGGCGTTTTATTTGTGCTCATAGCATCGAGATACAGTAAGCTCTTGGTTTTATTAATATAGGGTTACCTGTCTCTAAGTTGATTAATGTAGACAACCTCCAGTTTATTTACGTTTTATTCTCTTTCCTTGTTAGAGTCTTTATTGTATTAATGAAAAGTGAGTCCTCATGATACGTTTGTATTACAGACAGTGTGTCGACTAAGCAAACACACTGACAAGAGCCTGCATGGCTAGTGTGTGTGTGTGTGTAGGCCTGCACACACAGAGTATAATGGTTTGACCACGTCAGCGTTGTATTCAGAATCTGAATTTGTTATAGGCCTATCGCTTTTATTATTATTTTATTTTTTGCCTAAAATATTGTTTATATAACATACATTCATGAATCCACCTGCTGACCGTCTGTCACTGTCAGCATTGAGCACATTTTTTATAGGGGGTTATTATGTGACTTAGGGCTTAGAAATGTTGTTTTCTATAACTTGTATTATTGAAATGTAATCCATAGGCCTAGTGTAAGACATAGTCACCTATCAGCTATGTAACATAAGAGGATTACATGGAATTAAATTTGATGAAACGGCCTGAGTTAGGCCAATTTACCTAACTTACTCCTGAATTAGGCAATTATTTTGTTGGCCTTAAAGTCACAAAGCCCAAAAGATTGCCTATTTTGGCCTAAGTCACACTCTTTAGATATGCCATTTTGCTAAAAGGGGCGGGACATTCATCAGGACTGAGTGGGGTATGCAATTGTTGCGGGGTATTTTGTTTTTGTAATGATTTGGCGATTTAATTTACATATTTAAAAAAGAAAATCCTTTACTGTCCAAAACGTATCAACATATCAAATATACGATGTCGTAAAGTATAAATAATGTCTGTCTGTCTGTCTGTCTGTCTGTCTGTCTGTCTGTCAGTCAGTGACCAAAGAGATTATCAACTTCTGGGTGTCAAAGGTGAAAGTGTCAAGATAAAGTTCAATATCAAGTACAAATGTGTAGATGAATGCATGTAAACAAATGCTGTTGGTTGGTTGGTTGGCTGGTTGCATGGTTGGTTGGTTGGTTGGTTAGCACGTTATGTAATCAGTAGGACTGAGAACCAATGCGTTTCATAGCACCACCCCCTCAGCTCAGCATATGAGGTAGCTGGCCAGGCATAGGGGATAGGCGGTGTTTCACCCAGGTTGTTTCCTGTTCCAGTCAGGCTTTTGGGTGGCGTTTTATTTGTGCTCGTAGCATCGAGATAAGCTCTTGGTTTTATTAATATAGGGTTACCTGTCTCTAAGTTGATTAATGTAGACAACCTCCAGTTTATTTACGTTTTATTCTCTTTCCTTGTTCTAGGAGTCTTTATTGTATTAATGAAAAGTGAGTCCTCATGATACGTTTGTATTACAGACAGTGTGTCGACTAAGCAAACACACTGACAAGAGCCTGCATGGCTAGTGGGTGTGTGTAGGCCTGCACACACAGAGTATAATGGTTTGGCTACGTCAGCGTTGTATTCAAAATCTGATTCTGAGTACAACCATGACAAGCACTTTAGCTATTATGGTAAATTGTGAAGCTAATTTAAGGTTTGTGTTCCATTACAGATTGGGCCTCATACTGTGAACCGCTGTTCTATTTATCTTTTTGTTTTGGATTTCTAAGTCTATGCTGCTATAGTTTTTATTCCTTTTTTTGTTGTTGTACTATAGCCCAATTGGCATTTTAAAAGGGTCCTCACTTTTGCTGCTTTAACCAAAGGGTTAACTAAGTAACCGCCAAAGACAGATACATAATGGTTATATTGCAGATCTGCACTCAAGGATTACTGTCCCTGTTTCAGATCTATTGCAGTGTTAATGCCAACTATACTTGGCTCAGAGTTATATTGTACTTATTTGCAGTGGAGCAGGAATGTTTGTGAGCCATGTTTATTCCTAGCCTCCATTAGCCATTGCTGTGTGCATTATTAGGCAATCCTGTGTCAGTTGGTAGTTGATTGGTCCAAGCTGTGATCTATGTTTATGCTGATTGTATATTGATATGGAATGTTATTTCTGTCTCTATTTGTGTACTGTGATTGATGTTGATATTAGTATTATCTTCTGTTTTAGACCACACACATCCAATGTTATGCCCATGTATCTGTGTTACCATGATTTCAAGTCCTGTGTCCGTGTTCTGATCAACACCCCATGCTGCCCTCTATGTTACGATTGGTTCCCAAACCGTGACGGAAGAGGTCTTGAGGACGGTTTTAGTTGAAGTTGAGGGGATATTGAATTCCAAGCCCCTAGGCTATGTGTCTACTGACCTTGCGGACATAGACCCTGTCACGCCCAACTATTTGCTCATGGGGCGGCCAGATCCTATACACTTCCTCAGGTTGTATCCCGAGTCTGAAGTGAACGCCTTGGATTCAAAGTCACTCTCTCTCTCTCTCTCTCTCTCTCTCTCTCTCTCTGTGCAAAGAGGAAACTTGTTCAGAGTAGGTCATCTCAGGACAGGATGAGTCTCGCTCTGCCCTGCGTTCTCCTCTGTGAGTATGAAACTAATACTAATAAATATTATCAATACTAGCTCTGTTATATCATTATTATTATTATTACTACTACTATTATTATTTTATTTTATTTTATTTTATTTTTGTATTATTATTTCTTTATCTCTAATATTAGTAGTAGTTGTAATATTTTAATATTCAAATATAGAAATGTATCTATGTTCCCCGGGTACTATGTTCCCTAAACCAACCCTAACACTAACCTCTTTGGTAAGTGGGGAACATAGGGAACGTAGAACTCAGGGAACATAATGACCATCTTATACATCAACATTTTGTTACAGTATGCTGCTGAGTTTGAATACAGTGAAAACCATGTTAATGGAATCAATGTTGTAGTTGGTTTGAGATCTTCACCAGTGTTTTCACCTTGCTGTTAAATGTATCATTTCAACAATAATGATGTAAAGCATGTAGGCCTTTTTGATGTTGCTGTATGTGAATGTCTATTCCTGTTTAATATTGTGTTCTGTATCTCGGCTACATTGAAAATGACTCAAATGAGTGCCTTCATGCCCCTCAACTGTCCTACACTGAGCTGAAAGTATGAACGCCTACAGTATTATCCATTGTTGATTTTTACAGAAAATGATTTAGTTTTAGTCATAGTCTTTGGACTAAAAAATCATTTAGTTTTAGTCACCTGAAATATTGTAGTGTTAGTCTAGTTTTAGTCGACTAAATATCACAAGATTTTAGTCAACTAAATCTACTGTTGATTTAGTCGACTAAAATGTATTTTGGCAGTCCTTGATGGCGTCGTAAATTCGTAATGGCTACTTTTAGACTGCATGCTGAAAATAGCCGATCTACAAGCTCACAACTTGTCTCAGCGCCGTAAAGCGTCTCGGCTATTTTAAGCATGCAATCAAGCGTGAAATGTCTTCTACTTCTACTGGATCTCTTCCCCAGAATCTCCACTATACGAAATTGTCTTTGTCTTAATGTCTTAATTTGAGTCATCGTAGCTTCGTTTTTATTTAGTTTTTATTTATTTAGTTTTCCTTAGTGGAAAAAAGGTAGTTGACGAACATTTTTCGTCATAGTTTTAGTCGACGAACAGCCAAGGGGCTGTGTGAGACTAGCCAGTGTGAGTATGTTGGATTTCCGTATGGAAGAGAAGACCTGCAGGTTTGAGTCCCGGGCGTTACATAGAAACATTCTCTAGTATTGGCTCCGGTAGTATAACACCAGGGATCTGCGGCTGCGCTCAAAGGAGTACACTTTTTCTTTGATGATTGTTGTTCTTGAAAATGCAAATATTTATGTTATGTTGATATTGTCTCATCAATATCTTTCAGTGCTGGGTATCATCTCCTGTGGACACAGTCAAGGTGAAGATTAATATATATATTATTTTTTTTCACCCATAATTTCAGTCATTAAACATTAAACATATTTATCAGTTTATCAGTTTATTAGTATGTGTATTAAAGGCAGTGGTGTAAAGTAACTGTATTTCAAATATATATAATATATATATATAATATATCTACATCTCAAAAGCAAATATTGTACTCAATTATGTGAAAATGTTAGTCAGCCTATAGGTATACTTATACTGTGTGTGTGTGTGTGTGTGTGTGTGTGTGTGTGTGTGTGTGTGTGTGTGTGTGTGTGTGTGTGTGTGTGTGTGTGTGTGTGTGTGTGTGTGTGTGTGTGTGTGTGTGTGTGTGTGTGTGTGTGTACAGTATATATATATATATATTGGCCATTTGAAAATAACAAAACAATTTTCATACATTTTGATATGCCGATATAGGCCTACTTGTGTACTTTTGCTCAAGTAGATTTTGAATACAGGATTTTTACGTGTAACAAAGTAGTATTCTACTTTATTTAACTAAAACATGTGAGTACTTCTTCCATCACTGATTAAAGGAGCACTACTTCCACCCATTTTCAACCTCATCTTTGTAAAATGTAGTGTTTCTCAACAGGGGTGGCTGTATGAGTCACAAGTGAATATCTCTTTAATTGTTTTGTTTCCTACATTTTGTTTTGAATTGTTATCATTTCAAAACAACTTTTCTCATGAATTAAAAACAAATTCAATGATGTTTCAAAAGAATTTCATGAATAATGATAACAAAAAACCATAAAGTAGAAAACAAATGTTAAAGAGGTAGGGAAAATAGCTGATCTACACAGCTTATGAAACTATATAATATTTATAAACAGTTTGTACTGTAACTGCTCATGAAAATATGTCATATTGCATGGATTGTGTCACTATACGGGAGGAAACTGATTACAAAAAGATTATGAAGTATGATGTTACATAAGTGGTCAATTTCACCACTTCCGTATAAATTTGAACACATTAAATGTGTTATCCAGCAGATTATATCAGGTACACAAAACAAATGGGGCTAAAAGTGTTTTTTGGTTAAGCATATAGACTCTGTTGGTGCTATGCAGTAGCAGTGGTTCCCAAACTTTTTTGCTCAAGACCCAAAAGAGAAAATAGACGTTTGCCCGGGACCCAAACGGGAAAATGGCAGATCTACAAGCTCACAAAGTAACGCCATAAGTGAGCTTGTAGATTTGCTATTGTCAGTACTTCTTAAATGTTTTATTCTTTTATTTATATAAATGTGTGTGTATTATTTTTTTTAATGTAGGAAACAAAAATGGAGATATTTACTCACAACCCGGAAACAGTGCTATATAGCACCTGTTTTTGCGACCACAGGTCGCATTTACTATGAAAGCGTGCATTTCCCATCAGTTAGTTAGTTAGTTAGTTATAGTTAGTCCATTATATGGTCATGCCTCGTGACATCACGTGAAATCATCAGGGATGGAGATCCCATATATGGGAATGCCCATATGGAGATCCCTGATGTCATCAATTTTGGGCAGCAACTCTACATCTGACCTCAAACCCTTAGATCTCCATATATGGAGCTGACCTGTTCTGACAATCCATATGTTGATACTTCCCCATCCATCCTTTCTCTTCAATGTCTCCCTTTTGACTGATACCTGTCCATTTAAACTCTAGACGGGCCTGCCCCAAAGTTATTAGTGCAGCCACGGCCAGCAGCAGGCGAGACTGGAGTTCCCAACAGGCCTAGTTCCAGTCCTACCTGGGCCCTCATCAAACCCTGTACAGTGTACACTCAAGACACTGCCCCCGCTGTCACCTTTAGATCTCCATATGGAGCTTACGTGTTCTGACATTCCATATGTTGATCTGACCTCATCAAACCCGTACACTCAAGACACGCTCCATGGGGGCACGGTGGCACAGTTGGTAGTGCTGTCGCCTCACAGCTAGAAGGTCCTGGGTTCAATTCCCGCTTGGGAAGCTGTGGGTGCTGGTGGTGTGTTTCCTCGTCCGTGTCATCAGTGCCCATACCTGAGGTGGGGTTGGGAGAGAGAGAGAGAGAGAGAGAGAGAGAGAGAGAGAGAGAGAGGGAGAGGGAGAGAGAGAGGCTATTCAAAATATATCCAATCAAATAGAGCGCAGAAGTCCCGCTAGAGGGCAGCATCGCCCTGGGTCACAGCGTTATGTTTTGTGTTGGATTTAGGGGAAACTTAGATTCTTAAATCAGCTGGGAGATTGTCGGCTACTCATCAGGATATGAAGCATCAACTAACGGTAAAAATGTAATTTATCCACACAAAAAAAAACTCCAAACACAGCTATCAAATGTAACTCAATATCATACACGACAGTCACAAACCTGACAAAATCACCAAAGTGGTCAGTTTATTTTTGGAACGCAGTTCTTATACGACGTAAAAGATTTCCCTAGATAGGCTAATCTCTGTTTTTGCTGTTTCAGACAGACAGACTGTGATTGACATCCGATCTCCCATTATTTGCAGGGTCATACTCATATCTGCCGATACCGACACTGACAGATTCCGATATTATACAGAGACCACAATGGAAACAAGCCTAGGCCCTAGTGGTTAATTTGGCCCAAAGCCTGTTAAACTGTTTAAGTGCCAGGGAGGTTAAGACGAGCTGAATCTAATTATGCACTGATTGCCAGGGGTTAAGACGAGTTAAAAAAAAAAAAAACACAAAACTGGTGTCCACCAGGTGGCGCTGAAAGAGTTTTTAATAAAGTATTCAATCAATACACTCTTTTCCAAGTGTCTGTTTTCACAACTGAATGACTACTGAATGAGACGAGTAGGCCTACTCAAATTAAATGTAGATTTATATACCGATTAAATAATCAGTATTATTTTGAGACCATTCCGATATGGCATTTTATGGCCGATATGGCCAATTCAGATGCCACCGATTAATCGTACATCCCATACTTGAAATCTATTGTATTGTATGCTTATTGATTGTGGTCAGTAACATGAGACATGGCGTGCTGAGGATTGGGTGCTGTAACACAGACAGAAGCTGACTAGATAGATAAGTCTGTGTATTTTAACAGATTAAACTGTCAAAGAGAGAAGCCGTCTGGAACTGCATTATTCCACACCACAGATCAAACGTTACACATCTATCACTACAGGCAAAAAAATACCTTAAAAAAAAATATATATCAAAGATGTACTACTAGATGTAGCCTATTGTGAATTGGAGAGAGAACCTAACTTCTATAAAGGCATAGCATAGCATGAAACATCTGTGCCATCGACGGCCCATTTATAACTAACCCGGTCGGAATAATGGGATGTCGGAATTATGAGCGGAACCTGATATACAGTATGTATCCGGGTGCTGGCAAGGAATTTGTTTAAATAGTAAATGACTATGCCACCTTGATTTATCAAGAAAATGAATGCATATTAAGTAAATCGGGTTCCCCACACAGACACAAGTTCGATACAAGGGCTTGAGACAAGTTCCCCCAAACACAGGGAGATGTTTTATTAAACTTATGATATAAAACACTTTATATTTATTTCCTAATTAAAAGTATATGCAGTGCAATATAACAAATATTGCAAAAGCCAACTTTCAACTATGTCACAATATATTCAGTGTTGGGGAGGAAACTATACAATAAAAAAACACAACAGTTATTGGCTCAAACAATAAAAATCAAACAATAAAACTCAGGCTAAACAAAACAGCAGTGGTGAAATAACTAAGGAATGGAGGACAACATTGTTTAGTCACTTTACACAAAGATACACCATTAATTGACAATAAATAGATTGATTTAGGCTATACCTTGGAGTAGCTGTGTTCTCTCACACCATCTCCCTCTCGGTACAGCTCGTCGCTTCTGGACTCAAGACACATGCCCTTAGCCTGGATAGGAACAAAATGATTAAAATACTACTCAAATAAAATGATAACAATATCTGTGCACCATGTTACTCACTCAGTCAGGGAAAAGCTAAAAACACGAAACCAACTAGAAAAAGTGCCCCTCGGGGCACAGGTCTCCACCAGGGCAGGTCAGGTTGTGGCCTCCTGGTGGCGCTATAATAGGTCAATGTGAAAAGGGTGCCATTTCTTCATACGCCTTTGATGGCATTTGGATGATTTGAGGCATTTTGTTCCAAAAATGTGTTTTGCAAAAATCAACCTGTTGGTGGCGCTATAACAGGCCAATGTGAAAAGGGTGGGATATATTCCTCAGCCTAGTAAGAAAATGTGTGAAAGATTTCACATAAATTGCACGCTGCGTTCATGATTTGAGGCTTTTGTTCAAAACGGGGCAATCTTGCAAACTGTGAAAGCCAATTATAGCCAATTAGGATGGAATATGAAATATCGGACAGATCCGACTTGCGCACATGACCATAGAGATACTGTGTAACGATTTGTGAGATTTTTGGACAGAATCTGGAGGAGTAATATCCAAAAATGTGTTTTACAAAAGTCGGCCTCCTGGTGGCGCTATAAAAGGCAGATGCGGAAAATGCAGGTCAAAGGTTTGTCCTTGGCCTCTAGGGAGGGTGCATGCAACGTTTCACGCAGATCGGTGCAGTTTTACGTAAAACATGTGAAAAGCTGCCTCATGGTGGCGCTATAACAGGCCGTTCTGGAAAATGTGGGGCAGAGGTTCATCGTTGGCATCCAGGGAGTGTGTGTGCAAAGTTTGGCATCGACCGGGTTAACGGTGCCGGAGATTAGCTGGTAACAGACGGACGGAAGGACGGACACACACACACACACACACACACACGGACACACGGACGGAGTGCAAAACATACTCTCTCCCCATGCCTTCGGCCTGGTGGAGACAATAAGACACAGGTCAGAAGACCCACAGCCAGGCCAGCATCAATCAGCAGCCATGTTTGCAGGCATTGTATGGTGGCCACTGAGGCTCAACTCTGCCTGGCTACATCTAGTTAAATGATAAACAAGACAATGACAAATGTGCTTTCCAAACAGGTCGACCCAAGGCTGTTCTGAATGTGTCTACTACATGGTTGAGTCCTGGAGATCCAGTGACTCTGAGCTGTGAAGTTAAAGAATCGCCTGCAGACTGGAGGTTCTACTGGTACAGAGCTGTTCTTGGGCCAGAAGGCTCCATCAACGTCACAGAGCTTTTACCTGGTAGCCTCAATGGGACCGTAGAAGGTTCCTACGTCATCTATGGTCCTACAGGCACAGCTGGCTATGTGTGTAGAGCTGGGAGAGGAGACCCAGTTAATTACACTGACTTCAGTGACAATAAGTTTGTGTTTTCTGGTGGTGAGTATGACTCATAATTCATCATTCTTCTGGATTGTTTTCTATTTGTAAATAAAAAAAGAGTATTATCATTTTTGTATACTCATCATGACCTTAACCCCATTATATCTCAAAGGCAAATGTTGTACTTTTTAGACTCCACTACATTTCAAATATATCAATATTGCCACTTAGATGTTTTATTTATATATTTTAATACTGGTATTTAAACCTCAATGCATTGACGTTAAAATGAAAATGTACTTTTTAATATGTACTTTTTAATTGATAAGTATTTTAGTAATTTAGGACGGGAACCACTTTGGGGGGTTTTACCCTTCAAGACGGGAACCCATTTGGGGGTTCTTGTTGCTCTGCAGTATACAGCAACATTACAACATTTTTGTCTCCACCAGGCCGAAGGCATGGGGAGAGAGTATGTTTTGCACTCCGTCCGTGTGTGTGTGTGTGCGTGTGTGCGTGTGTGTCCGTCCTTCCTTCCGTCCGTCTGTTACCAGCTAATCTCTGCCACCGTTGGCCTGATCCATGCCAAACTTTGCACACACACTCCCTGGATGCCAACGACGAACCTCTGCCCCAAATATTCCTCAACGGCCTGTTATAGCGCCACCATGAGGCCGATTTAGGCAAAACACATTTCTGTAGATTACTCGTACACATTTTATCCATACATCACACAATTCGGTATACACTATCTAGTGTATCATGTGATCAACACGGATCTGCACCATTTCCCATCTTCCATCCTGATTGGCTAAGATTGCCTTCCAAAGCTCACATGATTGGTCCGTTTCGAACAAAATGCCACAAATCACAAACACAGTGTTTAATTTCCGTGAAATTATACACGCACATTTCCACTAGACCGAGGACGACATGCCACTCATTTCTTCCCCAAATCAGCCTCAAGGTGGCGCTATAACAGGCCAATTCCTGTTTTTAGCTATAACTGCATCGTTCTGTATACAACTTATGTATGCGCACTCCCTAGAGGCCATGGAAAAACATTGTCCCTGCATCCCTCCACATCTGCCGGTTATAGCGCCACCATGAGGCCGATTTCTGCAAAACACATTGCTTATGTGTCCAAATGTCACGCAAATCGGTACACATGATCTCTATAGTCATGTGATCAAGACGAGTCTGTTGGATTTCTCAGATTCTACACTGATTGGCTAACATTGCCTTCCAAAGTTTTCAGGAGTGGCCCGTTTTGTACGAAATGCTGCACATGTCCTGCTCATCCAGAATTCTATCCTCATGCTATGAGTGATCTGGCTCTGCATTTCCTCAACAAAATGAATAAAATTGTTGCAAAAAAATATGTTTATATTACTCCTAAACATTTTGCCAAACATCTCACACAGTCCTATCCTCCTGGTGGAGACCTGTGCCCAGAAGGGCACTTTTTCTAGTTATAATATGTTTTCTTCAGAAAAGAGTAGGGTATCAGTGTATATGGGTATCTTCACATTTCTAAAGTTACAATTTAATGACTTACAACTATGTCAGTACTCATATCTGTACTGAGTACAAATTCGGAAAACATGCAGTTGAATAACATTTGTCCAGGAGAATCTATGCTCTGACTCAAGTACTTAGTCCGCCGCTGCCACTGTCATTTTAACAGTGCTCTTTGTTTGACCTCTGACCCCATGTTGTGTTTTAGATCGTCATTCTTCAGCTTCTCTCACAGTGAGTCCAGACAGAAGTCAACACTTCATCAATGAGTCTTTCTCACTGATCTGTAAGGGAAACTCTACTGTTTGGACAGTAGAGTGGTTCACTGGAGGACCCTGGAACATAACTTGTTCATATACCACGGCATTGACGGCAATGACCACATGCAAGGTCAACAGCACCAATAAGATCAGCAGTGTGTTCTCGTGTCTGTCTGGATTTGGACTGGGAGAGTACAGCAATGCTGTCAACATCACAGTAGACAGTGAGTCCAGTTCATTCACTACATAAAAATACTGCAGCATTCTATCAACTCATTAAAAACCACACTGTTTAAAGGTATTGCAAGTGATTTTCTTTGGTTAAAATAAGTGTTAAATAGCTCTATATTCTGATAGTACTCATTGCTATAGCAAAGTCCTATATTTGTCACATACATTTCTGTTTATTCTCCGCATTTGACCCATATCTTGGAGCGGAGAGCCGTAGCCGTGCTCTGGAATCATTTGTAGTTGATCTAACCCCCCAATCCAACCCTTGATGCTGAGTGCCAAGCAGGGAGGCATTGGGTCCCATTTTTACAGTCTTTGGTATGACCCAACCGGAGATTGATCCCCGACCTCTCAGTTTCAGGGCGAACGCTCTTAACCACTAGGCCACTGAGCTGTAAAGTGTTTGTTCAGGAGTTGCCGTGTCGCTCCAGCTCTTTAGTAAACAGAAAATGTGTCCAATCAAGATAGAGAACTCAGACAAATAAACGTAAGGGAAAATTGAAAGTGATGACACAAATAAACAACAAATTTGGAACTGGAACACTATATAAAAATGAAACTGTAAATGGGTACTCTCACCTGATTTGCTGACAATTTGCAACCCACCTGAAAATATGTTTTCTGTATATTGAAGAGATGGAGAGACTGAAGAAACATTCTAGATCAATGATTACTATCAGAAAAATTGTGCTTCTAAAAAGGTTTTTGTTTAACAAAAATATATAATTTACTCTACCTTTTAAATGAGTTCATGCTGTGAATGCTAACATGTGGACTGCTTTACAGCTAGTTCTGTCATCCTGGTGAGTCCTGTTCAACCTGTGACTGAGGGACGTTCTGTCACTCTTCAGTGCAAACACAGAACAGTCTCGTCACTGTCCAACGTGGACTTTTATAGAAATGAAGAACTGGTCCAAACTAAAACCAACGGACAGATGATCATTCCTGCTGTATCTACATGTGACGAGGGATTCTACAAGTGTGTATATTATGGAGAAGAATCAGCACAGAGCTGGATGGCAGTAACATGTTAGTATACTACTGACAACTTTTTTCATATATTTACACAATATGCAAATTGTACGCAACACATTTACTTATTATTTTCTTTGTCGTAATTATATCTTACACATAGTGTAGGAATGTTGTCATACACTTGTTGACACAATTATTACTCTAAAGGAGGAAGGGTTAAAACTAATGCATATAACCATAAATGTTTTTCACTGAATTACTTCAATAATGTACTTTTAAACTTTGTTTGTAAACTATTACACAGTCGGCCAGTGGTCTCCCAAGCTCATGTAGTTGAATCACCTCAGGCATACACAACAGCCTGTCATGAATGTTAAAACTTAAAACAAGTTGTTCTAATACTAATCTATTTAAAAATCTATAGATCCTGTATCTCCTCCTACTGTGGAAAATGGTTCTCCACTTGCAGTGTTTCTGATTTCAGGATTTCTGGTTGTGATTCTGCTGTCAATCGTGCTGCTCCTGCTGTGTAGACACAAATCTCAAGGTGAGTAGCTAAGTACTAATACATTAGTGATATTTGGTTAAAATAGTGTTGATTTGTGTAACGATTTCGTTAACTTTCTAACAATAAACTTTTTGTTTATTCATTTACACCCCATTTAAAACCGAACAGCAACAATATTACAATAATATACTAATTATTATAGTAATGTAAAGGTGCAAAGCTTTATGGTACAACTTTTTTTTCTTTTATTTACAGATCAAAGTTTAGACAGGTAAGTGCTACTAAATATTAGTCATCACCATGACAGCAGTTTACATCTTAATTGTTTATACATGACGTGACATGTCTGATCAATATTTTTGTCTTTTCACTTCAGACCGATTCAGTCTAAGGGAACCAATGAGGGCTCAGCTGCAGACCAAAGATCCAATCCAGGCTCAGTTTCAGACCAGAAGACCAATCCGAGTGGGGCCCCTGGTGATGTGTACTGTCCACTGCAGCACGGTTAGTCTTTGAACCAAACACAAAGTTCTTACAAAAAATGAAAACTGAAACTTGAGTTTAATAAATCATCTAATAAATATAATGTAACCACTTAAACCCCATATGGTTTACCAGAGTCCCTCTGGGTTCTATACTGTACTAGTGACTTTTCTGTTTTCTGTTATTGTGGGGAGGGCATTCACAGAAAATAACCGATCGAAAATAGTCAATGTGCTATTTTCTGCTAAAGCCTTCTCCGCAATAAGGAAGCTGGGGTTTAAGGGGTTAATAAATGTAAATGTAAAAGAAATCTCCTTCGTTTCTGACAACTGGTTTTAATTTTAACATAAATTAATGTCTAAGTTCAAATAAAAAATAACTATTGAGACTTTAGACATTTAATGTCCTTTTTCGAAGTTCAGTTGTGTTCGCTTTTCCTCATTAGCAGAATAATCTACTAAATCCAAATATTTTTGAATTAGCAAAAAACAAGCACCATAATTAATGCTCATTTTGTTTACCTTTAGGTGACAGAAGTGTCTATGAAGCAATCAAACACCCTTATGAAAATTATGAAAATGGTACCGTATATACATTTTTTTCAAACATCCAAACAAATGATTTTAATCTAGTTTCATTTGGTGTCATGGTGGAATAATTTTTAGGAGAGTCATTTATTTGCAGGTTCTAATTAAATGGATTTGTAAGAAATGTTTTAGCAACCCCTGCTGAGCACAGTAACATTTCAGTGGGTTGAGTTGAATCTCTGTTCATAGGACAGTTTTTGAGCGGTGCAGACCGTCTCCAATGAATAGCTTTGTGTGTCCCTTTGTCCGTATGTGAGTTTGGAGTAGGACCTTTGACTCCTGCATGCAGGGGTCAAAGGAAGAGTCAGGAAGAGTCATTACAACCCTCAGGAACAGCTGTGCTTGACTCCAGATTGGGACACACACACACACACACACACAGCAGGGGCACACTTGAACTTCCATGCGCGGACAGAAGAAGCTGTGTTTTACGCCATTTCCGAGTTTTTAGACAGCTGGTGGATGGAAATGAAGCTCCACCTACGCGGCAGAATGCCACTGGGGCAAGCTTTTCCGGGAATCTGGCCGACGCCAGGGCCGGATTTAGCCAGCCCCACTCAGGTGGGCAGACAGAATTGTAAGGGGGGCGACTCCGCCGGCGCGGGTGGGGTGTCAAACCCACATTGGGTGGGCAGGACGCACGTTTGGGTGGGCTATGCCCACCCCTGCCCCCCCCTAGAACCGGCCCTGCCGACGCGGCAACCTGCCGTTCGACCAACTGACTACAAATTTGTCGCAGGCAACCCGAGGGAGCTTATTTGTCTAATTTAAATCGTTATGCTAGTTAATTCCTAACTCATTAATATTGGACTATTGTTTCATCATCATGACAAGTTAGCTAAACCACTAAACCAAACAAACCTCTACTAGTGTTAAATGTTGTTTTAACATGAAGAAAAATAAACTGACAAATAACTACTACCGTGCCTGTATGTTTTTATTTGATTCAAATATTTATATCTAATTGTTTTTAATTTACAGAACCATTGTATATCACGTAAGTATACATCGATCTCTGTCTATTCATTAACATGACAGCAGTATATTATATCTTGTTCATGTCCTTTACGATAAATATTTATTGTATTTCAATTACAGGCCCATTGAGTATGATGGCACCAATCAGGGCTCAGCTGCAGAGCAGAGGACCAATCAAAGTGGGGGTACTGATCATGTGTACTGCCCACTGCAGCAAGGTCAGTCTTTAAACCAATCATGTTGGTTAAGGACGCTTCTGACAACTGGTTCTAATTTTAATATAAATTATTGTGATTAAATAAATAGAAAGCATTATTGAAATAACAATAAGCACCACATTAATACGTTTAATATTTACATTTAGGCAACACAGGTGTCAATGAAGCAATCAAACGCCCGAATGAAAATGATGAAAATGGTACCGTATATCCTTTTTTTCAAACATCCAAACAAATGATTTTAATCTAGTTTCATTTGATGTCATGGTGGAATAATTCATGTTAGGAGAGTCATTTATTTGCAGGTTCTAATTAAATGGATTTGTAGAAATGTTTTAGCAACCCCTGCTGAGCACAGTAACATTTCAGTGGGTTGAGTTGAATCTCTGTTCATAGGACAGTTTTTGAGCGGTGCAGACTGATAGATAATTTTGAGTTATGGTAGATCTGTTACTTTGGTATTTTTGTGGATGGAATTGTCTAAATGTTTCCTTTGGCCCAGACCGTGTTCATATTTTGTCATCTTGCCCTTTGACCATCGGTTTTATCATCAGCCTACTGCCTGTTTACTCTGGGTTGTTCTCCTTATCCTATTTATGTCATGTCACCATCCACGTGCCTAATCATCTCAGCCCTATTTTATCATTTATATTATGGATTGCCTGACGCCAAGTTAAGATTCACTGTCTGTCCCCAGTCAAAAGTTAGCTGGCATACTGAGAGGTCTATTTGGATAAACACTGCATGTATTTGACCTTGATGCCTAGTGAGAAAGTTGATAGCCGGGCATTTCTCTGTTACGAGTTTACAGCTAACAGGGAAAGAAATGTTATCTTCAGGTTGCCATAGCAACGCCAGCCTCAGTGCTTTCCCGGTTTATGGCTCTCAATGACGGAACTAAGGAAGCTGTCCCGATATCAGTCTCATCATCCAGGTGCTGGTCCAATGAGCGCTTGACAACCAGTGCCAGCGTGGAATAGCGGAAACTAACTGTGTATTCAGCCAATGAAGGTGTATCAACAATTGACGTATTCTACAGTATTAATGCCTGTGAAATGAATTGTTCGGGAGAGACTACCCTGTGCCTTCTTGTGGTACAGGGGAGAGTTATTTGGCTGTATGTGAGTATCATTCTGTCTCTCAGATCTGGAAAATGAATTAACTAAAACCACAATGTTCTGACTCGACAATCATTCTTCTGGTGGACTCATCTTTTTTATTGGTTACTTAAAGGTATTTTTCTAAAAGAGTATTTCCTGCTTAAAGTAATCCTGTTAAAGCTAATTGTTAACTTGGTCATAGGCTCTCTGCCTAGTTGTGGTGCTGAGTATTTATCAGTACTTTTGAGTACTTCCTTAAGAGTAGTTTTATAGTTTTAGCTCTGTGAAGCTCAGTAATTCAGTATTTTACAGTCCTTTATATCTTGAATCATTAATTGTCCCTTCTGCATTTTATATGCAACTAATTGGCCTTCCCTTATCTGTTATCTTAATTATAAAGCTATCACAGACCGTCTCCAATGAATAGCTTTGTGTGTCCCTTTGTCCGTATGTGAGTTTGGAGTAGGACCTTTGACTCCTGCATGCAGGGGTCAAAGGAAGAGTCAGGAAGAGTCATTACAACCCTCAGGAACAGCTGTGCTTGACTCCAGATTGGGACACACACACACACACACACAGCAGGGGCACACTTTAACTTCCATGCGCGGACAGAAGAAGCTGTGTTTTACGCCATTTCCGAGTTTTTAGACAGCTGGTGGATGGAAATGAAGCTCCACCTACGCGGCAGAATGCCACTGGGGCAAGCTTTTCCGGGAATCTGGCCGACGGCGTCGGCCGACGGCGGAACAGCCAGGACTGCCAGAGTGTTCAGACTCTGGCAGCGACTGGGTTACCTCTGGCTTTTCACAGTATTTTATATGGTCCTTCTTGAGTACGGATTAGGGCTTACCGCAGTAACGGGATGCTGAAGTCTTCCAGACACATACGAACCAAGGTATCTGGCTTTACAACCCATATACCTTGAGTAGCTTCTATGACTCAGTGGCAAGATTCTAACCAGATGGTAATTACCCCAGTCGCTGCCAGAGTCTGAACACTCTGGCAGTCCTGGTTGTTCCGCAGGTGAGCAGCAGTATCTCGAAGTTGTGAGATCCACTCTGTTGCCGCCAGAGCATGAACGCTCTGGTGGTCCTGGCTGCTCCTTAGGTGAGCAGCAGCGTCTCGAAGCTGTGAGATCCACTCTGTTGCCGCCAGAGCATGAACGCTCTGGCGGTCCTGGCTGCTCCTTAGGTGAGCAGCAGCGTCTCGAAGCTGTGAGACCCACCCAGTTGTCGCCGTCAGAGCATGAACGCTCTGTCGGTCCTGGCTGCTCCGTAGGTGAGCAGCAGCGTCTCGAAGCTGTGAGACCCACCCGGTTACCAGAATCTGGATGCCAGAATCTTGGCGCCGTGAGACCTCCCCGGCCCTTAGAGTCAGAGAGCACTGGTGATGTGCAGAGCACTGGTGATGTGCAGGAAAGAGAGAGCACTGGTGATGTGCAGAGCACTGGTGATGTACAGGAGAGAGAGCAACCATTGACAGGGAACGCCCTTAATGGGTGGCATGTGATTTGATCTTGAGGTTTTTATGACCCACCGTAACATCAAAGGAAGAAAGCGCAAAGCTTGGACGCCCTCAATGGGGTGGCTTGAATGGCTGACGTTTGCTGTTCAAGCCTCAGTATGCTTGTATTGGGGTGGCCTGAGGGGTCTACTGTTCAAGCCTTCTTGATATGGTACAGATTTCCATGGGAAATCTGGGGGTGGCAATGAGTGTAACGAAGGCTTTCACCTAGAGCTTCTGGGGGATATCATGAGAGCATTGTCTGGACAGCATGATGATGCAAGGGCATCGGAGCTATATCAACCCTCCCATAGATGTTGGAGCAGTCGGAGGACGGCAGAGGCTTCGATGCAAGGGCATCGGAGCTATATCAACCCTCCCATAGATGTTGGAGCAGTCGGAGGACGGCAGAGGCTTCGTTCACCGATAGGATATCGAGATGAAAGTGCAAGCTGACAGACCAGAAGTCCAGGTTCATAGGGACCGAAGTAGTCCAGCAAGGAGGCTGGACGGTCACTCTTGCAGAAATTACCATGAGCATAACCGGAGACGAACAGTCATCATGCATGGTACGGTAGTAGCACCCAATTCTGCCGATCGTACACCAAGTAACCAGCAAGACGGCAAGAAGCCGTATGTCAGTACTGTAATAGCGGCACACACCATCTTGGGGTATGCGGCAGGTTCAAACGACTGAGTTTAATGGCGAAACGAGATTTGATATGACAGATGAAGCTGTGTTATCAGCAATGGACGTCGTCATGCAGGCAAGAAACTGTAAACTACAGACTAGGAGTGAACTGTGGTGGAAGGCACCCTCTGGCTTTTCACAGTATTAATAGGAGCCGGACCCGGCTGAACCGGAGAGCAGATGAACATTTGCGGAACGCTAGGATACCCAAGATTGAGACGGGACAGGATTTACAAGAGGAATTACCGCAGCCAGCTTTTACAATCTTGACTATAGCAGGAGAGTCCTTGCATGTGGGCTATCCACCGCCCAAAGGGAGAAATGTCATGTTAAAGGTGTGCAAAGTTCTAATTTGCAATTATGGCAAAGTAATGGAAGTATATGCAGTTCTGGATGATGGTTCAGGGCGAACCATTTTGTTACACACCGTTGCCAAGTCTGATTGAGGGGTCAACCTGAAGAGTTGCGTATCAGAATCATGAGAGATCTTCAAGTTTTGCACGGGGTGGCTGTATTTTCCGAGGTATCTCCTGCCGTACAGCCAAACCAAGTCAATAATATTGAGGGAGCATTGATCGCCAAATAGCTTGGATTGTGAGCATACACAGATCGTCAGCAGACTAATGGAGAGAGATTAACATCTTCGAGAGCTTCCCTTGCTGGATAACTAACTACCAGGCCTGGCCTGTTAGAACCTAGCCGAAAGAAAGGACAATTATTGTCTGAGTCTTCTGGATGCGGTATAGATTTCAACGTGAAATCTGGGGTGGCTGTAACGAAGACTCTGACTAGGACGTTGGGCTATATGATATATGACATGTTTAGTATGACAATCCCTATATTTGGGCCCGAGCCGACCTAGTGCTGATATCGATAGATATGGTAGAACCATATATGGATAGAACCATATATGGATAGATCTAACTGGCCTAGTCATCGTGACAAGCCTGGTCGGAGAATATATAGAGGGTCGGCTTCAGGGAGAAGGCAGAAGTCATCAGCAATACAGCCTTGAGCTATTTAGCTCAAGGCTGTATTGCTGATTACTTAGCTTAGGACCCCCGCAGTGGTGTCCGGTTAGAACTTAAACCAGGATGCTTTGACTTCTGCCTTCTCCCTGAAGCCGACCCTCTATATATTCTCCGACCGGGCTTGTCACGATGACTAAGCCAGTTAGATCTATCCATATATGGTTCTATCCATATATAGTTCTACCATATCTATCGATATCAGCACTAGGTCGGCTCGGGCCCAAATATAGGGATTGTCATACTAAACATGTCATATATCATATAGCCTAACGTCCTAGTCAGAGTCTTCGTTACAGCCACCCCAGATTTCACGTTGAAATCTATACCGCATCCAGAAGACTCAGACAATTTTCCTTTCTTTCGGCTAGGTTCTAACAGGCCAGGCCTGGTAGTTATCCAGCAAGGGAAGCTCTCGAAGATGTTAATCTCTCTCCATTAGTCTGCTGACGATCTGTGTATGCTCACAATCCAAGCTATTTGGCGATCAATGCTCCCTCAATATTATTGACTTGGTTTGGCTGTACGGCAGCAGATACCTCGGAAGATACAGCCACCCCGTGCAAAATTGAAGATCTCTCATGATTCTGATACGCAACTCTTCAGGTTGACCCTTCAATCCGACCTGCTTGGCAACTTTGTGTAACAAAATGGTTCGCCCCGAACCATCATCCAGAACTGCATATACTTCCATTACTTTGCCACAATTGCAAATTAGAACTTTGCACACCTTTAACATGACATTTCTCCCTTTAGGCGGTGGATAGCCCACATGCAAGGACTCTCCTGCTATAGTCAAGATTGTAAAAGCTGGCTGCGGTAATTCCTCTTGTAAATCCTGTCCCGTCTCGATCTTAGATGTCCTAGGGTTCCGCAAATGTTCATCTGCTCTCCGGTTCAACCAGCTCCTATTAATACTGTGAAAAGCCAGAGGGTGCCTTCCACCACAGTTCACTCCTAGTCTGTAGTTTACAGTTTCTTGCCTGATGACGACGTCCATTGCTGATAACACAGCTTCATCTGTCATATCAAATCTCGTTTCGCCATTAAACTCAGTCGTTTGAACCTGCCGCATACCCCAAGATGGTGTGTGCCGCTATTACAGTACTGCCATCTTGCTGGTTACTTGGTGTACGATCGGCAGAATTGGGTGCTACTACCGTACCATGCATGATGACTGTTCGTCTCCGGTTATGCTGATGGTCATTTCTGCGAGAGTGACCGTCCAGCCTCCTTGCTGGACTACTTCGGTCCCTATGAACCTGGACTTCTGGTCTGTCAGCTTGCACTTTCATCTCGATATCCTATCGGAGAACGAAGCCTCTGCCGTCCTCCGACTGCTCCAACATCTATGGGAGGGTTGATATAGCTCCGATGCCCTTGCATCATCATGCTGTCCAGACAATGATATCCACCAGAGCCTTCTGGCCCTAATGACATATAAAGCTCTAGGTGAAAGCCTTCGTTACACTCTGCCACCCCCAGATTTCCCATGGAAATCTGTACCATATCTAGAAGGCTTGAACAGTAGACCCCTCAGGCCACCCCAATACAAGCATACGGAGGCTTGAACATCAAGCGTCAGCCATTCAGACCACCCCATTGAGGGCGTCCAGGCGTCCCGCTTTCTTCCTTTGATGTTACGGTGGGTCATACAAACCTCAAGATCAAATCACATGCCACCCATTAAGGGCGTTCCCTGTCAATGGGTCAGAGTCAGCCAATCCATGCAGTTCCAGTTTGAAGTAACGCCCTCTTGACCGTATCAAAGGTGGTCCACAACTTCGGACCCAGGCTTCTACAACACGACGCCATCACTTCAACCCTGGCGTCTACAACACGACGCCATCACTTCAACCCTGGCGTCTACAACACGACGCCATCACTTCGACCCTGGCGTCTACAACACGACGCCATCACTTCAACCCTGGCGTCTACAAGACCACGCCACCACTTCGACCCTGGCGTCTACAAGACCACGCCACCACTTCAACCCTGGCGTCTACAACACCACGCCACCACTTCGACCCTGGCGTCTACAACACGACGCCATCACTTCAACCCTGGCTACTTTCAGGGAGGTGATCATATCCAGTGCTCTCTCTCTCTCTCTCCTGCACATCACCAGTGCTCTGCACATCACCAGTGCTCTCTCTCCTGCACATCACCAGTGCTCTCTCTCTCCTGCACATCACCAGTACTCTGCACATCACCAGTGCTCTCTCTCCTGCACATCACCAGTGCTCTCTCTCCTGCACATCACCAGTGCTCTGCACATCACAGTGCTCTCTCTCCTGCACATCACCAGTGCTCTCTCTCCTGGACATCACCAGTGCTCTGCACATCACCAGGCTCTCTCTTTCCTGCACATCTCTGACTCTAAGGGCCGGGGAGGTCTCACGGCTCCGAGATTCTGGCATCCAGATTCTGGTAACAGGGTGGGTCTCACAGCTTCGAGACGCTGCTGCTCACCTAAGGAGCAGCCAGGACCGACAGAGCGTTCATGCTCTGGCGGCAACAGAGTGGATCTCACAGCTTCGAGACGCTGCTGCTCACCTAAGGAGCAGCCAGGACCGCCAGAGCGTTCATGCTCTGGCGGCAACAGAGTGGATCTCACAGCTTCGAGACGCTGCTGCTCACCTAAGGAGCAGCCAGGACCGCCAGAGCGTTCATGCTCTGGCGGCAACAGAGTGGATCTCACAACTTCGAGATACTGCTGCTCACCTGCGGAGCAGCCAGGACTGCCAGAGTGTTCAGACTCTGGCAGCAACTGGGTTACCATCTGGTTAGAATCTTGCCACTGAGTCATATAAGCTATTCAAGGTATATGGGTTGTAAAGCCAGATACCTTGGTTCGTATGTGTCTGGAAGACTTCAGCATCCCGTTACTGCGGTAAGCCCTAATCCGTACTCAAGAAGGACCATATAAAATAGCTCAAGGCTGTATTGCTGATTACTTAGCTTAGGACCCCCGCAGTGGTGTCCGGTTAGAACTTAAACCAGGATGCTTTGACTTCCAGCATCCTGTTGGAAGTCTGACTTCCAGCATCCAGTTGGTCGAACGGCAGGTTGCCGCGTCGGCGACGCGGCAACCTGCCGTTCGACCAACTGACTACAAATTTGTCGCAGGCAACCCGAGGGAGCTTATTTGTCTAATTTAAATCGTTATGCTAGTTAATTCCTAACTCATTAATATTGGACTATTGTTTCATCATCATGACAAGTTAGCTAAACCACTAAACCAAACAAACCTCTACTAGTGTTAACTGTTGTTTTAACATGAAGAAAAATAAACTGACAAATAACTTCTACCGTGCCTGTATGTTTTTATTTGATTCAAATATTTATATCTAATTGTTTTTAATTTACAGAACCATTGTATGTCACGTAAGTATACATCGATCTCTGTCTATTCATCAACATGACAGCAGTATATTATATCTTGTTCATGTCCTTTACGATAAATATTTATTGTATTTAAATTACAGGCCCATTGAGTATGATGGCACCAATCAGGGCTCAGCTGCAGAGCAGAGGACCAATCAAAGTGGGGGTACTGATCATGTGTACTGCCCACTGCAGCAAGGTCAGTCTTTAAACCAATCATGTTGGTTAAGGACGCTTCTGACAACTGGTTCTAATTTTAATATAAATTATTGTGATTAAATAAATAGAAAGCATTATTGAAATAACAATAAGCACCACATTAATACGTTTAATATTTACATTTAGGCAACACAGGTGTCAATGAAGCAATCAAACGCCCTAATGAAAATGATGAAAATGGTACCGTATATCCTTTTTTTCAAACATCCAAACAAATGATTTTAATCTAGTTTCATTTGATGTCATGGTTGAATAATTCATGTTAGGAGAGTCATTTATTTGCAGGTTCTAATTAAATGGATTTGTAGAAATGTTTTAGCAACCCCTGCTGAGCACAGTAACATTTCAGTGGGTTGAGTTGAATCTCTGTTCATAGGACAGTTTTTGAGCGGTGCACACCGTCTCCAATGAATAGCTTTGTGTGTCCCTTTGTCCGTATGTGAGTTTGGAGTAGGACCTTTGACCCCTGCATGCAGGGGTCAAAGGAAGAGTCAGGAAGAGTCATTACAACCCTCAGGAACAGCTGTGCTTGACTCCAGATTGAGACACACACACACACAGCAGGGGCACACTTGAACTTCCATGCGCGGACAGAAGAAGCTGTGTTTTACGCCATTTCCGAGTTTTTAGACAGCTGGTGGATGGAAATGAAGCTCCACCTACGCGGCAGAATGCCACTGGGACAAGCTTTTCCGGGAATCTGGCCGACGCGGCAACCTGCCGCGTGGGTGGAGCTTCATTTCCATCCACCAGCTGTCTAAAAACTCGGAAATGACGCAAAACACAGCTACTTCTGTCCGCGCATGGAATCTAAAGTGTGCTCAGACCCCCCCCCCCCCACACACACACACACACACACACACACACACACACACACACACACACACACACACACACACACACACACACAGTTGCACCACTCGGTTTTTTGTTTATTGTGTGACAGTGACATCACCTCGTTTACTTGCTTTAAAGCACAAGGACACTTTGGTAGAGGTCGGGGGTACGTTGTTTACTATTATACCTTCTCCTGATGTAACTATAGTGCAAATAGTCAGATACAATGTATTGCTCAGTTGCAACATTTTTAATGAATAATCCAAAAATAGAATTACATAGACTTCCAATGTATGTCCTCAAAAACCACTCTTGTGGCACATAAATTAACACAAACAAAGCTGATTCTGACAATGATATAGAATATCACAACCCAGTAAGGTTTGTTTGTTAAATTTGTTTTAAAGAAATATGTAGTCCTGTTGAGTTTACTTGAAGATCCGGATCCACAGATCCAGTCCGGGTTTTCTTACATCCTTCTTCCACAGAAAATTCCTTGTTATTCAAAACAAACGGTTTGGTACATATTGTCAGAATGCGCTTTGTTTGTGTTCAGTTATGTGCGATTTTTGTACGTACATGCGTCTGTAATCCACGTATCTCCAGAACCGTTCGACCAACTGACCAGTGACTACAAATTTGTTGCAGGCGACCCGAGGGACCGCAGTGCTTATTTGTCTAATTTAAATCGTTCCCAAGTATGCTAGTTAATTCCTAACTCACTAATATTGGACTATTGTTTCATCATCATGACAAGTTAGCTAAACCACTAAACCAAACAAACCTCTACTATTAGTGTCCTGTTGTTTTAACACGAAGAAAAATAAACTTGTACTGGCCTGTATGTTTTTATTTGATTCAAATATTTATATTTAATTGTTATTAATTTACAGAACCATATTACATCACGTAAGTATACATAGATCTCTGTCTATTCATCAACATGACAGCAGTATATTACATCTTGTTCATGTCCTTTACGATAAATATTTATTGTATTTCAATTACAGGCCCATTGAGTATGATGGCACCAATCAGGGCTCAGCTGCAGAGCAGATGACCAATCAAAGTGAGGGTACTGATCATGTGTACTGCCCACTGCAGCAAGGTCAGTCTTAAACCAATCAATCACGTTGGTGAAGTACACTTCTGACAACTGGTTCTAATTTTAATATAAATTATTGTGATTAACTAAATAGAAAGCATTATTGAAATAACAATAAGCACCACATTAATAAGTTTAATATTTACCTTTAGGCAACACAGGTGTCTATGAAGTAATCAACCCCCCTGATGATGATGGTACAGTATACTTTTTAAATGAAACATTACTGCGCATGCGAACGGGGGATGACTGGACATTTTTTTTATTTAAGCCTGATTGTTTGATGCCTATACGTTACAATGTTACGTGCCTATGTTACGTTTATCAACTGTATCTTGGTTCTGATACCTTTACTTTTTGAAATAAATACTGCGAAAGGGGTTGAATCCACTACTTGTTGACGGGCTCGACCCAGCTAGACTCCCATTTCTACCAGTGCAAGGATAGCTTTCCTCGGAACCTCATCTCGGAGCTAAAGCTTAGCAGCGTAGATATAGCTAGAGGTTCCAAACGGAGCTAGGAATATATCAAACTATACTTGTCAGACTAAAACTTACTATATTTCTCTCTTCCCTATCCTTATCCTATATGTTCAGCAGTGCTTACTAATTTAATCTTCAGTAACAGTGTAACAGATATCAACTAGAAAGGTCGCAATTTTAAAAAATTGCAAAGTGTGGTTGCCGCAGTGGCTCACATATGCCCCTCCCACTGATATTGCCAGCCAATTACAATGTCGCGTCACCCCTGCGATCATGCGTAAGTAATTCGGATGGGATTTATCCCCCAAAAATCATGTTTTTGCGACAAACGGTTACATTTCTCGCATTTGCGGCGCCCCCTATGGATGAAAATGGAATTGCTTTTGGTACTTGGTTGATTTAACCACCCGTGACATGTGATTCAAATTTGGGATGGATCGGACATTTCGTTCGGGATTTTAGGCATTTTTTGTAAAATAGGCCCATCCCACTAACTTCGGAAGCCGATTACGGCCGAACGATACGCACTATCAAAATTCCGCCTGTGGTATCTTCATCGGAAAGATCCAGAGATCATGTGTACCAATTTTTGTAGGAGGAGGAGCAAAAAGTGTGTTTTGGAGAAAATTCAAAATGGCGGAAAATCTATCATGACGCAAATGGGCGTGGCCTATATGGGGAGATGCGTCATGGCCCAAGGAATACAGGGAGAAAGGAATTTTGAATTTACGACATACGGTTCAAGAGTTATAAGCCAAAACGTAAAGTGGGCTGTTATAGCGCCACCATGAGGCCGACCGATGTAATTCTAAGTTAATTAATTCTTGTAATTATTATGAATCTCCTCCCCAAGTGTTGTAACTACAGCCCTTAAGGTCTCAGAGAAACAAATGGTTGAATGTGAGTTTTGGCATTTTCCCATTCAAGTGAATGGGGAAAATTAATTCACTAATTAATTAATATCAATTAAACTATACAACGGATGTCTTAGCAAGGAGATAGCACACGATTCCCGATGAAGCCGGTCGTTTTAACATATGGCTCGAGTGTGTGCGGCAAAAACTGTGGGAGGAGTAGCACGACAAAATAAAGTTTATACAGAAAGAAAAGAAAGAAATAAACTAGAAAGAAGCAATTCTGGGAAATTGCAAAGTGTGGTTGCCTCACTCGCTGATATAGGCCCCTCCCAGTAATTTTGCTAGCCAATGACAACGTCAAGTAACCCTTGTGATCATGTGTAAGTAATTCAGAGTGTTTTTTCCCCCCTGAAATCATGTTTTTGCAATAAACGGGTAATTGTTTTTGTAATTGTAGCGCCCCCTATGGATGAAAATGGAATTGCTTTTGGCTCTGCGTTGATTAAGCCACCCTCGACATGTGATTTGGATTTGGGATGGATCGGACATTCCGTGCGTGAATTGTGGCATTTTTTGTAAAATAGGCCCCTCCCACTAACTTCGGAAGACGATTACGGACGAACGATACAGAAGATCAAAATTCTGACTGTGCTGTTTTAATCGGATAGGTCCGGAGATCATGTGTACCGACTTTTGTGAGATTTGGACAAAATCTGTAGGTGGAGGATCCAAAAGTGGGTTTTGAACAAAATTCAAAATGGCGGAAAATCTATCTAGACGCAAATGGGCGTGGCCTATATGGGGAGATGCGTCATGACCCAAGGAATCCAGGGAAAAGATCAATTTGTTTTTATGACCTACGGGTCAAGAGTTAGAAGGCAAAACGTAAAGTGGGCTGTTATAGCGCCACCATGAGGCCGACCGATATAATTTTATGTTAATTAATTCTTGTAATTATTATGAATCTCCTCCCCAAGTGTTGTAACTACATCCCTTACGGTCTCAGAGAAACAAATAGTTGAATGTGAGTTTTCCCATTTTCCCATTCAAGTGAATGGGGGAAATTAATTCACTAATTAATTCATATCAATTAAACTATACAACATTTCTCTTATCAATCAACAAGCACACGATTCCCGATGAAGCCGGTCGATTTGACATATGGCTCGAGTATGTTCGGCAAAAACTGTGGGAGGAGTAGCACTGCAAAATAAAGTTTATACAGAATAATAATAAACAAAGAAAGAAATAAAAGGTAAGGGAAACAATAGTATGGTTGCCCATAGGCAACCACACTAACTAGAAAGAAGCAATTCTGGGAAATTGCAAAGTATGGTTGCCTCCATCGCACCCGTCGCACCGACGTCGTTGGGGACCCAAGGAGTCTGCCAGGAGGTGTTGTGTTAGAGGCCAAGGCCAAACAACATGCCATTCAAATTGGGCGCTGATCGGATCCTGATTTGGTGACATATAATGTTTTAGTTTTTTCAAAAAAAAATTGGCCCCTCCCACTAATTTTACGAGTCAATTAAATGGTCACATCACCTTTGAGATCATGTGTAAGTATTTTGGTGGGGATTGAGCCCCCCAACAAATTGTTTTTTCAACAAACGGTGACATTTTTGGCATTTGCAGCGCCCCCTATGGGTGAAAATGGAATTGCTTTTAGCGCTACATTGATTGAACCACTCTCGATATGTGATTAAAATTCCGTGTGGATTGAACGTTCCGTTCATTATTTGTGGCATTCTTTGTAAAATAGGCCCCTCCTACTAACTTCGGAAGCCGATTATGGCCGAACGGTATGGACTATCAAAATTCTGCCAGTGTTTAAGTAATCGGATAGCACCAGAGATGTTGTGTACCAATTTGTGTGAGATTTGGACAAAATCTGTTGGAGGTGGAGCAAAAAGTGTGTTTTGAAGAAAATGCAAATTTGGTGCGATTTCGTTCTAGACGGAAATGGGCGTGGCCTATGCGGGGAGATCCGTCATGGTCCAAGGAATCCATGGAAAAGGAAATTTTGATTTTACGACTTACGGTTCAAGAGTTATAGGGAAAAACGTGAAGTGGGCTGTTATAGCGCCACCATGAGGCTGAGCGATGTAATTCCTTTTCAATTTATTTTCATAATTATTATGAACCTCCAGCCTAAGTCTTGTAAATATGGTGCTTATGGTCTCCAAGGGAAAAAATACTTAAATTTGAGCCGTAATTAGTCTTCGATCTTCCCATTATAAGTCAATGGAGAACTAATTAATTAATATCAATTAAACTATACAACGGATCTCTTAGCAATGAGCAAGCACACGATTCCCGACGAAGCCGGTCGATTTGACATATGGCTCGAGTGCGTGTGGAAAAAACTGTGGGAGGAGTAGCGATACAAAGTATTCCAAAGTAGGGGAACAATAGTATGGTCGCCATAGGCAACCATACTAGAAAGCAGTTCCTGTAGAAACTGCGTGGGCTCGCTAAAAACGCAATGTATAAAGTTATAGCTGTGTCTGTGGGACCACCCACCAAGTCTGAACACTGGTTTTTCATTTTTAAGTTTTCTTTTTTAAGTTTTTTTATTTTTAAGTTTTTTTTTAAGTTTAAAAAAAAAAAAGTTTAAAAAAAAAAAAAGACCTACAAGCTGCGTGCGTGCGTGCGTGTGTGTGCGTGCGTGCGTGCGTGCGTGCGTATGCATGCGTGTGTCTGTGACTGCACAAATAGCAGACCTACAAGCTCACAAGGTTTCACAGAGCAACTCATTGAGATCTTGTAACTCTAATGTCAGCCCGGTAATTAAGCCCTTATATGTCTCAGCTGTGGGAGCGTAAAACAGTGCTTCACTATGACTGGGAGATTTCAATGGGCCTGAATAGGGAAAAACCTATGCCCGAACAAATTGCTCTATCGCAAAAAGTAAAAGTCGAATGCAAATATTTTTTTCACTTTGAGTGGCCTGAGACATTGAGGTACAACATGTGCGATGGTGGTGTTGGTACGATCGAAAATGTGGTTATAAGAGCGAGTTAAGAATTGTCTTCACGATACTTTCCTCGTAAGAATTATACAATGGAGGTCAATGGGCAGCTTGACTGTATTTGTGTCACTTAAAAGGCCGTAGTTCACATTCTGTATGTATTTGTGCTTTGGTGGTTACATTGTGTGAAAGAGGACATGTGTGGCTACAACATTACCAAAGAACATCCGTGTAAAGTGAATATTTTGGCCAGGACGACAATTTGTTTGGTAGATTTCCGAGGGAAACATTTCAGTTTCCACACTCTACTCAAGGAGGCCCCGCACTCTAAGGGCGCACTAATTAGGCGATACGGCCTGCGATTGAACTGCGATATCGGAAAAACCGTGTAACATATTCGAATACGGTTTGAACCATGAAAAAGTCCACAGCCGTGTGAGCTAGCTAAAGTTTAAATCACGTTTCTACGACAAAGTATGCCAGAGTAATGAGGCTGCAAAATTGAGGTTGATTTAGAGATACAATCCCATACATGACAGAAAGATTTTATAAATAAAGTTAAATATTTTAAAAAGTATAAACTTTTTCAAAACAACTTTTTCACCAATGAAAATTCAAAGATTGATGAACATTTTAAAGTTTGAATGGAGTTTCAAAGTGAAAGTATGACAGAGTAATAAGAGCACAAAAAAGTCAACTGTGAAAAATGGGACGTTTCTCCCATCGACTCTCATTATAAAGAATGTAAAAAAAAGTTTAAAAGTTTAAAAGTTAAAAAAGTATAAACAATTGTAAAAAATATAAGCACACATAACTGCAAAGAGCTGAACAGTTTGAAGTTTGAACTAAATTTCTAGCATAAAGTGTGTGAAAGTAGTAGGAGTACGAAGAAAGTGGCGGAATAACGAATAGGAATAATAAATATAAACTGGCAATAACTAGTGTGTGCTCGCTGTTGCGAGCCCACAATAATAAGAAGAATAAAGTGTTACAATTACAATAGTCTGGTTGCCCTGTTAGGGCAACCACACTAACAGTTTCAGGTATAGGTGACAAAATGTCAGCCAATCAGGAGAGATTAGCTATATTTATGAGCTTATTTTTTTTATAGTTTGTCATTTCTTTATGGCTCTATGATCTCTTACAATTCCACTTGTTTAATCATTAAACAAGTGGAATTGTAAGAGATGCCATAAAGAAATGAGCAGACAAACTTTGATCTGTATCCTGGTCCTGATTAGATAAAAATTGGTTTCAGTTTCTGTTTCTGAAAATGCATTTTGTTTAATAAAAAGCTGGAGAGACACAGACGCATGTTTCTGCAACAAACACTATAGCAATGAGTACTATCACAATATGTAGCTTTTTAACACTTATTTTATTAAGAAAAATCACTTACACTACCTTTTAAGGTATATATATATATATATATATATATATATATATATATATATATAGTGTGTGTGCAAAGTTTCACATGACTGGTCACAGCCTACAGGCTACAGGTAGCTCAGAGCATTTAATTCTCCATGATGTAAATGCTTACATTATTACAAGCTTGACAGAAAAAAGACACAAAATGCTTAGCTATTTTTCACATTTTAAGCTGAAGTTTATCAATTAGACTCAACAGGGTGTAAATGTTTTATGGATTGATCTATGTCTTATTTACCTGTTGTATTTCTCTCTCTCTCTCTCTCTCTCTCTCTCTCTCTCTCTCTCTCTCTCTCTCTCTCTCTCTCTCTCTCTCTCTCTCTCACTCTCTCTCACTCTCTCTCTCTCTCTCTCTCTCTCTCTCTCTCTCTCTCTCCTAGATAAGCTAATGAAGATCCGGAGTAAATTTGTAGATAAAATATCACTTGCAAACCTCAAGCAGCTCCTGGATGACCTCTTGGAAGATAAGTGCTTGACCGATAGCGAGAAAGACTCAATACTTGAGGAAAACTCTTCCAGAACGGACAGGGCACGTTGTCTCGTTGACGTTCTTAAGAAGAAAGGAAACAGGGCTTCTAACTCACTCATCACTCATCTTGAGGAGAGAGACCCTGAACTGTTCTCAGAACTGGGTCTGTCCTCAGCAGCAGAGCAACCAGCTCAGAAAGGTCAGTTCAGGTCTCTGTTTTTTAACCAATAAAAGATGTATGCTTTTCAGGTTATGTGTGTTATACTATAGCATTGTATATCTTTCAAGTATAGCCACCAGTGGTGGAAATTAACTAAGTACTTTTACTTACTATATAAGTACTGTACTTAAGTACAATTTTGAGGTATTTGTACTTTACTTGAGTATTTCCAATTTCCAGTACTTTTACTTCTACTCCACTACGTCTCAGAGCCAAAATGTGTACTTTTACTTCACTACAATCATTTGAAAACTTTACTATAGTTACTTTGGCGATTTTAATTTTGATTAGAAAACATACATTAACCACTTCAACCATATACATTTCGGCCATTTGAAAATAGCAGATGCACAATGCACGTTGCGACGCATTGTGAGCTTGTAGATCTGCTATTTTCAATAGATTATGTACACATTTTGAACTTGTTAAATGGGACATTCTGCAATAAGAGTACTTTTACTTTTAGTACTTTAAGTACATTTTGATGCCGATACTTTTGTACTTTTACTCAAGTACATTTTCAATTCCGTACTTTTACTTGTAACGAAGTAGTTGTAAATTGCCGTATTGGTACTTTTACTTAAGTAAAACAATGGAGTACTTTTCTCCACCACTGGTATAGCCACTGATGCTAAACGTGTGTGATTTCCAGCTGTGCCACAAGTGTCCCAGGATGGATTGGGTAGTGAAACGGCCCCGGCGATCTCTGAGCCGTCCACGGATGTGGTGGCTGCTTGTGAGATGCCCCTCAAACTCCTCCCTAGCACTGATGTGTTCAAGAAGGAGAAACTAAACAATCCAAACGTAATTATTATGTCATTCTAACAATACAAAATTGAAGGTCACATGTTTTTGAAATAACACAATTAAGAGATGTATAAGCTGTATTAAGTCTAAATATTCTACTCTGTTGTACAATAATAATAATAATGTTTTCTTCACAGATTTACCCTGTGCGTGAGAAGTCCTCTAGGAAGCGCCTGGCCTTATTAATCACTAATATGGACTTTGATTTAGCTCAGATGAAGAGGAATGGTGCTGAGAAAGATGAGGAGAACATGTTGATGTTGCTCAATGATTTGGGATACAATGTGGAGAAACACAGAAATCTCAGTGGCATGGTACTGTATGTTAAATCTCAGTGGCATGGTACTGTATGCTTAACAAGTCATTTCTCCACTTGAAGGATTCTCATACTTAAAGGACAACTTTAGTTGTTATTAGAGAAAGTAAAAGGTGAGTGTTAATTTTTTTTCATTTGCTGCTTTCTTTCGTTTTAGGGATTTTAGCTCTTTTTGACAGGGGGGCGGGGGCATTCGAGCATGGGGCTAAATATGTATTGCTTTACAAAATGTTATGGTGATTTATTTTTGTATTATTTACTATAGTCCTAATAAACCCCAGGAAATTACATCTGGCCACAGAAGATCACAGGATCTACTGAATGTGAAGGAGGCCTACTGGGGGGAAGCCACACTGTGTGTCATAGGCTCAATATCTCAGTTTGTCACATTCAGTAGATCTTGTGATCTTTTGTGACCAGATGTAATTTCTTGGGGTCTAGTAGGACTATAGTAAATCATAAAAAAATAAATCGCCATAGCATTTTGTAAAAAAAATACATATTTAGCCCCATGCTCGAATGCCCCCGCCCCCCCTGTCAAAAACTGCTAAAATCACCTTTTACTTTCTCTAATAACAACCTAAAACATGAACCTTGGTTGAAAAAAACTAAAGTTGTCCTTTAACTGAGTGATGAAGTGAGCGGAGTCCTGACTAGTATTGCAATTTAGTGATTAATTGATTGATTCGATGTTTTGTCACAGGAGATGGACGGGGCTGTTAAGAGGTTTTCGCAAGATCCGCGTCTCCCTGACACAGACAGCGTTTTTGTCGTCATCATGTCTCATGGGAATTTGGGAGTCATCAAGGGCGTCCACTGGACACCGGACAATAATGACGTTTTCAAAATTGATAATCTCTACACGCACTTGAACACACAGAACTGCCCGGCTCTGCTGGACAAACCCAAAGTTATCATCATCCAGGCCTGCAGAGGAGGTGATGTTCTGCTTACCAGTGTTGTTTCCGGCAGCAAATTTTGATTTCAGTGTTAGTCATAGACTCTTCAATAGTTTTCATTTTGTTTCATATTGTCATATTTTAGTCACCTGGAATGCTTTAGTGTTAGTCTAGTTTTAGTCGACTAAATGTCATAAGATTTTAGTCGACTAAATCTACAGTTGATTTAGTCGACTAAAATGTATTTAGTCGGGCCTTGATGCCGTCGTGATGACTGTTTTTACAAGACGCGTCGCAGCGTCTTAGTTTTAGTCGACGAAATCAACACTGCCGCTTACAATAGGAATGTCCGTGAAGTTGCGCTGCCTTCAATGTTTTCCTACCTATTGTCCTGGTGTTATTTTCTGTGTAACTTAATTCAGGCTTGTTCGCTTTCAGTGAGTGAAATTAAAAATAAGACGTTCTTGTTTCAGTGGTGGGTGGATCCGCAATTGTGCATGATGGTGACATTGGCACTGATGCATACCTTGACACAGAAGGCATAGAGGCTGATGCCTTTCTGGCACACAAAGAAAAGGACTTCATCTCCCTCCTTTCAAGCACCCCACGTGAGTGTGCCTCAACATTTAATAGTTAATATGGGAGGGGGGAAATATGTTTTAATTAAAAGAGCTCTGTAAATTAAATCCTAGATGGTACTCAACTACTTTAAAAACATGTACTGTATGTCACATCCATTCTATTATTTCTATCCTGTAGATACGGTTTCATACAGACATGTAGTGACAGGATCCTTTCTAATCAAGTACATTTATGAGATATTCCACAAGTCAGCCCATGAGGAACACATTGAGGAAATGTTCATGAAGGCAAGTGTTGCAATTGACTACAATTTCACTGCGTTGCATTGTGATCTACCTAACAGCAAGGATGAACAATAATTTGAGTGTATTGATTGATTGATTGATTGATTGATTGATTGATTGAAAATTGTATTAACAGTTTGTAGAATGGGTATTGGGTACAGTTCAATGAAAGTACAGGTCAATACAAAATCTGCTAAGAGGATAAACCCAAAAAAAGCACTAAGACTTGTTTACATAAGGGTCCTCCATTTTCAATTCACCAGAGAAATAAATGCACATGCAAATGCATGTACTGTATGATCTGCTCTATTGCCTAACTAGGCCTACTGTACCTTTAATAATACTATTTTAACCCCACCACAGGTCATGAGAAGCTTTGAATCCATGCCGTTTCAAAGCATAAGACAGATGCCCACCAAAGACAGATGCACTTTGACAAGACACTTCTACCTCTTCCCAGGCTACTGAGACACCACTGTTTAAACAGAAAGCTTTGAAGTGGAATATCACACTGATTTAGATATAGATTTGTAAAATACGTGTTCAACGATTAAAGAGGCTACAGTAGCTATACATTATATAACCCACACTGTACTTTTTCCCAGTTTATAGTGAGGGGGAGAAAGTATAGTTTTAGATTTAGTTTTAGTTTTAGTTTTAGAAAGTATAGTTTTAGATTTAGTTTTAGATTTTTTAAAACTGTACAAAATATTCTAAGAAATTGAATTCCAACAAATGTATGGGGATTTCGGGAAGTATGATTATGATGGAAAAACAGGAAAATCATGTATTTATGCATTATATTTACATTATATAAAAGTAAAGGCAGCATTTTGAATTATACTGCTTTTAGGCCAGAGAGCTTTTAGTTCAGAGAGTTTAGCATTTATTTGAACCTTTATACGAGCATGTATAAATATATGCAGTTTGCTTCTGTATAATTACTCCCTTGAGTTTGAGTAATCCTTTTTTTTTGTTTTAACCCATTTTGGACGGGAACCCCTTTTGGTGTTTTAAAGCATTATGTTATACTTTAGCTATTGAAAAATAGCAGATCTACAAGTTCATAGATATGAACTTGTACAAGGTCTGCTATTTTTGAAAAATCGTGAAAATGTGCCTCAAATCTTTGAATATATATTATTACAGAGTGAACATTTTAACTCAAATCTTTGCTTCTGGGGGGGGCCCTGGAACAACATATTTTCAGATGGGGGCGGAGGCCAATTACATATAGTTTTTGGGGTCCTTGACATGAAATATTGAGCACCACTGGCACTGATACAGAAACATTCTTTTCTGTTAGGATTTTGAAGACATTTTTTAAATTTCGACGTCAGCCCTCAAATTAATTTTGTGGTTCTGCCTTTATTGGTAGTTTCAAGTGAAGACTGACAGGAAAGAGAGAAGGGGAGAGACACGCAGCAAAGGTCACCTTGAAGGGACTCGAACACGCGATGCGCTGTCAGGCCAGAGCCTATATGTGGCATGCGCCTGGACCACTTGGCTAGCGGGCACCCTGTTGCCTGTTGAGTAATCCTAAGGGTGAAAGGTTTCGATTTGCTTTGGTTCGGGTTATCTTCAAAAGTTTTTTTATTTTGAATATGTGATGGTGTTCTATGTAAATAAAACTCATCTTTTCAACTTGAATACTAATAAAGAATGAATGTTATCTGTATTTGTACAGTTGAATCATTTGTAATTAGAATAAATTTAATTAAAAAAAAATCACACCCATGTGAAGTGAGGGGCGCTAATATATTAAAGTCTAACTCATGTTGATAAGGTGATGTAATGGTGATGTAAAATAAACGGTGTCAAAACAAACATTACATTCTCTTTATTGTTAATGGCATTTAATGTTTGTGTTAGGGACAAGATGATGTAAATTTAGATTTTCCCTTCATTGTCAATGGTGTTTTTAAAACAAACATTGAACCTCGCCCCTCAAAAATATGAAAATGTTCTACACGTGAAAATTTCAAGTTGTATTAGTATATGTGCTCACATCAAATCTACAACGTCTTGCATTTTGTAACATTCATAGAAAGGGATTGAGCAGTCAATCTAAGACAGGGGTGGGCAACTGGCGGCCCGGGGGCCACATTCGGCCCCCACCTTCACTTAATGCGGCCCGCATGATAATATCAGAATACTGATATAGTATTGATTTCAGCTGTTACAATTCCAAACCCGCTTTAATTACTTCATGACTAGTATTAAATGACTAGTAGTTAATGACTAGTATTAATTAAATTAATGTGATTGTCTATTTGTGTCCAATGTAGTTATGTTAACAGTTCATAAAGTTAACATAACTATAACTAAATGCATTTGAAATTAAATAAAAAGGTTACTTTTCAGCAAGGGCTGGATGCAGGCCGGGCTTGTGACAATTAATGTTGGATATCTGCTGTATGTTGTGAGTCATGTCTCCTGCTGTTCCCTGCCTTGCCTTGTAGGCCTACTGTCTGAAAGGTGCTGTATTTTTGAAGTTTGTCAAGCTGTTTTTCTGTTTTTCTTTGGATTTCTTTTATTGTCTCTGTTTTTGTTATGTATTTTTGTTTTCTTGCATTCACATTTATGTTTGATTTCTGTTTCATTGTTCATGTTTCATTTTTTTAAATAAAAACAAAGTAAAAAAAAAAAAAGTTACTTTTCAGGATTCCAATTCAAAAATAGCAAAAATAGCTGATCTATCTATCGTCAAAGTCGCCCACCCCTGATCTAAGACAATTAGTATTTGGTAGTGAATAGTATGTGATACTGTAGTAAGTTTCTCAAATTTGGGTTCTAAACTGAAAAAATAAAGAAAGATTTTATCTGAGTGCACTTGGATTCAAAGCCAGATCTTCCATTTGGAAAACTAAATATCTATACCACTCATACAAAGAATTACTATACTGTTACATGATGAGCATGATATTTCAATCACATTAGTCACATTTCTTTGTGGCAGGTTATTGTCATGTATAATACAGAATAATAAATAAATAATACATTTTACAATAAATAAATGGATAAAATGTATTAATGCTTCAGTATAATGATACCAGTCAGAAAGAAGGATGTAATGGCGCCTGACAAACAAAACACATCTGTATACTATGCCGTGTGGCGTGTATTATAGTCAGCCTGTGATGGGCAGGCTTAAAGTCACAAGAATGCTGTTGAGCACTTTGGTAGTAGCCTAAGGGTGCGGTTTGGTTTTGGCAGCATAGCTAGGGAGAGCCATGGCATGGGGGTAGCAGGTTTGTGTGGAATGTATAGAGGGCAAAGCAACAGGCAAAGTGAGTTTAACATTGTTTAATGTTGTTTAATGCAATCAGATAGGACTTTTCTGTTTGGATGTATGGGCTATGAAGTAGTTTTTTGCCACTCAGTAGGCGTTCCCGCATAACTTCCGGGTATGATGATGATGTCACGGGCATACCCCAGCCAAGATCCGGCCCACAACAGCCCTGCCAATCGGGCCTAATGGGCACAACAGGTTGTGCCAATCGGGCCTAATTGGCACAACAGGTTGTGTGTCGGTCTGGCGAGTGGGAGACTGGGTTCAATCCCTGCTCTTGCGCATCATCACTACATATGGAACGTGTCACTCTCAGGAGCTATTTCTAAATGGCCTGATTGGCTGTGAGCCTTAAAATGCCAGTCAATTAAGCTCATTGATCCTTCTTTTTTAGGATTATGGTCAATGTGTAACGCCTGGAAATCGAACCTGATCTTGCGTGTCACATGCTATTAGTTAGTTTATATACAAAACGTATTTCAGCAGTGGGATTATTGGGATAATAATATATTTTTTGGTAGGGATCTTGTTGAGCTGGTCATTTTGAAAGTAGCTCTCAAGTAAAAAATAAATGAAAAAAAAGTGTGGGAGAAAGGATGGCGGGAGAACCCGAGGAATTGAAGACAAGCGTTTTAAGTGGTTAATCCTGTTACAGTATGTGGGTTTACCACACACACACACACACACACACACACACACACACACACACACACACACACACACACACACACACACACACACACACACGACCGTTGCTGCATACATGTCTCTCCCCCTCTCTCTTTCCTGTCCATCTTCACTGTGACTAGACTATCAATAAAAGGCACAAAAGCAAAGAAATAATACAAAATAATCCTGATTAAATATATTAAATAACAAACACAATAACGCACTCTCTGAAGTTGAAATTGTTGAGAAAACATTGTTCTTGGACAGAATTCTTTAATTATGCTATTTCTATTTCAACAAAAATAATGGTTTATCTTTCAAAGTGATATTGATGCAGCAAAATGGCCACTGAATCTGAATGGCTATATTTGCTGAGTGATTCTTCATGCCGTTTTAGAATGCACTGAGACATCTAGCTTCATGGTTTTCTGTCTCTGCTGTTCATTGAACATCCCGTCATCCACATAATCCTGTATAGAAGAAAAGAACACAGTGCAAGGATTTATTCCATCAAATAATAGCAAAAGTGATAATAGCTGCTGGAAATCAGTTAGTATGTTTGAAAGCATATGGTCATGTGGGTAAGTGCTTTATTTATATATGATTTTTTTTTAAAGAAAAAGAGCATTAGCATTACTTGAAATTGTTTACATCTGACCTGTACTTCAAGGACCCATGTGGTGAACTTGTAAATGGGATAAACATGCAAAAACACGGGTATGGTCTTACTAGCCTGGCTAATAAGCCAGACCGAATCAGCCGTTGGCAAAAAAAATTTGCCTGCCGGCGGATTACGGTCTGGAGAGGCTCAATTGTATGCCCATTTCCTACACCAGAGAACTGGTGTGGCCAATCGGGACACGGTATGCAATATGGGCGGGCTTTGGTACAGTGACGTTCAATGCTTGAGACCTTTGACTGACAGTAGCTCTGACCAATTGCGTCAAAGAGAAAATGTTTGAACCCGCCCCCCCGGAAACAAGATCCATACACAGCATCTCCAGACTCAAATACCACATTTGAGTCTGGCTTATTAGCCAGGCTATGGTCTTACTGCATAAAAAAAGCAGTATGTGTAACTGACTAACTCCAAAACTCCAAACTAACTCCAAAGCAGTATGTGTAACTGACTAACTCCAAAACTCCAAACTAACTCCAAAGCAGTATGTGTAACTGACTAACTCCAAACTCCAAACTAACTCCAAAGCAGTATGTGTAACTGACTAACTCCAAACTCCAAACTAACTACAAAGCAGTATGTGTAGGCTGGTGCTTACCGCATCGTTTTCAATAACATCCTCCAGGATTCGCACAATGTCTGTGAAGGACGGCCTGGAGGTGTACGGCTCCACCCAACAGTCTCGCAACATCTGCAGTCTGCAACATTCTCTCATTAAATGATTGCTTGTCACGTCAAAACGGTAATGTATCAGGATGCAAAACACCTACGGTAACTGATGCATGTAATGCATGAAATAAAAGGACCACAGGCAACCAAGACATAAAGATTTGATCACATCTGCAAGAGTTGAGAGAACTACTGGGCTATACTGTACATTAACCCATTTAGACCTGACGACGATTCTACAAATGTCTTCTAAATCATGACAGTTTTCTGAAAAACACTGTGTTTCTATGTCAGTGGTGCTCAACCTTTTCCAGGGACACCCCAGACGTAAAGATTTGAGTTAAAAAAACGTTCGCTCTGAATTTGAAAATATATATTCAAAGATTTGAAGCACATTTTCACGATTTTTCTAAAATAGCAGACCTACAAGCTTGTAGATCTGCTATTTTCCAATAGCTAAAGTATAACATAATGCTTTAAAACACCAAAAAGGGGTTCCCGCCCAAAATGGATTAAAAGTAGTTGCTAGCAAACTATTACATATACAGCATGTGTACGTATGTGCTTCAAATCCACAATGTAAAACAAACAATGTCTATGTCTCCTTCATAGAAGTGCTATACTTACATTTCAGGTCTGCAGCCTTCAGGTTCTGAGTTCTTATAACCAGCACAAATGTGGTAAACCACAGCCTCTGACGTATCAAGACTTGGGTATGAATCTAATATGTTGAAAACTATTTTTGACTGGCCACCAACAATGCATAGGGCCTCAATAATTTACAAAAATATAATGGAATTACAAAGTGCAAAGACTGAAAATCTTAGATTAATATGGCAAAGGGATTTAGGATGTGAAATAAGTGAAGAGAACAGAAACGGTGTTGGAAATGTAAAGGGGAAAATGGTACAATTTTACATGCTTTTTGGGAATGTCCTGTGGTAATACCATTCTGGAAAGAGGTACTGGGGAAACTTGGAGACTGGATGGGGCTAATACTACCAGAATGCCCAAGGTTATGTCTCTTGGGTGATCACACAGTGCTGCCACAGGGGGTCACCAAGGCACAACATGCATTAGTGACTGCAGGTCTTATTACTGCAGCCAGGTTGATTTTGAGAAACTGGAAAAGCTCTGTTACGCCAGAGATCACAGACTGGACCCAACTTATGACGGAAACTGCATCCTTCGAATACTCAATTGCCAGGAGGAACAATGTGTCAATGTCAAAGGGAAGTTCCATGAAATATGGGACTACTTTTATTTGTATATTAAAGGATGGTTGCATTAACAATTTGTAATTGGTAATACATTACGGATATAATCACTATTGTCAGCAACAGAATGTGGAGGGGTGTTGTCCATTGGGGTTTTTGTTTTTTGACTGCTAGTTTTGTTTTTTTTTGTTTGTTTTTCTTGTCTCTTTCTTTTGTGTAAGTCATGTGTATTTTGTATGCCTTATTGTAAAATCATTAAAAAACTTTGATGACAAAAAAAAAAGAAAAAAAAAAAGACTTGGGTATGGTATGGTACCTATAACAACAAGTAATAATATTCATTATTCAGGTTTTACACCAGAAGACTAGAAACCAACATTTATATGAAGTAAAGTAGTGTTTTAAATATTTGGCTTTAAAGGGATAGTTCAGAATTTTTTTTAACTTAAGCTGTATGAAATACATTAATATAGTGGTTGCAACTGTATTAATTGATTGCCCGAGTCCCGTGGTCGGAGTTCTGCTCTGGTTTTTGTCAATATTAAGTAGTTCTGGTCATTTTGTGGGAGGAACAGGGGCCACGCAGTAAAAGTAAATTAATTCACAAAACTAACGTCATTTGTATTGTTGCCCTATTTCTAAAATATTAGTGCAACTTTCGTTCATTTTTTACCCCTCTATCACACGGAAGACGGAACTATTCTTTTTGTGTCCATATAAATAAACATGTATTATTATATCACCACGCCCAAAAAATTGTTCCATGCGATAGAGGGGTCAATGTTGAACGAAAGTTGTGCTAATATTTTAGAAATAGGTCAACAATACAAATGACGTTAGTTTTGTGAATTAATTTACTTTTACTGCGTGGCCCCAGTGCCCCCCACAAAATTACCAGAAGTACTTAATATTGACCAAAACCAGAGCAGAACTCCCACCACGGGACTCGGGCAATCAATGAATACAGTTGCAACCACTATATTAATGGCAAGTAAAAAAATCTGAACTATCCCTTTAACCTGACAAACCCTAACTCTAACATCATATATGACTAACCCTAACTCATTCTGGCTCAGCCGCTCAGCCGAAGTGCTCATGTTTCCCCTTCTCCTTTATTTCACTTTTCTTTTACCAGGAATAGTCCCATTGAGATTAAACATCCTGGCCAAAACAGCAGCACACAAGGTTTCACATATAATAACACAAAATCAACATCCAAAAAACAGAACAGATGAATGATGTTCAAATGCCAGCTCATGTGCAGACAGTGGTCCTTAATTATTTTATTTATATGACCATGCTGACCAGAGAACCCAGTTTGAGATGGCTTTGTAGCTCACACCAAGATGATGCTGCAAACACATTAAAATAGCCTAAGTAAGAGGTGCAGTTTGGCAAACACAGCCATATAAATAAAATACCTCCTCCTGTAGTCCGGCAGACGCTGAGGTGTGGTGGGAAATTTGTTATAGGCCTATCGCTTTTATTATTATTTAATTTTTTGCCTAAAATATTGTTTATATAACATACATTCATGAATCCACCTGCTGACCGTCTGTCACTGTCAGCATTGAGCACATTTTTTATAGGGGGTTATTATGTGACTTAGGGCTTAGAAATGTTGTTTTCTATAACTTGTATTATTGAAATGTAATCCATAGGCCTAGTGTAAGACATAGTCACCTATCAGCTATGTAACATAAGAGGATTACATGGAATTAAATTTGATGAAACGGCCTGAGTTAGGCCAATTTACCTAACTTACTCCTGAATTAGGCAATTATTTTGTTGGCCTTAAAGTCACAAAGCCCAAAAAATTGCCTATTTTGGCCTAAGTCACACTCTTTAGATATGCCATTTTGCTAAAAGGGGCGGGACATTCATCAGTACTGAGTGGGGTATGCAATTGTTGCGGGGTTTTTTGTTTTTGTAATGATTTGGCGATTTAATTTACATATTTAAAAAAACAAATCCTTTACTGTCCAAAACGTATCAACATATCAAATATACGATGTCGTAAAGTATAAATAATGTCTGTCTGTCTGTCTGTCTGTCTGTCTGTCTGTCTGTCAGTCAGTGACCAAAGAGATTATCAACTTCTGGGTGTCAAAGGTGAAAGTGTCAAGATAAAGGTCAATATCAAGTACAAATGTGTAGATGAATGCATGTAAACAAATGCTGTTGGTTGGTTGGTTGGTTGGTTGGCTGGTTGCATGGTTGGTTGGTTGGTTGGTTAGCACGTTATGTAATCAGTAGGACTGAGAACCAATGCGTTTCATAGCACCACCCCCTCAGCTCAGCATATGAGGTAGCTGGCCAGGCATAGGGGATAGGCGGTGTTTCACCCAGGTTGTTTCCTGTTCCAGTCAGGCTTTTGGGTGGCGTTTTATTTGTGCTCGTAGCATCGAGATAAGCTCTTGGTTTTATTAATATAGGGTTACCTGTCTCTAAGTTGATTAATGTAGACAACCTCCAGTTTATTTACGTTTTATTCTCTTTCCTTGTTCTAGGAGTCTTTATTGTATTAATGAAAAGTGAGTCCTCATGATACGTTTGTATTACAGACTATTTGCTCATGGGGCGGCCAGATCCTATACACTTCCTCAGGTTGTATCCCGAGTCTGAAGTGAACGCCTTGGATTCAAAGTCAGGTTTTGGCAGACCAATTTTGGACCTAGTGACCTACTTCCTACGACCCTATACTGGTGAAATTATCCAAACCACCCACCATACTCCACTACACTTACCCTTTCAATACACAATTGGGACTAGTGGCGTAGTTACTGTGACATTAAGAGTACTTGGTGACTCCTTATGGTTACAGTTAGTTAGCTAGTTAGTTAGTTAGTTAGTTAGTTAGTTAGTTAGTTAGTTAGTTAGTTAGTATTTATCTCTCTTACAAAAAAGGGAATTAAGGAACAGCTTAATTGAATGAAGTTATATGACGATAAGAAGTGTAACATCTTTCTCAACCCCTCTCTCTCTCTCTCTCTCTCTCTCTCTCTCTCTCTCTCTCTCTCTGTGCAAAGAGGAAACTAAGGTTGTTCAGAGTAGGTCATCTCAGGACAGGATGAGTCTCGCTCTGCCCTGCGTTCTCCTCTGTGAGTATGAAACTAATACTAATAAATATTATCAATACTAGCTCTGTTATATCATTATTATTATTATTACTACTACTATTATTATTTTATTTTATTTTATTTTATTTTTGTATTATTATTTCTTTATCTCTAATATTAGTAGTAGTTGTAATATTTTAATATTCAAATATAGAAATGTATCTATGTTCCCCGGGTACTATGTTCCCTAAACCAACCCTAACACTAACCTCTTTGGTAAGTGGGGAACATAGGGAACGTAGAACTCAGGGAACATAATGACCATCTTATACATCAACATTTTGTTACAGTATGCTGCTGAGTTTGAATACAGTGAAAACCATGTTAATGGAATCAATGTTGTAGTTGGTTTGAGATCTTCACCAGTGTTTTCACCTTGCTGTTAAATGTATCATTTCAACAATAATGATGTAAAGCATGTAGGCCTTTTTGATGTTGCTGTATGTGAATGTCTATTCCTGTTTAATATTGTGTTCTGTATCTCGGCTACATTGAAAATGACTCAAATGAGTGCCTTCATGCCCCTCAACTGTCCTACACTGAGCTGAAAGTATGAACGCCTACAGTATTATCCATTGTTGATTTTTACAGAAAATGATTTAGTTTTAGTCATAGTCTTTGGACTAAAAAATCATTTAGTTTTAGTCACCTGAAATGTTGTAGTGTTAGTCTAGTTTTAGTCGACTAAATATCACAAGATTTTAGTCAACTAAATCTACTGTTGATTTAGTCGACTAAAATGTATTTTGGCAGTCCTTGATGGCGTCGTAAATTCGTAATGGCTACTTTTAGACTGCATGCTGAAAATAGCCGATCTACAAGCTCACAACTTGTCTCAGCGCCGTAAAGCGTCTCGGCTATTTTAAGCATGCAATCAAGCGTGAAATGTCTTCTACTTCTACTGGATCTCTTCCCCAGAATCTCCACTATACGAAATTGTCTTTGTCTTTGAAATTGTCTTAATTTGAGTCATCGTAGCTTCGTTTTTATTTAGTTTTTATTTATTTAGTTTTCCTTAGTGGAAAAAAGGTAGTTGACGAACATTTTTCGTCATAGTTTTAGTCGACGAACAGCCAAGGGGCTGTGTGAGACTAGCCAGTGTGAGTATGTTGGCTTTCCGTATGGAAGAGAAGACCTGCAGGTTTGAGTCCCGGGCGTTACATAGAAACATTCTCTAGTATTGGCTCCGGTAGTATAACACCAGGGATCTGCGGCTGCGCTCAAAGGAGTACACTTTTTCTTTGATGATTGTTGTTCTTGAAAATGCAAATATTTATGTTATGTTGATATTGTCTCATCAATATCTTTCAGTGCTGGGTATCATCTCCTGTGGACACAGTCAAGGTGAAGATTAATATTTTTTTTAATTTTTATTCACCCATAATTTCAGTAATTAAACATATTTATCAGTTTATCAGTTTATTAGTATGTGTATTAAAGGCAGTGGTGTAAAGTAACTGTATTTACTCATGAATTAAAAACAAATTCAATGATGTTTCAAAAGAATTTCATGAATAATGATAACAAAAAACCATAAAGTAGAAAACAAATGTTAAAGAGGTAGGGAAAATAGCTGATCTACACAGCTTATGAAACTATATCATATTTATAAACAGTTTGTACTGTAACTGCTCATGAAAATATGTCATATTGCATGGATTGTGTCACTATACGTATGGGAGGAAACTGATTACAAAAAGATTATGAAGTATGATGTTACATAAGTGGTCAGTTTCACCACTTCCATATAAATTTGAACACATTAAATGTGTTATCCAGCAGATTATATCAGGTACACTGTCACAGCCCCTGTAGTTGGCCTACTAGGGCCTGTGTGTATTCCTGTAGACCCATGCATTTGGCTTCCCACAGGTTCTTCTGAGTTGCCGATCAGGTGCATTGGGAGCACCTGGCCAGTGTTCCCAAGGTGCACTATAAATGGCTGGGCGTTGGCCACGCTCAGTCTCTCTCTCCTTCCATGAGAGCAGCAGCACTTGTTTGCACCATTCAACACCCCACCCCACCCCACACTACACTCACCACACATCCACTCACTTACATTACTGATCTACTGATTAACACACCCCACTTAGTACATTAGTATTGTTTGATGCATATTAAGTTGTTTAAGTTGTAAATAAATATTGGTTTGTGCACTTTTAAACAGCCGTGTGTCTTCCTCCTTTGTTATGGCCCAAGAGCCAGGTCATAACATGGGGGCTCGTGATTTGAACTCGGATTGGCATGACTTTGTTAACAGGTAAAGTAACTAACTTCCTGTTTTGTTTGAACTTGTAGATTGGCAAATTAGTCATGGTATTTGGTGTTAGGAGGAGGTGCACGGTAGTTAAAGGGTTTTGGTTGTATTTGTTTGATTAACCAGTTTGGTTAAGATATTTGGTTTTGTGCTGGTCATTTCATGTGTATTGCTATAGTGTTAGAAGTTAGGATGGGTGTGACAAGTGTGTTTTGTCTGAGGCTTGGTGGTCCCTGTGTAGGATTAATGGTGTTCCCCCTGTGGGACTCGCTGTATTCTTTTTTTCATTTGTTTATTTGTCTTTGTAGATTCTGTTTCACACAAGATGGGACAGGGTGGTACCACTGGGATGCCTTGTCGGTATGGGGGACTCAGGAGGGCCACTGAAGACCAGGGCAAGTGAGGCAGTTTAGTTTTTGGTTAGGCAGCTGAGGTAGGGGGATCACCGCACCTGTAGGCATGCCTGTCATATCTGTCCTGGCTTTGCAAGGGTATCTTGTGAGCTCCATATGTGGGAGCTGTTTGAAATTGGTAATAGCAGGAGTAGTCTTCACCAGGCTGGTGCAGTTGGGAGACAGTGTTGTATCTGTCAGGCTGTAGATGGTTGGGAGGTGTAGATTTTGGTTTTATCCTGTAAAGTTTGCGACTTGTCTCGTCAGGCCGGAATGGCTGGGAGGCAGTGTTCGTTTCCCCTGTCCTTCTGACATATGGGTCGGTTGGGGAGGGGGGTTTGGTCAAGGGCAATGCTGGATGGATAGGTGTGGGGCTTTGTGCGCACACTCCCGGTGAACTGGGAGGAGCCTCCACCCTCTGTTGTATTCAGGTTGGCCTTATTAAAGGGTACTGAATAGGGTTTAATATTTTCCCGGATTTGGCTCATTTTAATTCCCGGGAATTTGCGGACCTTTTCCCGGGCTCCCGCGGGAATTCCCGTCAGAAAAAAAAGAAAAAAAGTGCCCACCAAAATGCATTTATATGTATAGATACTTCATATGTTCAATAGAATAGTGATATTTTTTGTTTTAAAACGTTTTATTTGAACGAAATATGAGCATATCCTACAATAAAAGTATTACATTAAAATATTAATAATGTATTAGGCCTACTACGCTATTCAGAAAAAGGGACACAGGAGTTTGCACTAATGTGACTAAGCACGGGGGAAAAAATAAACGACCTCACGTCTTTCACATAGATACCTTAGCTATGGTCTTTCACCCTTTGAGCATGCAGTGGGTCCCCTTCTCCGCTGCAGAGAATGTGATCATCCCGCTTTGTACTTTATGAAAAGTCCGATTGGGTGTTAAATTAGCCAGCACTTCCAGTGCACAGCACACTGATTATTAGAGAGAGAGAGAGAGAGAGGGAGAGAGAGAGAGAGAGAGAGAGGGAGAGAGAGAGAGAGAGAGGGAGAGAGAGAGAGAGAGAGAGAGAGACGCTGCGTGCTGGTGGTTATTATAAAACAAAGTGTAGCCTACTCATCTTTGTTTGTGTTCCGTTTCACGTTATTGCTGCACACATGCAGGCAAAAGCAAAAAGTGACAATGTCCATCACAGAGAAAGGAAACTCCTCGCTCCGTCCGTAAAACACACAATTCTCACAGAGTGACTGATTAGGCTAATGATTGACAGGTGCAGCAGCTTTGGGAGCGTGCCTGAAGATGTCTGACTGTCAGACATTAATATTTTGCTAAAGTGTATATAAACTCTGTAGGCCCTATCTGATTAATTGCGGGAGGATGCAGGATTTGCGGGGTCCCACTGATTTCATCTTGACCGGCCGTGCCTGCCCGTCCGCAGGTAGGCTATTTAAATACCGCCCGCGCCGCCAACATTTACGTTGGGTCCCGCTGGCTCCAGTTCCCATTGCAGCCCTCGAGTGTAATCCATAATTCCATATAAATATCATCAAACATGTTTGAAAATGATGGGAGGGTTCAGATTGGACATTTGATCACTCATAGATAAGGGGAAAGAACGCGCACTGTGTGAAAACCCCTTTAGTGTAATTTCCCTACAAGAAAAAAAAAAACTCCGGGACGACGGGTCCCGAAGAAATTTCCGGGCGGGAAATTGCGTGCCCTATGCCCGGGAGACCCGAAATCCCGGGACCCCGGCATTAAACCCTAGTACTGAATGACTGGATTTTATATATTGGATCAGAACATGTTGTGAGATCAGAAAATGTTATGTTGGACAACGTGAACTGTGTTTTGTCATTTTCAAGTCTGGCCTGTTTCTGTCTCGTATCTACCTTATGTCCCTGTTCCTCTACTCTTAAATGCTTCAAGAATACCGGTAATCTTAGTTGCTGATAGAAGGCCTGGTGTGCTGGATGCAGATTGAATTGGTTGCGCTGAAATTAATTTTGGAGATTGTCTTAATGTTGGTTTATAGTTATCTTAGGTAAATTATGTCTGGTACGTTGGTTATATTTGTAAAAGATGGACGGAGTCCTCTTTAAGCAATATGAACGTGTTTAATAACAAGAAGGTTGGTGATACAAAAGGTGGTTACGTCTCTGTCTGTCTGTCTCTATTATGCTATATCATGCATGACCGGACATCCTGTCTGTCTGCTTCGTACCTGTCCTATACCGTAGTACTGCGCAGTGCTGCGCAGGTATAATTGTGCAGTCACAATGTTACCGTATATGACATCTCCCCCTTTTTTTTTTTTTTTCTTTTTCAGGGAAAACAAAACAACATCCCACAATATCCGTAGCAGAGGACAATAGTAATAACACAACACTGTTGTAAACATTGTAGAGAAACATAACTCAAAATAGCAAAATCTCAAGCACTCAACATTTGGATTTTCCTTAATCTTTTTTTTTTAGCAAGGGCAAAACAATAGTGCATCAAAACAAGTCCCTTGTGTATGTGTTTGTGTGTCAATTTTCCCCACCCCCCAAAGGCCATAATGAGTTTCACTCAATCACAGGTCAAGCCTGTGAACTGGTTTACACACCCTTCCAGACCTGGTCATGGACTGTCCAGGCAGGTGTGTGCTGGGTGTAGTTACAGCCTGGTTCGCAGGGACCGTCACTGGTGGGGTAGTCACTGCAGGCTGTGTATCCATTTCTGCTCCCTCAGTAGAAGTAGATGGAGTGTGGTGGGAGACCGGCGTTGCCAGGAGGTGACGACGGTTCCGCCGCAGCACTGCACCTCCCTGGGTGGTGACGATGTAGGATCTCCGTGTGGCAGCAGCCTCCTCCGAGACCACCGCTGGTGTAGACCACGACTTTTCATGATCCAGTTTGGTGAAGACTGTGTCTCCTGGTTGTAGAGCAGGCAGGGATCTGGCTCCATGACGGCGGTTGTAGTAGTGAGCCTGCACTGATTTCTGTCTCACATCGTTCTCTCTCACTGCTTTCCTGCTGGGCCATTTAGGCAGGAGATTCTTCTCCAAGATGGGGACTGTTGTTCTGATCTTTCTCCCCATTAACAGCTCAGCTGGACTGAAGCCTGTGGTGGAACAAGGAGTTGATCTGTAGATCATCAGGGCTAGCAGCGGATCCTCCTGCTTAAGGATTTTCTTGGCTGCCTGTACGGCTCTTTCTGCATGCCCGTTGCCCTGAGGGTGATGTGGACTAGATGTGATATGTTTGAAATCTAGCTCCTTCGCAAAGTTCTGGAACTCTGAACTTGAGAATTGAGGACCATTATCGGAAACGGCCTCGCTTGCGATGCCGAATCTCGCAAACACAGTTCTCAGTCTCTGAATAACATGTGCACTTGTGGTTGAGGACAGGTGCAGTATTTCCAGGAATCTGGAGTAGTAGTCGGATATCACAAGATAGTTCTTGCGCTCGTGCTCGCACAGGTCTAGTGCGATTCTCTGCCAAGGGCGGTCAGGCAGTGGTGTGGAGACAAGAGGTTCCTTTTGTTGAGTCCTCTTCAGTTCACGACACACCTGGCATGACATCACTGTGTTCTTTAACTCCGTCGACAGCCCTGGCCACCATACTGATGATTTCGCTCTCTCTCTACACTTTATCAGGCCTTGATGCCCGTGGTGTAGTTTCTCCAGGATCTCACCTCTCATTGACCTTGGCACAACAATCCTGCAGCCTCTTAGGACTAGGCTGTTTTCTACTGAGAGCTCCGACCTCACTCTAGTGTACTCCCTGGCATCCATTGGGACGCTACTAGCGTGTTCGGGCCAACCTGACGTGATGAGCTTACTGACCAACTGTAACTCCTTGTCAGTTTCAGTTGCCTTCCTGATGCTCTCCAGTTTGCTTGGTGATGCTGGAATCCCCCCCACTACTGTGGGTACATAGCAGGCTACATCACTGTGCATATCTGTCTCATCCATACTGCATGTCTGCGGGCTGCGTGACAGTGTATCTGCTACAACAAGAGTCTTTCCTGGTGCATACTCTGCCACTGGGCTGAATCTCATGAGCCTCATGAGTAAACGCTGACATCTGATAGGGACATTTTCCAAGCTCTGACTGTTGATGAGAGGCACTAGCGGCTTGTGATCTGTAACTAACCTGAACCGTTCCAGGCCGCTCAGGTATCTGTCAAACTTCTCACACGCCCACACCCCAGCCAGACACTCCTTTTCTATCTGGGCATAGCGTGTTTCAGCATCTGAGAGTCGTCTGGAGCAATATGCCACGGGTTTCCACTGCTGCCCGTGGAGTTGCAGTAGCACACCCCCCAGTCCATAACTGCTGGCATCCGCCGACACTGCAGTGGGTCTGGTGACATCATAATAAGCTAAAACTGGTGCAGTTGTCAACAACTTCTTTATGTTTTCAAATGCTGTCTGCTGTGCATGACCCCAAGTCCACTCATTTTTACTCTTCAACAGCTCATGGAGCGGCTGCCCCACTGTTGAGAGGTTTGGAAGGTATCTCCCCAGGAAAGTCACCATGCCCAGAATTCTCTTCAACTCTGTGACATTTCCTGGAGGTGGCATCCGGTGAATGGCTTCAACCTTCCCTGGGTCAGGTCGGATCCCCGACTGGTCTATGAGATGACCCAGGAACCGCAGTTGACTCTGTCGGAAAGAGCACTTCTCTGTATTCAACTTCAGACCAGCCGACTGAACGCGGTGCATCACTTTGTCGAGGCGGCTGTCATGTTGCTCCATAGTAGTCCCGTAGATCAAAATGTCATCCATAAAGATCTCCACACCTTCCAGCCCCTGCAGAGTCTCCATCATCTTCCTCTGGAATATCTCAGGTGCGCTGGTAATTCCAAATGGCAAACGTTTGAAACTGTATCGGCCAAATGGAGTAATAAAGGTGGTGAGCCTGCAGCTGTCTGGGTGCAGTGGAATTTGCCAAAATCCACTAGCAGCATCAAGTGACGAAAAGACAGTTGCACCACTTAGCTTGCCTGTTATCTCATCCACTGTAGGCAGGATGTAATGCTCTCTCTTGACTGACTGGTTCAGTCTTTTCAGGTCAACACATATGCGGGCTTTGCCTGTGAGCTTCTTCAAGACAGGCACCATGGGTGCACACCACTCAGTCGGTTGTGTCACAGGCTCAATGATGCCATTACTCTCCATTCTCTGTAGCTCTTCCTTCACTTTCTGGAGCATTGGGAGAGGTACTCGGCGTGCAGTATATACAGCATACGGCTGGGCATTGTCTTTTAACTGTATCTTCACAGGTTCCGTTTTCAATGTCCCATAGGCTGGTTGCTGCTCACTGTTCAGGCTGATCTCATCTACTCTCCTCACTAGGTTCATTGTCACTGACATGGGGCGGCTGAGTAGGTTATTAACAGTGCGGCCTCTTACTACATAAGCTGTGAGGGGATATTCCTTCCCTTTGTAGGCTACAGTGGTCTGAAACTTCCCTAGACATTTTAATTCTCCTCCTGGGCTATCCAGTGGAATGTCTGGTGGCTCTAGGACACGCTCTGGGGTGTATGTGCAATATGTCTCCTCGCTGACTACATTCACATCAGCCCCTGTGTCTATCTTGAACACTATTGGCCTCTTATCCAAAAGTAGCTCAACTGACCACTGTTCACTTTCGTTGCATACTTTTGTCACAGCACCAAGAAAGTAAGATGGTGGTTCTGGCTGCTCTGTTTGCTCAGTAACCTCACTCACTTGCTTCTTATTCCTACAGACTCTGGCCCAATGTCCAGCTTTTTTACAGATATGACAGGTGGATTGTTTAGCAGGGCAGCTTTCTGTTTTAGCATGTTGTGATTTTCCACATTTAAAACATTTCCTTTCATTTCCCCATTTTCTGTCTCCTGGCCCACTCTGTGGTTTAGACCTTGGGTACCTGTTGCTCTGCCTCTGCTGGCCGTGGTGAGTAACTTCATGTACTGCCCCCCCCACAGCCCCTCCCTGCATGTTGACGTGTGCAGAGACCTCTTCAGCCTGTCTGACCGTCTGTACAGTCTGCGCCAATGTCAAATCTTGCTGCATCAACTGCAGCTTACATGAGACGTCCTTGTCCAGTATCCCAACGACGATCCGGTCCCGGATATTCTCGTCCCGGCTTGCACCGAAGTCACAATGTTCCGCCATGTCATACACAGCCCTTATGAAGGTCTCTGCCTTCTCTCCCGGCTTCTGAACACGCTGGTGAAAACACGTGCGTTCATGAATGACATACCTCCTCGGAACGAAGTACTCGTCAAACTTCTTCACTACGATGTCATAATCCTCCTTATCTTTATCTTCAGCGAAAACGAAAGACTTGAATACATTTTCTGCCTCGCTTCCCATGGCGTAAATTAGGCAACTCACTTGTACCGCTCCCTCGTCTTTGTTTAGTTTCGTCGCGATTCTGTACCGCTCAAACCGCTGTTTGTAGTCGGACCATTCTGCCGGCTTATCAAAGGCAAAGTTCACTGGTGGATTACATTTGGCCATCGTGTGTTTGTCTTCTCTCCTCGGTCAGTTCTGACACCATGTAAAAGATGGACGGAGTCCTCTTTAAGCAATATGAACGTGTTTAATAACAAGAAGGTTGGTGATACAAAAGGTGGTTACGTCTCTGTCTGTCTGTCTCTATTATGCTATATCATGCATGACCGGACATCCTGTCTGTCTGCTTCGTACCTGTCCTATACCGTAGTACTGCGCAGTGCTGCGCAGGTATAATTGTGCAGTCACAATGTTACCGTATATGACAATATTGGTTTGGTTAAGTTGGTTTGGCAGGTGTATGGTTTGCGCAGATTCCCATCCTTAAAAATAATAATTAATTGACTATATAGCACTTTTGTGTTGCTGATTGTTAAAATGTGTAATGTCTCGGTTTGCCTTCTGGGAGACTGGCGTGTCAAAGCTGCTGGCAGCTTTAGATGGTGAAACCTCATGCCACAGTGGTAGTTTCATATGCTGGGGGGGACGATGGTCTCGGCTGGCCTTCCGCCTCTGAGAGGTGGAGCTCCAAACAAGCTGGTGCTGTTGTGCATTAGGGCTGGAGCTGACAGGGTTACCTGCCCCTCAGCCAGATACTGCCATGGTTAAAAGTATTTTAACTTCAGCAAGCATATTTTGTGCTCTATTTTGTATTTGTATTGGTTGGCTGTTTGCATCTAAATTGGGGGGTAAGTCTGCGCAAACATGTCTTCAGTTTGGTGGGGAAAACAAAAACATCTGCCAAACAGACTGTGGTTACATTTTCGATTATTGATTGCTAAATGTCACAAATGTTTAGTACATGAAATTTTGTTTATTAGCTGATGGTGTCTCGGTCCCTTAAGGGTCCTCGTTTTGTAGGGGGAGGGTGTCACAGCCCCTGTAGTTTAGCCTGGTTAATAAACCAGACCGAATCAGCCGTTGGCAAAAAAAAGTTGCCTACCAGCGGATTTCGGTCTGGCGAGGCTCAGTAGCACGCCTCTTTCCTACAATCGAGAACAGGTCGGACCAATCGGGACACGGTATGCAATATGGGCGGGCTTTGGTACAGTGACGTTCAATGCTTGAGACTTTTGACTGACAGTAGCTCTGACCAATTGCGTCAAAGAGAAAATGTTCCCCGGGAAATGAAATCCAAGTGGAGCCAGCCCAGACTGATATACCGCGACAGTGTTGTGTGATATTAGTCTGGCTATTAGCCAGGCTACCTGTAGTTGGCCTACTAGGGCCTGTGTATTCCTGTAGACCCATGCATTTGGCTTCCCACAGGTTCTTCTGAGTTGCCGATCAGGTGCATTGGGAGCACCTGGCCAGTGTTCCCAAGGTGCACTATAAATGGCTGGGCGTTGGCCACGCTCAGTCTCTCTCTCCTTCCATGAGAGCAGCAGCACTTGTTTGCACCATTCAACACCCCACACTACACTCACCACACATCCACTCACTTACATTACTGATCTACTGATTAACACACCCCACTTAGTACATTAGTATTGTTTGATGCATATTAAGTTGTAAATAAATATTGGTTTGTGCACTTTTAAACAGCCGTGTGTCTTCCTCCTTTGTTATGGCCCAAGAGCCAGGTCATAACATACACAAAACAAATGGGGCTAAAAGTGTTTTTTGGTTAAGCATATAGACTGTTGGTGCTATGCAGTAGCAGTGGTTCCCAAACTTTTTTGCTCAAGACCCAAAAGAAAAAATAGACGTTTGCCCGGGACCCAAACGTGAAAATGGCAGATCTACAAGCTCACAAAGTAACGCCATAAGTGAGCTTGTAGATTTGGTATTGTCAGTACTTCTTAAATGTTTTATTCTTTTATTATATAAATGTGTGTGTATTTTTTTTAATGTAGGAAACAAAAATGGAGATATTTACTCACAACCCGGAAACAGTGCTATATAGCACCTGTTTTTGCGACCACAGGTCGCATTTACTATGAAAGCGTGCATTTCCCATCAGTTAGTTAGTTATAGTTAGTCCATTATATGGTCATGCCTCGTGACATCACGTGACATCATCAGGGATGGAGATCCCATATATGGGAATGCCCATATGGAGATCCCTGATGTCATCAATTTTGGGCAGCAACTCTACATCTGACCTCAAACCCTTAGATCTCCATATATGGAGCTGACCTGTTCTGACATTCCATATGTTGATACTTCCCCATCCATCCTTTCTCTTCAATGTCTCCCTTTTGACTGATACCTGTCCATTTAAACTCTAGACGGGCCTGCCCCAAAGTTATTAGTGCAGCCACGGCCAGCAGCAGGCGAGACTGGAGTTCCCAACAGGCCTAGTTCCAGTCCTACCTGGGCCCTCATCAAACCCTGTACAGTGTACACTCAAGACACTGCCCCCGCTGTCACCTTTAGATCTCCATATGGAGCTTACGTGTTCTGACATTCCATATGTTGATCTGACCTCATCAAACCCGTACACTCAAGACACGCTCCATGGGGGCACGGTGGCACAGTTGGTAGTGCTGTCGCCTCACAGCTAGAAGGTCCTGGGTTCAATTCCCGCTTGGGAAGCTGTGGGTGCTGGTGGTGTGTTTCCTCGTCCGTGTCATCAGTGCCCATACCTGAGGTGGGGTTGAGAGAGAGAGAGAGAGGCTATTCAAAATATATCCAATCAAATAGAGCGCAGAAGCTAGAGGGCAGCATCGCCCTGGGTCACAGCGTTATGTTTTGTGTTGGATTTAGGGGAAACTTAGATTCTTAAATCAGCTGGGAGATTGTCGGCTACTCATCAGGATATGAAGCATCAACTAACGGTAAAAATGTAATTTATCCACACAAAAAAACTCCAAACACAGCTATCAAATGTAACTCAATATCATACACGACAGTCACAAACCTGACAAAATCACCAAAGTGGTCAGTTTATTTTTGGAACGCAGTTCTTATACGACGTAAAAGATTTCCCTAGATAGGCTAATCTCTGTTTTTGCTGTTTCAGACAGACAGACTGTGATTGACATCCGATCTCCCATTATTTGCAGGGTCATACTCATATCTGCCGATACCGACACTGACAGATTCCGATATTATACAGAGACCACAATGGAAACAAGCCTAGGCCCTAGTGGTTAATTTGGCCCAAAGCCTGTTAAACTGTTTAAGTGCCAGGGAGGTTAAGACGAGCTGAATCTAATTATGCACTGATTGCCAGGGGTTAAGACAAAACAAAAACACAAAACTGGTGTCCACCAGGTGGCGCTGAAAGAGTTTTTAATAAAGTATTCAATCAATACACTCTTTTCCAAGTGTCTGTTTTCACAACTGAATGACTACTGAATGAGACGAGTAGGCCTACTCAAATTAAATGTAGATTTATATAATCAGTATTATTTTGAGACCATTCCGATATGGCATTTTATGGCCGATATGGCCAATTCAGATGCCACCGATTAATCGTACATCCCATACTTGAAATCTATTGTATTGTATGCCTATTGATTGTGGTCAGTAACATGAGACATGGCGTGCTGAGGATTGGGTGCTGTAACACAGACAGAAGCTGACTAGATAGATACGTCTGTGTATTTTAACAGATTAAACTGTCAAAGAGAGAAGCCGTCTGGAACTGCATTATTCCACACCACAGATCAAACGTTACACATCTATCACTACAGGCAAAAAAATACCTTAAAAAATATATATATCAAAGATGTACTACTAGATGTAGCCTATTGTGAATTGGAGAGAGAACCTAACTTCTATAAAGGCATAGCATAGCATGAAACATCTGTGCCATCGACGGCCCATTTATAACTAACCCGGTCGGAATAATGGGATGTCGGAATTATGAGCGGAACCTGATATACAGTATGTATCCGGGTGCTGGCAAGGAATTTGTTTAAATAGTAAATGACTATGCCACCTTGATTTATCAAGAAAATGAATGCATATTAAGTAAATCGGGTTCCCCACACAGACACAAGTTCGATACAAGGGCTTGAGACAAGTTCCCCCAAACACAGGGAGATGTTTTATTAAACTTATGATATAAAACACTTTATATTTATTTCCTAATTAAAAGTATATGCAGTGCAATATAACAAATATTGCAAAAGCCAACTTTCAACTATGTCACAATATATTCAGTGTTGGGGAGGAAACTATACAATAAAAAAACACAACAGTTAATGGCTCAAACAATAAAAATCAAACAATAAAACTCAGGCTAAACAAAACAGCAGTGGTGAAATAACTAAGGAATGGAGGACAACATTGTTTAGTCACTTTACACAAAGATACACCATTAATTGACAATAAATAGATTGATTTAGACTATACCTTGGAGTAGCTGTGTTCTCTCACACCATCTCCCTCTCGGTACAGCTCGTCGCTTCTGGACTCAAGACACATGCCCTTAGCCTGGATAGGAACAAAATGATTAAAATACTACTCAAATAAAATGATAACAATATCTGTGCACCATGTTACTCACTCAGTCAGGGAAAAGCTAAAAACACGAAACCAACTAGAAAAAGTGCCCCTCGGGGCACAGGTCTCCACCAGGGCAGGTCAGGTTGTGGCCTCCTGGTGGCGCTATAATAGGTCAATGTGAAAAGGGTGCCATTTCTTCATACGCCTTTGATGGCATTTGGATGATTTGAGGCATTTTGTTCCAAAAATGTGTTTTGCAAAAATCAACCTGTTGGTGGCGCTATAACAGGCCAATGTGAAAAGGGTGGGATATATTCCTCAGCCTAGTAAGAAAATGTGTGAAAGATTTCACATAAATTGCACGCTGCGTTCATGATTTGAGGCTTTTGTTCAAAACGGGGCAATCTTGCAAACTGTGAAAGCCAATTATAGCCAATTAGGATGGAATATGAAATATCGGACAGATCCGACTTGCGCACATGACCATAGAGATACTGTGTAACGATTTGTGAGATTTTTGGACAGAATCTGGAGGAGTAATATCCAAAAATGTGTTTTACAAAAGTCGGCCTCCTGGTGGCGCTATAAAAGGCAGATGCGGAAAATGCAGGTCAAAGGTTTGTCCTTGGTCTCTAGGGAGTGTGCATGCAACGTTTCACGCAGATCGGTGCAGTTTTACGTAAAACATGTGAAAAGCTGCCTCATGGTGGCGCTATAACAGGCCGTTCTGGAAAATGTGGGGCAGAGGTTCATCGTTGGCATCCAGGGAGTGTGTGTGCAAAGTTTGGCATCGACCGGGTTAACGGTGCCGGAGATTAGCTGGTAACAGACGGACGGAAGGACGGACACACACACACACACACACACACGGACACACGGACGGAGTGCAAAACATACTCTCTCCCCATGCCTTCGGCCTGGTGGAGACAATAAGACACAGGTCAGAAGACCCACAGCCAGGCCAGCATCAATCAGCAGCCATGTTTGCAGGCATTGTATGGTGGCCACTGAGGCTCAACTCTGCCTGGCTACATCTAGTTAAATGATAAACAAGACAATGACAAATGTGCTTTCCAAACAGGTCGACCCAAGGCTGTTCTGAATGTGTCTACTATATGGTTGAGTCCTGGAGATCCAGTGACTCTGAGCTGTGAAGTTAAAGAATCGCCTGCAGACTGGAGGTTCTACTGGTACAGAGCTGTTCTTGGGCCAGAATGGCCCAAGAACAATGTCCCATTGAGTAGCCTCAATGGGACCGTAGAAGGTTCCTACGTCATCTATGGTCCTACAGGCACAGCTGGCTATGTGTGTAGAGCTGGGAGAGGAGACCCAGTTAATTACACTGACTTCAGTGACAATAAGTTTGTGTTTTCTGGTGGTGAGTATGACTCATAATTCATCATTCTTCTGGATTGTTTTCTATTTGTAAATAAAAAAAGAGTATTATCATTTTTGTATACTCATCATGACCTTAACCCCATTATATCTCAAAGGCAAATGTTGTACTTTTTAGACTCCACTACATTTCAAATATATCAATATTGCCACTTAGATGTTTTATTTATATATTTTAATACTGGTATTTAAACCTCAATGCATTGACGTTAAAATGAAAATGTACTTTTTAATATGTACTTTTTAATTGATAAGTATTTTAGTAATTTAGGACGGGAACCACTTTGGGGGGTTTTACCCTTCAAGACGGGAACCCATTTGGGGTTCTTGTTGCTCTGCAGTATACAGCAACATTACAACATTTTTGTCTCCACCAGGCCGAAGGCATGGGGAGAGAGTATGTTTTGCACTCCGTCCGTGTGTGTGTGTGTGTGTGCGTGTGTGCGTGTGTGTCCGTCCTTCCTTCCGTCCGTCTGTTACCAGCTAATCTCTGCCACCGTTGGCCTGATCCATGCCAAACTTTGCACACACACTCCCTGGATGCCAACGACGAACCTCTGCCCCAAATATTCCTCAACGGCCTGTTATAGCGCCACCATGAGGCCGATTTAGGCAAAACACATTTCTGTAGATTACTCGTACACATTTTATCCATACATCACACAATTCGGTATACACTATCTAGTGTATCATGTGATCAACACGGATCTGCACCATTTCCCATCTTCCATCCTGATTGGCTAAGATTGCCTTCCAAAGCTCACATGATTGGTCCGTTTCGAACAAAATGCCACAAATCACAAACACAGTGTTTAATTTCCGTGAAATTATACACGCACATTTCCACTAGACCGAGGACGACATGCCACTAATTTCTTCCCCAAATCAGCCTCAAGGTGGCGCTATAACAGGCCAATTCCTGTTTTTAGCTATAACTGCATCGTTCTGTATACAACTTATGTATGCGCACTCCCTAGAGGCCATGGAAAAACATTGTCCCTGCATCCCTCCACATCTGCCGGTTATAGCGCCACCATGAGGCCGATTTCTGCAAAACACATTGCTTATGTGTCCAAATGTCACGCAAATCGGTACACATGATCTCTATAGTCATGTGATCAAGACGAGTCTGTTGGATTTCTCAGATTCTACACTGATTGGCTAACATTGCCTTCCAAAGTTTTCAGGAGTGGCCCGTTTTGTACGAAATGCTGCACATGTCCTGCTCATCCAGAATTCTATCCTCATGCTATGAGTGATCTGGCTCTGCATTTCCTCAACAAAATGAATAAAATTGTTGCAAAAAAATATGTTTATATTACTCCTAAACATTTTGCCAAACATCTCACACAGTCCTATCCTCCTGGTGGAGACCTGTGCCCAGAAGGGCACTTTTTCTAGTTATAATATGTTTTCTTCAGAAAAGAGTAGGGTATCAGTGTATATGGGTATCTTCACATTTCTAAAGTTACAATTTAATGACTTACAACTATGTCAGTACTCATATCTGTACTGAGTACAAATTCGGAAAACATGCAGTTGAATAACATTTGTCCAGGAGAATCTATGCTCTGACTCAAGTACTTAGTCCGCCGCTGCCACTGTCATTTTAACAGTGCTCTTTGTTTGACCTCTGACCCCATGTTGTGTTTTAGATCGTCATTCTTCAGCTTCTCTCACAGTGAGTCCAGACAGAAGTCAACACTTCATCAATGAGTCTTTCTCACTGATCTGTAAGGGAAAAGGGACAGTAGAGTGGTTCACTGGACCCTGGAACATAACTTGTTCATATACCACGGCAATGACCACATGCAAGGTCAACAGCACCAATAAGATCAGCAGTGTGTTCTCGTGTCTGTCTGGATTTGGACTGGGAGAGTACAGCAATGCTGTCAACATCACAGTAGACAGTGAGTCCAGTTCATTCACTACATAAAAATACTGCAGCATTCTATCAACTCATTAAAAACCACACTGTTTAAAGGTATTGCAAGTGATTTTCTTTGGTTAAAATAAGTGTTAAATAGCTCTATATTCTGATAGTACTCATTGCTATAGCAAAGTCCTATATTTGTCACATACATTTCTGTTTGTTCTCCGCATTTGACCCATATCTTGGAGCGGAGAGCCGTAGCCGTGCTCTGGAATCATTTGTAGTTGATCTAACCCCCCAATCCAACCCTTGATGCTGAGTGCCAAGCAGGGAGGCATTGGGTCCCATTTTTACAGTCTTTGGTATGACCCAACCGGAGATTGATCCCCGACCTCTCAGTTTCAGGGCGAACGCTCTTAACCACTAGGCCACTGAGCTGTAAAGTGTTTGTTCAGGAGTTGCCGTGTCGCTCCAGCTCTTTAGTAAACAGAAAATGTGTCCAATCAAGATAGAGAACTCAGACAAATAAACGTAAGGGAAAATTGAAAGTGATGACACAAATAAACAACAAATTTGGAACTGGAACACTATATAAAAATGAAACTGTAAATGGGTACTCTCACCTGATTTGCTGACAATTTGCAACCCACCTGAAAATATGTTTTCTGTATATTGAAGAGATGGAGAGACTGAAGAAACATTCTAGATCAATGATTACTATCAGAAAAATTGTGCTTCTAAAAAAGGTTTTTGTTTAACAAAAATATATAATTTACTCTACCTTTTAAATGAGTTCATGCTGTGAATGCTAACATGTGGACTGCTTTACAGATAGTTCTGTCATCCTGGTGAGTCCTGTTCAACCTGTGACTGAGGGACGTTCTGTCACTCTTCAGTGCAAACACAGAACAGTCTCGTCACTGTCCAACGTGGACTTTTATAGAAATGAAGAACTGGTCCAAACTAAAACCAACGGACAGATGATCATTCCTGCTGTATCTACATGTGACGAGGGATTCTACAAGTGTGTATATCATGGAGAAGAATCAGCACAGAGCTGGATGGCAGTAACATGTTAGTATACTACTGACAACTTTTTTCATATATTTACACAATATGCAAATTGTACGCAACACATTTACTTATTATTTTCTTTGTCGTAATTATATCTTACACATAGTGTAGGAATGTTGTCATACACTTGTTGACACAATTATTACTCTAAAGGAGGAAGGGTTAAAACTAAAGCATATAACCATAAATGTTTTTCACTGAATTACTTCAATAATGTACTTTTAAACTTTGTTTGTAAACTATTACACAGTCGGCCAGTGGTCTCCCAAGCCCATGTAGTTGAATCACCTCAGGCATACACAACAGCCTGTCATGGATGTTAAAACTTAAAACAAGTTGTTCTAATACTAATCTATTCAAAAATCTATAGATCCTGAATCTCCTCCTACTGTGGAAAATGGTTCTCCACTTGCAGTGTTTCTGATTTCAGGATTTCTGGTTGTGATTCTGCTGTCAATCGTGCTGCTCCTGCTGTGTAGACACAAATCTCAAGGTGAGTAGCTAAGTACTAATACATTAGTGATATTTGGTTAAAATAGTGTTGATTTGTGTAACGATTTAGTTAACTTTCTAACAATAAACTTTTTGTTTTAATCAAAAAATAATAATCATTTACACCCCATTTAAAACCGAACAGCAACAATATTAAGATTCAAGATTCAAGACTTTATTGCCATGTCAACAGGGTTGATTGGAATTTGTTTCAGTGCACTAAAAACAGACATACAAAAGACACATATTCATATCACATGTTCAGACAGTAGACAAGATACAAAAGTACAAACATCATATGAGGGGGACCAATAAATAAGAAGAATGCAAATGTTACAATTCATGTTGAATAAATAAATAGCAATTCATCGCAGTTACAAAGCAGCTTCGCGCTGTAAAGTGCGAGTGAAAAGAGGGTCAGCATTCAGGAGGCGAACAGCCTCGGGATAAGTGCTGTTCTTAAAGCGGGAAGTATAGCACTTTAGAGACCGCAGTCTCTTACCTGAGGGCAGGGGTGCAAAAAGAGAGCAGGCAGGGTGGGAGGGGTCGGAAATCACCTTCTGCATCCTGCGCTTAGTGCGTATGGTGTAGATAGAGGAGACAGATGGGAGGTCGAGGCCAATGATTTTTGACGCTGTGCGTACCACCCTTTCCAGCTGTTTCCTCTCTAAGACGGTGGTGTTTCCATACCACACTGAGACTGAGAAGACGAGGACACTCTCCACAGTGGCTCTGTAGAAGTGAACCAACGCCTCCCCAGTCACACCGAACTTCTTTAAGAGGCGTAGGAAGTGAAGCCTCTGGTGGGCTTTACTCAAGATGTTACTAGTGTTAACTTCCCATTTCAGGGAGCAAAAAAAACAATAATATACTAATTATTATAGTAATGTAAAGGTGCAAAGCTTTATGGTACAACTTTTTTTTCTTTTATTTACAGATCAAAGTTTAGACAGGTAAGTGCTACTAAATATTAGTCATCACCATGACAGCAGTTTACATCTTAATTGTTTATACATGTGACATGTCTGATCAATATTTTTGTCTTTTCACTTCAGACCGATTCAGTCTAAGGGAACCAATGAGGGCTCAGCTGCAGACCAAAGAACCAATCCAGGCTCAGTTGCAGACCAGAAGACCAATCCGAGTGGGGCCCCTGGTGATGTGTACTGTCCACTGCAGCACGGTTAGTCTTTGAACCAAACACAAAGTTCTGACAAAAAATGAAAACTGAAACTTGAGTTTAATAAATCATCTAATAAATATAATGTAACCACTTAAACCCCATATGGTTTACCAGAGTCCCTCTGGGTTCTATACTGTACTAGTGACTTTTCTGTTTTCTGTTATTGTGGGGAGGGCATTCACAGAAAATAACCGATCGAAAATAGTCAATGTGCTATTTTCTGCTAAAGCCTTCCCCGCAATAAGGAAGCTGGGGTTTAAGGGGTTAATAAATGTAAATGTAAAATAAATCTCCTTAGTTTCTGACAACTGGTTCTAATTTTAACATAAATTAATGTCTAAGTTCAAATAAAAAATAACTATTGAGACTTTAGACATTTAATGTCCTTTTTCGAAGTTCAGTTGTGTTCGCTTTTCCTCATTAGCAGAATAATCTACTAAATCCAAATATTATTGAATGAGCAAAAAACAAGCACCATAATTAATGCTCATTTTGTTTACCTTTAGGTGACAGAAGTGTCTATGAAGCAATCAAACACCCTTATGAAAATTATGAAAATGGTACCGTATATACATTTTTTTCAAACATCCAAACAAATGATTTTAATCTAGTTTCATTTGGTGTCATGGTGGAATAATTTTTAGGAGAGTCATTTATTTGCAGGTTCTAATTAAATGGATTTGTAAGAAATGTTTTAGCAACCCCTGCTGAGCACAGTAACATTTCAGTGGGTTGAGTTGAATCTCTGTTCATAGGACAGTTTTTGAGCGGTGCACACCATCTCCAATGAATAGCTTTGTGTGTCCCTTTGTCTGTATGTGAGTTTGGAGTAGTACCTTTGACCCCTGGGGTCAGGAAGGGTCATTACAACCCTCAGGAACAGCTGTGCTTGACTCCGGATTGGGACACACACACACACACACACACACACACACACACACACACACACACACACACACACACACACACACACACACACACACACACACACACACACACACACACACACACACAGTTGCACCACTCAGTTTTTCAGACGGGGCAGTGATGTAAATAGGTTTTCAATGTAATGAGTCCCGGGATGCAGGGATGGTCTTTTAGATCAGTCTTTTTATGACCTTAGGAGTCATATTTTGCCATTTTTTACAAATTGCAGCATTTAACTCCCATTTCATTTTATATGGTTATAATGTGGTTATATGCATGTAGAAAACAGAAGAAGACATGATTATTATAACTAAAGCTAGCAAAATAAACTAGAATAAAAAACAGTAGTACAGTAGTGCATCCCGTGGATGCAGAGGTCGTTTTATTGCATTTTGGGATGCAAAATGCACCATATATTAATCTCTGAACGGCTCTGATTTTGTTTATTGTGTGACAGTGACATCACCTCGTTTACTTGCTTTAAAGCACAAGGACACTTTGGTAGAGGTCGGGGGTATACGTTGTTTACTATTATACCTTCTCCAGATGTAACTATAGTACAAATAGTCAGATACAATGTATTGCTCAGTTGCAAAATGTTTAATTCATAGTCCAAAAATATTATATACCATTGTATGATGAAACAGTCCTCAAAAACCACTCTTGTGGCATATAAATGAACACAAACAAAGCTTATTCTGACAATGATATATAATATCTGTCACGGTGTGTGTCAGGTGAGGACCCAGAAGCAGAACACGGCAGGCAGGCAGATCAAGTCCAGTATTTATTAACGACTAACAGGACATACAAAGGCAGGGACACAACATAACAAGAACTATAATCTGGCAAGGGAACACTGAACACTGGGATAGGTTTAAATACACAAGACTAACTAGACACAGGTGCAACAAAACTACAATCAACACATCATTGGCTGAGACTAAACAGGACACAGGGGAAATACAATTGCAGTTACAGACTGGTGAGACAAGGCAGGCAACAACAAATAGAGCAGACAGGAAACACTAGGAACATAACTACACAATAAAGGTACACAGTTCATGTCAATATCACAAAACCCAGTAAGGTTTGTTTGTTCAATTTGTTTTAAAGAAATATGAAGTCCTGTTGAGTTTACTATTTGAAGATTCGGATCCACAGATCCAGTCCGGGTTTTTTACATCCTTCTTCCACAGAAAATTCCTAAATTAACAAGTTGATATTGTTATTCAAAACAAACAGTTTGGCACATATTGTCAGAATACGCTTTGTTTGTGTTCAGACAAGAACCGTTCGACCAACTGACTACAAATGTGTCGCAGGCAACCCGAGGGAGCTTATTTGTCCAATTTAAATCGTTATGCTAGTTAATTCCTAACTCATTAATATTGGACTATTGTTTCATCATCATGACAAGTTAGCTAAACCACTAAACCAAACAAACCTCTACTAGTGTTAACTGTTGTTTTAACATGAAGAAAAATAAACTGACAAATAACTTCTACCGTGCCTGTATGTTTTTATTTGATTCAAATATTTATATCTAATTGTTTTTAATTTACAGAACCATTGTATATCACGTAAGTATACATCGATCTCTGTCTATTCATTAACATGACAGCAGTATATTATATCTTGTTCATGTCCTTTACGATAAATATTTATTGTATTTCAATTACAGGCCCATTGAGTATGATGGCACCAATCAGGGCTCAGCTGCAGAGCAGAGGACCAATCAAAGTGGGGGTACTGATCATGTGTACTGCCCACTGCAGCAAGGTCAGTCTTTAAACCAATCATGTTGGTTAAGGACGCTTCTGACAACTGGTTCTAATTTTAATATAAATTATTGTGATTAAATAAATAGAAAGCATTATTGAAATAACAATAAGCACCACATTAATACGTTTAATATTTACATTTAGGCAACACAGGTGTCAATGAAGCAATCAAACGCCCTAATGAAAATGATGAAAATGGTACCGTATATCCTTTTTTTCAAACATCCAAACAAATGATTTTAATCTAGTTTCATTTGATGTCATGGTGGAATAATTCATGTTAGGAGAGTCATTTATTTGCAGGTTCTAATTAAATGGATTTGTAGAAATGTTTTAGCAACCCCTGCTGAGCACAGTAACATTTCAGTGGGTTGAGTTGAATCTCTGTTCATAGGACAGTTTTTGAGCGGTGCAGACCGTCTCCAATGAATAGCTTTGTGTGTCCCTTTGTCCGTATGTGAGTTTGGAGTAGGACCTTTGACCCCTGCATGCAGGGGTCAAGGAAGGAAGAGTCAGGAAGAGTCATTACAACCCTCAGGAACAGCTGTGCTTGACTCCAGATTGGGACACACACACACACACAGCAGGGGCACACTTGAACTTCCATGCGCGGACAGAAGAAGCTGTGTTTTACGCCATTTCCGAGTTTTTAGACAGCTGGTGGATGGAAATGAAGCTCCACCTACGCGGCAGAATGCCACTGGGGCAAGCTTTTCCGGGAATCTGGCCGACGCGGCAACCTGCCGCGTGGGTGGAGCTTCATTTCCATCCACCAGCTGTCTAAAAACTCGGAAATGACGCAAAACACAGCTTCTTCTGTCCGCGCATGGAATCTAAAGTGTGCTCAGACCCCCACACACACACACACACACACACACACACACACACACACACACACACACACATAGTTGCACCGCTCGTTTTTTTGTTTATTGTGTGACAGTGACATCACCTCGTTTACTTGCTTTAAAGCACAAGGACACTTTGGTAGAGGTCGGGGGTACGTTGTTTACTATTATACCTTCTCCTGATGTAACTATAGTGCAAATAGTCAGATACAATGTATTGCTCAGTTGCAACATTTTTTATTAATAATCCAAAAATAGAATTACATAGACTTCCAATGTATGATGAAACAGTCCTCAAAAACCACTCTTGTGGCACATAAATGAACACAAACAAAGCTGATTCTGACAATGATATAGAATATCACAAAACACAGTAAGGTTTGTTTGTTAAATTTGTTTTAAAGAAATATGTAGTCCTGTTGAGTTTACTATTATTTTGAAGATCCGGATCCACAGATCCAGTCCGTGTTTTCTTACATCCTTCTTCCACAGAAAATTCCTAAGATATTGTTATTCAAAACAAACGGTTTGGTACATATTGTCAGAATGCGCTTTGTTTGTGTTCAGTTATGTGCGATTTTTGGTACGTACATGCGTCTGTAATCCACGTATCTCCAGAACCGTTCGACCAACTGACCAGTGACTACAAATTTGTCGCAGGCGACCCGAGGGACCACAGTGCTTATTTGTCTAATTTAAATCGTTCCCAAGTATGCTAGTTAATTCCTAATTCACTAATATTGGACTATTGTTTCATCATCATGACAAGTTAGCTAAACCACTAAACCAAACAAACCTCTACTATTAGTGTCCTGTTATTTTAACACGAAGAAAAATAAACTTGTACTGGCCTGTATGTTTTTATTTGATTCAAATATTTATATCTAATTGTTATTCATTTACAGAACCATATTATATCACGTAAGTATACATAGATCTCTGTCTATTCATCAACATGACAGCAGTATATTACATCTTGTTCATGTCCTTTACGATAAATATTTATTGTATTTCAATTACAGGCCCATTGAGTATGATGGCACCAATCAGGGCTCAGCTGCAGAGCAGATGACCAATGAAAGTGGGGGTACTGATCATGTGTACTGCCCACTGCAGCAAGGTCAGTCTTAAACCAATCAATCACGTTGGTTAAGTACACTTCTGACAACTGGTTCTAATTTTAATATAAATTATTGTGATTAACTAAATAGAAAGCATTATTGAAATAACAATAAGCACCACATTAATAAGTTTAATATTTACCTTTAGGCAACACAGGTGTCTATGAAGTAATCAACCCCCCTGATGATGATGGTACAGTATACTTTTTAAATGAAACATTACTGCGCAGGCGAACGGGGGATGACTGGACATTTTTTTTATTTAAGCCTGATTGTTTGATGCCTATACGTTACAATGTTACGTGCCTATGTTACGTTTATCAACTGTATCTTGGTTCTGATACCTTTACTTTTTGAAATAAATACTGCGAAAGGGGTTGAATCCACTACTTGTTGACAGGCTCGACCCAGCTAGACTCCATTTTTACCAGTGCAGGGATAGCTTTCCTCGGAACCTCATCTCGGAGCTAAAGCGTAGCAGCGTAGATATAGCTAGAGGTTCCAAACGGAGCTAGGAATATATCAAACTATACTTCAGACTGCATTTAGTGCATTTGCAAGGATTAAAATGCACCTACGTATTGCGGCACAACTGCCTGCCATATGAGGTATAGGCCTATCCACCCGATGCCAAGAATGAACGATAACCCACCTTTTGAATAACATTATTAACTAGAAAGGTCGCAATTTAAAAAAATTGCAAAGTGTGGTTGCCGCAGTGGCTTACATATGCCCCTCCCACTGATATTGCCAGCCAATTGCAATGTCGCGTCACCCCTGCGATCATGCGTAAGTAATTCGGAGGGGATTTATCCCCCCAAAAATCATGTTTTTGCGACAAACGGTTACATTTCTCGCATTTGCGGCGCCCCCTATGGATGAAAATATAATTGCTTTTGGTACTTGGTTGATTGAACCACCCGCGACATGTGATTCAAATTTGGGATGGATTGGACATTTCGTTCGTGATTTATGGCATTTTTTGTAAAATAGGCCCCTCCTACTAACTTCGGACGACGATTATGGCCGAACGATACGCACTACCAAAATTCTGCCGATAGTCTTTTAATCGGAAAAGTCCAGAGATCATGTGTACCGATTTTTCAGAAATTTGGTCAAAATCTGTAGGAGGAGGAGCAAAAAGTGTGTTTTGGAGACAATTCAAATTTGCAGGATTTTTTTCCCTGACGAAAATGGGCGTGGCCTATATGTGGAAATGCATCATGACCCAAGGAATCCATGGAAAACATTTTTTTGATTTTACGACTTATGGTTCAAGAGTTATAGGGAAAAACGCAAAGTGGGATGTTATAGCGCCACCATGAGGCCGACTGATGTAATAATTCATTCTATTAATTTTAATAATTATTATGAACCTCCCCTTAGAGTGTTGTAACTGTAGCACTTACGATCTCCAAGAAAAAAATACTTGAATGGGAGTCGTTGCATTTTCCTATTATAAATCAATGTTAAATACATAATTAACTAATAAATTAATATCAATTAAACTATACAACATATCTCTTAACAAAATACAAGCACACCATTCCCGATGAAGCCGGTCAATTTGACATATGGCTTGAGTGTGTGCCACAAAAACTGTGGGAGGAGTAGTGTGTCAACGTTTTTTTGTTCAGGTACAATAAAACACTTGAAAGGTCGCAATTTTAAAAAATTGCAAAGTGTGGTTGCCGCAGTGGCTTACATATGCCCCTCCCACTGATATTGCCAGCCAATTGCAATGTCGCGTCACCCCTGCGATCATGCGTAAGTAATTCGGAGGGGATTTACCCTCCCAAAAATCATGTTTTTGCGACAAACGGTTACATTTCTCGCATTTGCGGCGCCCCCTATGGATGAAAATAGAATTGCTTTTGGTACTTGGTTGATTAAACCACCCCAGACATGTGATTCAAATTTGGGATAGATTGGACATTCCGTTCGTGATTTATGGCATTTTTTGTGATATAGGCCCCTCCTACTAACTTCGGACGACGATTACGGCCGAACGATACGCACTACCAAAATTCTGCCGATGGTGTTTTAACCGGAATGGTCCAGAGATCATGTGTACCAATTTTTGTGAGATTTGGACAAAATCTGTAGGAGGAGGAGCAAAAAGTGTGTTTTGGAGAAAATTCAAAATGGCGGAAAATCTATCATGACGCAAATGGGCGTGGCCTATATGAGGAGATGCGTCATGAATTTTGATTTTACAACCTACGGTTCAAGAGTTATAAGCCAAAACGTAAAGTGGGCTGTTATAGCGCCACCATGAGGCCGACCGATAATATTATAAGTTGATTAATTTTAGTAATTATTATGAACCTACCCTCCAAGTTTTGTAACTAAAGTGCTTACAGTCTCTGAGGAAAAAATACTTGAATGTGACAAAATGCGAAAAATCGCATTTTCCCATTCATGTCAATGGGGAAATTCTATTCACTAATAAATTCATATCAATTAAACTATACAACATTTCTCTTAAAAAAATACAAGCACATCCTTCCCGATGAAGCCGGTCAATTTGACATATGGCTCAAGTGCGTACAGTCAAAACTGTGGGAGGAGTAGCACATCAAATAAAAGACTAATCCAGTAAAAATAAAGTGTTACAATTACAATAGTCTGGTTGCCCTTTAGGGCAACCACACTAACTAGAAAGCAGTTCCTGTAGAAACTGCGTGGGCTCGCTAAAAACGCAATGTATAAAGTTATAGCTGTGTCTGTGGGACCACCCACTGAACACTGGAAAAAAGTACAAAAAGTTAAAAAGTATAGAAAATTGTAAAAAAAATAATAATATAAGCATAAATAACTGCATAAAGCGGAACATGTTGAAGTTTGAACTACATTTCTAGCATAAAGTATGTGGAAGTAGTATGATGCCCAAAAAGTGGCAGAATAAAGTAAGTAAAGTTATAACTGTGTCTACTAATGATTTTAATGTATGAATAATGCTTTACAATGTATTCTTGATTAATTAAGAAAAGGTAAAAAGAAAATAATACAACATCAATGGATATGAAAGCATTAATGAGCAGAAATTGTATTAAATAGCATACGTTTACATGTAAAAAAAAAAAAAAGGGTCAAATAGCATATAGGCCTATCTTTAAAAGCATAAACACAATGATTGACAATGGTCTAAGGGTTTTCTTTCATTTTTGTGTTTTTAAAAGTTTTTTTAAGTTTTTGTTTTAAGATTATTTTTTAAGTACATTTTTTTTAAGTTTTTTTAAGTATTTAAGTTTTTTAAAGTTTTTCTTTAAATGTTTTTTTTAAGTTCTTTTTTAAAAGTTTTTTTTTTCTTTTAAGTTTTTTTCAAGTTTTTAATTTTTAAGTTTTTTATTTTTAAGTTTTTTTTTAAGTTTTTTTTAAAAAAAAGTTTAAAAAAAAAAAAGTTTTTAAAAACAAAAGGTAAAAAAAAAAGTTAAAAAAAAGTTTTTGAAAAAGAAAGTTTAAAAAAAAAAAGTTTTGAAAAAAGAAAGTTTAAAAAAAAAAAGTGCGTGCGTGTGCGTACACGTGCGTGCGTGTGCATGCATGCGTGTGTCTGTGACTCTGTGTGTAGAGCCTAATTGCACAAATAGCAGACCTACAAGCTGCGTGCGTGCTTGAAAAAAAGTCAACTGTGAAAAATGGGACGTTTCTCCCATCGACTCTCATTATAAAGAATGTAAAAAAAAGTTTAAAAGTTTAAAAGTTAAAAAAGTATAAACAATTGTAAAAATCTAAATGCAAGCACACATAACTGAAAAGAGCTGAACAGTTTGAAGTTTGAACTAAATTTCTAGCATAAAGTGTGTGAAAGTAGTAGGAGGAAGAAAAAAAGGGCGGAAATTGGAATAAATATAAACTGGCAATAACTAGTGTGTGCTCGCTGTTGCGAGCCCACAATAAATATAAACTGGCAATAACTAGTGTGTGCTCGCTGTTGCGAGCCCACAATAATAAAGTGTTACAATTATAATAGTCTGGTTGCCCTTTGGGCAACCACACTAATGAAGCTGACATGTTAACATTGTGTGTTTGTAACAGAATCCACCATGGGGACACTTAAGCAGCGCATGTTGGATACTCTGGATCTTCTGCTTTACGATGAGTTTGACAGGTTCAAGTGGCATCTACAAGAGCCTGAAAATGTTGACGGTCTCAAGCCGCTCACAAAGAGTGTTCTGGAGAACGCCAAGAGGACAGACACAGTGGACCTGATCGTGCAGAGCTACCCTGGTAGAGAAACTCAGATCATGCTGAATGTTCTGACAAAGATACACAGGATTGATCTAGTGGAGGGGTTTAAAACCACACCAACAGGTAGGTGAAGAGAGGATAGAGATTTTAAGTTTATAAATTAATACTAGAAAGGTCGCAATTTTAAAAAATTGCAAAGTGTGGTTGCCGCAGTGGCTTACATATGCCCCTCCCACTGATATTGCCAGCCAATTGCAATGTCGCGTCACCCCTGCGATCATGCGTAAGTAATTCGGAGGGGATTTATCCCCCCAAAAATCATTTTTCTGCAAGAAACTGTTACATTTTTCGCATTTGCAGCGCCCCCTATGGATGAAAATGGAATTGCTATTGGCTCTGGGTTGAGTAACCCACCCGTAACAAGTGATTCAAATTTGGGATGGATTGGACATTCCGTTCGTGATTTGTGGCGTTTTTTGTAAAGTAGGCCCCTCCCGCTAACTTCGGACGACGATTACGGCCGAACGATATGCACTATCAAAATTCCGCCGTTCGAGTTTTCATCGGAAAGGTCCGGAGATCATGTGTCCAGATTTTTGTGAGATTTGGACAAAATCTGTAGGAGGAAAAGCAAAAAGTGTGTTTTGGATCAAATTCAAAATGGCGGAAAATCTATCATGACGCAAATGGGCGTGGCCTATATGGGGAGATGCGTCATGACCCAAGGAATCCAGGGAAAAAATGTAATTCAATTTGATTTTACGACCTACGGTTCAAGAGTTATAAGCCAAAACGTAAAGTGGGCTGTTATAGCGCCACCATGAGGCCGACCGATAACATTATAAGTTAATTAATTTTAGTAATTATTATGAACCTACCCTCCAAGTTTTGTAACTATAGTGCTTACAGTCTCTGAGGAAAAAATACTTGAATGTGACAAAATGCATTTTCCCATTCATGTCAATGGGGAAATTCTATTCACTAATAAATTCATATCAATTAAACTATACAACATTTCTCTTAGAAAAATACAAGCACATCCTTCCCGATGAAGCCGGTCAATTTGAGATATGACTCAAGTGCGTCAAAACTGTGGGAGGAGTAGCACATAAAAAAAAAGGTTACTCCAGTAAAAAGAAAGAAACTAGAAAGCAGTTCCTGTAGAAACTGCGTGGGCTCGCTAAAAACGCAATGTATAAAGTTATAGCTGTGTCTGTGGGACCACCCACCAAGTCTGAACACTGGAAAAAAGTACAAAAAGTTAAAAAGTATAAAAATTGTAACAAAATAATAATATAAGCATAAATAACTGCATAAAGCGGAACATGTTGAAGTTTGAACTACATTTCTAGCATAAAGTATGTGGAAGTAGTATGATGCCCAAAAAGTGGCAGAATAAAGTAAGTAAAGTCATAACTGTGTCTACTAATGATTTGTAATGTATGAATAATGCTTTACAATGTATTATTGATTAATTAAGAAAAGGTAAAAAGAAAAAAATACAACATCAATGGATATGAAAGCATTAATGAGCAGAAATTGTATTAAATAGCATACGTTTACATGTAAAAAAAGGGTCAAATAGCATATAGGCCTATCTTTAAAAGCATAAACACAATGATTATTGACAATGGTCTAAGATTTTTCTTTCATTTTTGTGTTTTTAAAAGTTTTTTTAAGTTTATTTTTTAAGTTCATTTTTTTAAGTTTTTTTAAGTATTTAAGTTTTTTTTAAAGTTTTTCATTTTTAAGTTTTTTTTTAAAAAAAGTTTAAAAGAAAAAAGTTAAAAAAAAAAAAAAGTTAAAAAAAATAAAAAGTTAAAAAAATAAAAAGTTTTACAAAAAAAAAGTTTAAAAAATATATATTTTTAAAGTTTATATTAGAGTGTTCCTATTGGTGTAAGTCCATAAACAAATTTTCAGGACTGTATCATGCTGCAAACAAAAGTTAGAGCTGTGTAAAGGCCAGCCAATGGGAAGACAGAAGGGCGGGGCTTAATCAATTAATTAAGTACAGCGTGCTCCTATTGGTGGTCTAAGCCCATGGAGCAAATTGCAAGACTGTAGCATGCTGCAAGCAAAAGACAGGGTTTTTGTGTGTGTGTGTGTGTGTGTGTGTGTGTGTGTGTGTGTGTGTGTGTGTGTGTGTGTGTGTGTGTGTGTGTGTGTGTGTGTGTGTGTGTGTGTGTGCGTGTGTGTGTGTGCGTGCGCGTGGATGTGCATGTGCGTGCACGTGAGTGCGTGTGCATGCATGCGTGTGTCTGTGACTCTGTGTGTAGAGCAGACCTACAAGCTGCGTGCGTGCGTGCGTGCGTATGCATGCGTGTGTCTGTGACTGCACAAATAGCAGACCTACAAGCTCACAAGGTTTCGCAGAGCAACTCATTGAGATCTTGTAACTCTAATGTCAGCCCTGTAATTAAGCCCTTATATGTCTCAGCTGTGGGAGAGTAAAACAGTGCTTCACTATGACTGGGAGATTTCAATGGGCCTGAATAGGGAAAAACCTATGCCCGAACAAATTGCTCTATCGCAAAAAGTAAAAGTCGAATGCAAATATTTTTTTCACTTTGAGTGGCCTGAGACATTGAGGTACAACATGTGCGATGGTGGTGTTGGTACGATCGAAAATGTGGTTATAAGAGCGAGTTAAGAATTGTCTTCACGATACTTTCCTCGTAAGAATTATACAATGGAGGTCAATGGGCAGCTTGACTGTATTTGTGTCACTTAAAAGGCCGTAGTTCACATTCTGTATGTATCTGTGCTTTGGTGGTTACATTGTGTGAAAGAGGACATGTGTGGCTACAAAATGACCAAAGAACATCCGTGTAAAGTGAATATTTTGGCCGGGACGACAATTTGTTTGGTAAATTTCCAAGGAAAGCATTTCAGTTTCCACACTCTACTCAAGGAGGCCCCGCACTCTAAGGGGACACTGATTAGGCGAAACGGCCTGCGATTGAACTGCGATTTCGGAAAAACCGTGTAACATATTCGAATACGGTTTGAACCACGAAAAAGTCCACAGTCGTGTGAGCTAGCTAAAGTTTAAATCACGTTTCTACGACAAAGTATGCCAGAGTAATGAGGCTGCAAAAGTGAGGTCGATTTAGAGATAAAATCCAATACATTGTCTATGAGAGAAAGATTTTATAAATAAAGTTAAATATTTTAAAAAGTATAAACTTTTTCAAAACAACTTTTTCACCAATGAAAATTCAAAGATTGATGAACATTTTAAAGTTTGAATGGAGTTTCAAAGTGAAAGTATGACAGAGTAATAAGAGCACAAAAAAGTCAACTGTGAAAAATGGGACGTTTCTCCCATCGACTCTCATTATAAAGAATGTAAAAAAAAGTTAAAAAGTTAAACAGTTAAAGTATAAACAATTGTAAAAATAAAAATACAAGCACACATAACTGCAAAGAGCTGAACAGTTTGAAGTTTGAACTACATTTCTAGCATAAAGTGTGTGAAAGTAGTAGGAGTACGAAGAAAGTGGCGGAATAAAAAGGAATAATAATAACTAGAAAAGCAGTTCCTGGTGAAACTGCGTGGGCTCGCCAAAAAACGCAATGTATGACGTAGGTAAAAAAAAAAAAAAAAGTTACGTTTTTTTTTAAGTTTAAAAAAAAAAGTTTAAAAAAAAAAAGTTTAAAAAAAAAAAAGTTTTAAAAAAAGAAAGTTTTTATAAAAAAAAAGTGTTTAAAAAAAAAGTTTTAAAAAAAAAAAGTTAAAAAAAAAAAAGTAAAAAAAAAAATGTTAAAAAAAAAAAAGTTAAAAAAAAAAAAAGGTAAAAAAAAAAAAAAGTTTAAAATAAAAATATTTTTTAAGTTTATATTAGAGTGTTCCTATTGGTGGTGTAAGTCCATAAACAAATTTTCAGGACTGTATCATGCTGCAAACAAAAGTTAGATCTGTGTAAAGGCCAGCCAATGGGAAGACAGAAGGGCGGGGCTTAAGCAATTAATTAAGTACAGCGTGCTCCTATTGGTGGTCTAAGCCCATGGAGCAAATTGCAAGACTGTAGCATGCTGCAAGCAAAAGACAGGGTTTTTGTGTGTGTGTGTGTGTGTGTGTGTGTGTGTGTGCGTGTGTGTGTGTGTGTGTGTGTGTGTGTGTGCGTGCGTGCGTGTGCACGTGCGTGCACGTGCGTGCGTGTGCGTGTGCATGCATGCGTGTGTCTGTAACTCTGTGTGTAGAGCCTAATTGCACAAATAGCAAATCTACAAGCTGCGTGCGTGCGTGCGTGCGTGCGTATGCATGCGTGTGTCTGTGACTGCACAAATAGCAGACCTACAAGCTCACAAGGTTTCGCAGAGCAACTCATTGAGATCTTGTAACTCTTAATGTCAGCCCTGTAATTAAGCCCTTATATGTCTCAGCTGTGGGAGAGTAAAACAGTGCTTCACTATGACTGGGAGATTTCAATGGGCCTGAATAGGGAAAAACCTATGCCCGAACAAATTGCTCTATCGCAAAAAGTAAAAGTCGAATGCAAATATTCTTTTCACTTTGAGTGGCCTGAGCCATTGAGGTACAACATGTGCGATGGTGGTGTTGGTACGATGGAAAATGTGGTTATAAGAGCGAGTTAAGAATTGTCTTCACGATACTTTCCTCGTAAGAATTATACAATGGAGGTCAATGGGCCGCTTGACTGTATTTGTGTCACTTAAAAGGCCGTAGTTCACATTCTGTATGTATCTGTGCTTTGGTGGTTACATTGTGTGAAAGAGGACATGTGTGGCTACAAAATGACCAAAGAACATCCGTGTAAAGTGAATATTTTGGCCAGGACGACAATTTGTTTGGTAGATTTCCGAGGGAAGCATTTCAGTTTCCACACTCTACTCAAGGAGGCCCCGCACTCTAAGGGGACACTGATTAGGCGAAACGGCCTGCGATTGAACTGCGATTTCGGTAAAACCGTGTAACATATTCGAATACGGTTTGAACCACAAAAAAGTCCACAGCCGTGTGAGCTAGCTAAAGTTTAAATCACGTTTCTACGACAAAGTATGCCAGAGTAATGAGGCTGCAAAAGTGAGGTGGATTTAGAGATTGCATCCCATACATTGTCTATGAGAGAAACATTTTATAAATAAAGTTAAATATTTTAAAAAGTATAAACTTTTTCAAAAAACCTTTTTCACCAATGAAAATTCAAAGATTGATGAACATTTTAAAGTTTGAATGGAGTTTCAAAGTGAAAGTATGACAGAGTAATAAGAGCACAAAAAAGTCAACTGTGAAAAATGGGACGTTTCTCCCATCGACTCTCATTATAAAGAATGTAAAAAAAAGTTTAAAAGTTTAAAAGTTAAAAAAGTATAAACAATTGTAAAAATAAAAATGCAAGCATAAATAACTGCAGAGAGCTGAACAGTTTGAAGTTTGAACAAAATTTCTAGCATAAAGTGTGTGAAAGTAGTAGGAGGACGAAAAAAGGGCGGAAATTGGAATAAAGTATAACTAGAAAGCAGTTCCTGTAGAAACTGCGTGGGCTCGCTAAAAACGCAATGTATAAAGTTATAGCTGTGTCTGTGGGACCAACCACCAAGTTTGAAACCTGGGGACCGGAGTACAAAAAGTTGTATAACAATTTGTAAAAAAAATAATATACCGTAAGCAGTAAAGTATGTGGAAGTAGTATGATGCCCAAAATGTGGCAGAATAAAGTAAGTCAAGTTATAACTGTGTCTACTAATGATTTGTAATGTATGAATAATGCTTTACAATGTATTATTGATTAATTAATAAAAGGTAAAAAGAAAAAAATACAACATCAATGGATATGAAAGCATTAATGAGCAGAAATTGTATTAAATAGCATACGTTTACATGTAAAAAAAGGGTCAAATAGCATATAGGCCTATCTTTAAAAGCATAAACACAATGATTATTGACAATGGTTTTTCTTTCATTTTTGTGTTTTTAAAAGTTTTTTTAAGTTTTTGTTTTAAGTTTATTTTTTAAGTTCATTCTTAAGTTTTTTTAAGTATTTAAGTTTTTTTAAAGTTTTTCTTTAAATGTTTTTTTTAAGTTCTTTTTTAAAAGTTTTTTTTTCTTTTAAGTTTTTTTTAAGTTTTTCATTTTTAAGTTTTCTTTTTTAAGTTTTTTATTTTTAAGTTTTTAAAAAAAGTTAAAAAAAAAAAGTTTAAAAAAAAAAAAGTTAAAAAAAAAAAAGTTTTTTAAAAAAAAAGTTAAAAAAAAAAAAAAGTTTAAAAAAAAAAAAAGTTAAAAAAAAAAAAAAGTTTTTAATTTTTTTTTTTTTAAATTATTATAGTGTTCCTATTGGTGGTGTAAGTCCATAAACAAATTTTCAGGACTGTATCATGCTGCAAACAAAAGTTAGAGCTGTGTAAAGGCCAGCCAATGGGAAGACAGAAGGGCGGGGCTTAAGCAATTAATTAAGTACAGCGTGCTCCTATTGGTGGTCTAAGCCCATGGAGCAAATTGCAAGACTGTAGCATGCTGCAAGCAAAAGACAGGGTTTTTGTGTGTGTGTGTGTGTGTGTGCGTGCGTGCGTGCGTGTGCGTGCGTGTGCGTGCACGTGCGTGCGTGTGCGTGTGCATGCATGCGTGTGTCTGTGACTGTGTGTAGAGCCTAATTGCACAAATAGCAGACCTACAAGCTCACAAGGTTTCACAGAGCAACTCATTGAGATCTTGTAACTCTAATGTCAGCCCTGTAATTAAGCCCTTATATGTCTCAGCTGTGGGAGAGTAAAACAGTGCTTCACTATGACTGGGAGATTTCAATGGGCCTGAATAGGGAAAAACCTATGCCCGAACAAATTGCTCTATCGCAAAAAGTAAAAGTCGAATGCAAATATCTTTTTCACTTTGAGTGGCCTGAGACATTGAGGTACAACATGTGCGATGGTGGTGTTGGTACGATCGAAAATGTGGTTATAAGAGCGAGTTAAGAATTGTCTTCACGATACTTTCCTCGTAAGAATTATACAATGGAGGTCAATGGGCAGCTTGACTGTATTTGTGTCACTTAAAAGGCCGTAGTTCACATTCTGTATGTATCTGTGCTTTGGTGGTTACATTGTGTGAAAGAGGACATGTGTGGCTACAAAATGACCAAAGTACATCCGTGTAAAGTGAATATTTTGGCCAGGACGACAATTTGTTTGGTAAATTTCCGAGGGAAGCGTTTCAGTTTCCACACTCTACTCAAGGAGGCCCCGCACTCTAAGGGCGCCCTAATTAGCCGATACGGCCTGCGATTGAACTGCGATTTCGGAAAAACCGTGTAACATATTCGGATATGGTTTGAACCACGAAAAAGCCCACAGTCGTGTGAGCTAGCTAAAGTTTAAATCACGTTTCTACGACAAAGTATGCCAGAGTAATGAGGGTGCAAAAGTGAGGTGGATTTAGAGATTGCATCCCATACATTGTCTATGAGAGAAACATTTTATAAATAAAGTTAAATATTTTAAAAAGTATAAACATTTTCAAAAAAACGTTTTCACCAATGAAAATTCAAAGATAGATGAACATTTTAAAGTTTGAATGGAGTTTCAAAGTGAAAGTATGACAGAGTAATAAGAGCACAAAAAAGTCAACTGTGAAAAATGGGACGTTTCTCCCATCGACTCTCATTATAAAGAATGTAAAAAAAAGTTTAAAAGTTTAAAAGTTAAAAAAGTATAAACAATTGTAAAAATAAAAATACAAGCATAAATAACTGCAGAGAGCTGAACAGTTTGAAGTTTGAACTAAATTTCTAGCATAAAGTGTGTGAAAGTAGTAGGAGGACGAAAAAAGGGCGGAAATTGGAATAAAGAAGAAGTATAAATATAAACTGGCAATAACTAGTGTGTGCTCGCTGTTGCGAGCCCACAACTAGAAAAGCAGTTCCTGGTGAAACTGCGTGGGCTCGCCAAAAAACTCAATGTATGATGTACAGTAGTAAATGTATTAAAGCTGAAGGAAAAAAAAATACAAAAAGTTAAAAAGTATAAAAATTTGTAAAAAGAATAGTATAAGCATAAGTAACTGCATAAAGCAGAGTAAAGTATGTGGAAGTAGTATGATGCCCAAAAAGTGGCAGAATAAAGTAAGTAAAGTTATAACTGTGTCTACTAATGATTTGTATTGCATTCTTGATTAATTAAGAAAAGGTAAAAAGAAATAAATACAACATCAATGGATATGAAAGCATTAATGAGCAGAAATTGTATTAAATAGCATACGTTTACATGTAAAAAAAGGGTCAAATAGCATATAGGCCTATCTTTAAAAGCATAAACACAATGATTATTGACAATGGTCTACGATTTTTCTTTCATTTTTGTGTTTTTAAAAGTTTTTTTAAGTTTTTGTTAGGTTTATTTTTTTTAAGTTTATTTTTTAAGTTCATTTTTTTAAAGTTTTTTAAGTATTTAAGTTTTTTTAAAGTTTTTCTTTAAATGTTTTTTTCAAGTTATTTTTTAAACGTTTTTTTTTTCTTTTAAGTTTTTTTTAAGTTTTTCATTTTTAAGTTTTCTTTTTTAAGTTTTTTATTTTTAAGATTTTTTTTTTAAGTTTAAAAAAAAAAAAAGTTTAAAAAAAAAGTTTAAAAAAAAAAAAGTTAAAAAAAAAAAAAAAAAAAATTAAGTTTATATTAGTGTTCTTATTGGTGGTGTAAGTCCATAAACACATTTTCAGGACTGTATCATGCTGCAAACAAAAGTTAGAGCTGTGTAAAGGCCAGCCAATGGGAAGACAGAAGGGCGGGGCTTAAGCAATTAATTAAGTACAGCGTGCTCCTATTGGTGGTCTAAGCCCATGGAGCAAATTGCAAGACTGTAGCATGCTGCAAGCAAAAGACAGGGTTTTTGTGTGTGTGTGTGTGTGTGTGTGTGTGTGTGTGTGTGTGTGTGTGTGTGTGTGTGTGTGTGTGTGTGTGTGTGTGTGTGTGTGTGTGTGTGTGTGTGTGTGTGTGCGCGTGTACGTGCGTGCGTGTGCTTGTGCATGCATGCGTGTGTCTGTGACTCTGTGTGTAGAGCCTAATTGCACAAATAGCAAATCTACAAGCTGCGTGCGTGCGTGCGTATGCATGCGTGTGTCTGTGACTGCACAAATAGCAGACTTACAAGCTCACAAGGTTTCGCAGAGCAACTCATTGAGATCTTGTAACTCTAATGTCAGCCCTGTAATTAAGCCCTTATATGTCTCAGCTGTGGGAGAGTAAAACAGTGCTTCACTATGACTGGGAGATTTCAATGGGCCTGAATAGGGAAAAACCTATGCCCGAACAAATTGCTCTATCGCAAAAAGTAAAAGTCGAATGCAAATATTTGTTTCACTTTGAGTGGCCTGAGACATTGAGGTACAACATGTGCGATGGTGGTGTTGGTACGATCGAAAATGTGGTTATAAGAGCGAGTTAAGAATTGTCTTCACGATACTTTCCTCGTAAGAATTATACAATGGAGGTCAATGGGCAGCTTGACTGTATTTGTGTCACTTAAAAGGCCGTAGTTCACATTCTGTATGTATCTGTGCTTTGGTGGTTACATTGTGTGAAAGAGGACATGTGTGGCTACAAAATGACCAAAGAACATCCATGTAAAGTGAATATTTTGCCCGGGACGACAATTTGTTTGGTAAATTTCCAAGGAAAGAATTTCAGTTTCCACACTCTACTCAAGGAGGCCCCACACTCTAAGGGGACACTGATTACGCGAAACGGCCTGCGATTGAACTGCGATTTCGGAAAAACCGTGTAACATATTCGAATACGGTTTGAACCACGAAAAAGTCCACAGCCGTGTGAGCTAGCTAAAGTTTAAATCACGTTTCTACGACAAAGTATGCCAGAGTAATGAGGCTGCAAAAGTGAGGTGGATTTAGAGATTGCATCCCATACATTGTCTATGAGAGAAACATTTTATAAATAAAGTTAAATATTTTAAAAAGTATAAACTTTTTCAAAAAAACTTTTTCACCAATGAAAATTCAAAGATTGATGAACATTTTAAAGTTTGAATGGAGTTTCAAAGTGAAAGTATGACAGAGTAATAAGAGCACAAAAAAGTCAACTGTGAAAAATGGGACGTTTCTCCCATCGACTCTCATTATAAAGAATGTAAAAAAAAGTTTAAAAGTTTAAAAGTTAAAAAAGTATAAACAATTGTAAAAATAAAAATGCAAGCATAAATAACTGCAGAGAGCTGAACAGTTTGAAGTTTGAACTAAATTTCTAGCATAAAGTGTGTGAAAGTAGTAGGAGGACGAAAAAAGGGCGGAAATTGGAATAAAGAAGTATAACTAGAAAGCAGTTCCTGTAGAAACTGCGTGGGCTCGCTAAAAACGCAATGTATAAAGTTATAGCTGTGTCTGTGGGACCACCCACCAAGTCTGAACACTGGTTTTTCATTTTTAAGTTTTCTTTTTTAAGTTTTTTTTTAAGTTTAAAAAAAAAAAGTTTAAAAAAAAAAGTTTTTAAAAAAGGTTTTTAAAAAAAAAAGTTTAAAAAAAAAAAGTTTAAAAAAAAAGAAGTTTAAAAAAAAAAAAGTTTTTAAAAAAAAAGTTTAAAAAAGAAAAGTTTTTAAAAAAAAAGTTTGAAAAAAAAAAAGTTTTAAAAAAAAAAAGTTTTACAAAAAAAAGTTAAAAAAAAAAAAGTTTTAAAAAAAAAAGTTTAAAAAAAAAAAAGTTTTTAAGTTTATATTAGTGTTCCTATTGGTGGTGTAAGTCCATAAACAAATTTTCAGGACTGTATCATGCTGCAAACAAAAGTTAGAGCTGTGTAAAGGCCAGCCAATGGGAAGACAGAAGGGCGGGGCTTAAGCAATTAATTAAGTACAGCGTGCTCCTATTGGTGGTCTAAGCCCATGGAGCAAATTGCAAGACTGTAGCATGCTGCAAGCAAAAGACAGGGTTTTTGTGTGTGTGTGTGTGTGTGTGTGTGTGTGCGTGTGTGCGTGCGTGCGTGCACGTGCGTGTGCACGTGCGTGCGTGTGCATGCATGCATGCGTGTGTCTGTGACTCTGTGTGTAGAGCCTAATTGCACAAATAGCAGACCCACAAGCTGTGTGCGTGCGTGCGTGCGTGCGTGCTTGCGTATGCATGCGTGTGTCTGTGACTGCATAAATAGCAGACCTACAAGCTCACAAGGTTTCGCAGAGCAACTCATTGAGATCTTGTAACTCTAATGTCAGCCCTGTAATTAAGCCCTTATATGTCTCAGCTGTGGGAGAGTAAAACAGTGCTTCACTATGACTGGGAGATTTCAATGGGCCTGAATAGGGAAAAACCTATGCCCGAACAAATTGCTCTATCGCAAAAAGTAAAAGTCGAATGCAAATATTTGTTTCACTTTGAGTGGCCTGAGCCATTGAGGTACAACATGTGCGATGGTGGTGTTGGTACGATCGAAAATGTGGTTATAAGAGCGAGTTAAGAATTGTCTTCACGATACTTTCCTCGTAAGAATTATACAATGGAGGTCAATGGGCAGCTTGACTGTATTTGTGTCACTTAAAAGGCCGTAGTTCACATTCTGTATGTATCTGTGCTTTGGTGGTTACATTGTGTGAAAGAGGACATGTGTGGCTACAAAATGACCAAAGAACATCCATGTAAAGTGAATATTTTGGCCGGGACGACAATTTGTTTGGTAAATTTCCAAGGAAAGAATTTCAGTTTCCACACTCTACTCAAGGAGGCCCCACACTCTAAGGGGACACTGATTACGCGAAACGGCCTGCGATTGAACTGCGATTTCGGAAAAACCGTGTAACATATTCGAATACGGTTTGAACCACGAAAAAGTCCACAGTCGTGTGAGCTAGCTAAAGTTTAAATCACGTTTCTACGACAAGGTATGCCAGAGTAATGAGGCTGCAAAAGTGAGGTTGATTTAGAGATAAAATCCCATACATTGTCTATGAGAGAAACATTTTATAAATAAAGTTAAATATTTTAAAAAGTATAAACTTTTTCAAAAAACCTTTTTCACCAATGAAAATTCAAAGATTGATGAACATTTTAAAGTTTGAATGGAGTTTCAAAGTGAAAGTATGACAGAGTAATAAGAGCACAAAAAAGTCAACTGTGAAAAATGGGACGTTTCTCCCATCGACTCTCATTATAAAGAATGTAAAAAAAAGTTTAAAAGTTTAAAAGTTAAAAAAGTATAAACAATTGTAAAAATAAAAATGCAAGCATAAATAACTGCAGAGAGCTGAACAGTTTGAAGTTTGAACTAAATTTCTAGCATAAAGTGTGTGAAAGTAGTAGGAGGACGAAAAAAGGGCGGAAATTGGAATAAAGAAGTATAAATATAAACTGGCAATAACTAGTGTGTGCTCGCTGTTGCGAGCCCACAACTAGAAAGCAGTTCCTGTAGAAACTGCGTGGGCTCGCTAAAAACGCAATGTATAAAGTTATAGCTGTGTCTGTGGGACCACCCACCAAGTCTGAACACTGGTTTTTCATTTTTAAGTTTTCTTTTTTAAGTTTTTTTTTAAGTTTAAAAAAAAAGTTTAAAAAAAAAAAAGTTTAAAAAAAAAAAAGTTTAGAAAAAAAAGAAGTTTAAAAAAAAAAGTTTAAAAAAAAAAAGTTTTAAAAAAAAGAAGTTTAAAAAAAAAAAGTTAAAAAAAAAAAAAGTTTAAAAAAAAAAAAGTTTTAAAAAAAAAAGTTTAAAAAAAAAAAAAGTTTAAAAAAAAAAAAGTTTTTAAAGTTTAAAAAAAAAAAGTTTAAAAAAAAAAAGGAAAAAAAAAAAAAAGTTTTAAAAAAATATATTTTTTAAGTTTATATTAGTGTTCCTATTGGTGGTGTAAGTCCATAAACAAATTTTCAGGACTGTATCATGCTGCAAACAAAAGTTAGAGCTGTGTAAAGGCCAGCCAATGGGAAGACAGAAGGGCGGGGCTTAAGCAATTAATTAAGTACAGCGTGCTCCTATTGGTGGTCTAAGCCCATGGAGCAAATTGCAAGACTGTAGCATGCTGCAAGCAAAAGACAGGGTTTTTGTGTGTGTGTGTGTGTGCGTGTGTGCGTGTGTGTGCGTGCGCGTGCACGTGCGTGTGCACGTGCGTGCGTGTGCATGCATGCGTGTGTCTGTGACTCTGTGTGTAGAGCCTAATTGCACAAATAGCAGACCTACAAGCTGTGTGCGAGCGTGCGTGCGTGCGTGCTTGCGTATGCATGCGTGTGTCTGTGACTGCACAAATAGCAGACCTACAAGCTCACAAGGTTTCGCAGAGCAACTCATTGAGATCTTGTAACTCTAATGTCAGCCCTGTAATTAAGCCCTTATATGTCTCAGCTGTGGGAGAGTAAAACAGTGCTTCACTATGACTGGGAGATTTCAATGGGCCTGAATAGGGAAAAACCTATGCCCGAACAAATTGCTCTATCGCAAAAAGTAAAAGTCGAATGCAAATATTTGTTTCACTTTGAGTGGCCTGAGACATTGAGGTACAACATGTGCGATGGTGGTGTTGGTACGATCGAAAATGTGGTTATAAGAGCGAGTTAAGAATTGTCTTCACGATACTTTCCTCGTAAGAATTATACAATGGAGGTCAATGGGCAGCTTGACTGTATTTGTGTCACTTAAAAGGCCGTAGTTCACATTCTGTATGTATCTGTGCTTTGGTGGTTACATTGTGTGAAAGAGGACATGTGTGGCTACAAAATGACCAAAGAACATCCATGTAAAGTGAATATTTTGGCCGGGACGACAATTTGTTTGGTAAATTTCCAAGGAAAGAATTTCAGTTTCCACACTCTACTCAAGGAGGCCCCACACTCTAAGGGGACACTGATTACGCGAAACGGCCTGCGATTGAACTGCGATTTCGGAAAAACCGTGTAACATATTCGAATACGGTTTGAACCACGAAAAAGTCCACAGTCGTGTGAGCTAGCTAAAGTTTAAATCACGTTTCTACGACAAAGTATGCCAGAGTAATGAGGGTGCAAAAGTGAGGTGGATTTAGAGATTGCATCCCATACATTGTCTATGAGAGAAACATTTTATAAATAAAGTTAAATATTTTAAAAAGTATAAACTTTTTCAAAAAAACGTTTTCACCAATGAAAATTCAAAGATTGATGAACATTTTAAAGTTTGAATGGAGTTTCAAAGTGAAAGTATGACAGAGTAATAAGAGCACAAAAAAGTCAACTGTGAAAAATGGGACGTTTCTCCCATCGACTCTCATTATAAAGAATGTAAAAAAAAGTTTAAAAGTTTAAAAGTTAAAAAAGTATAAACATTTGTAAAAATAAAAATACAAGCATAAATAACTGCAAAGAGCTGAACAGTTTGAAGTTTGAACTAAATTTCTAGCATAAAGTGTGTGAAAGTAGTAGGAGGACGAAAAAAGGGCGGAAATTGGAATAAAGTATAAATATAAACTGGCAATAACTAGTGTGTGCTCGCTGTTGCGAGCCCACAACTAGAAAAGCAGTTCCTGGTGAAACTGCGTGGGCTCGCCAAAAAACTCAATGTATGATGTACAGTAGTAAATGTATTAAAGCTGAAGGGAAAAAAAATACAAAAAGTTAAAAAGTATAAAAATTTGTAAAAAGAATAGTATAAGCATAAGTAACTGCATAAAGCGGAGTAAAGTATGTGGAAGTAGTATGATGCCCAAAAAGTGGCAGAATAAAGTAAGTAAAGTTATAACTGTGTCTACTAATGATTTGTATTGCATTCTTGATTAATTAAGAAAAGGTAAAAAGAAAAAAATACAACATCAATGAATATGAAAGCATTAATGAGCAGAAATTGTATTAAATAGCAAACGTTTACATGTAAAAAAAGGGTCAAATAGCATATAGGCCTGTCTTTAAAAGCATAAACACAATGATTATTGACAATGGTCTAAGATTTTTCTTTCATTTTTGTGTTTTTAAAAGTTTTTTTTAAGTTCATTTTTTTAAAGTTTTTTTTAAGTATTTAAGTTTTTTTAAAGTTTTTCTTTAATTGTTTTTTTTAAGTTCTTTTTTAAAAGTTTCTTTTTTTCTTTTAAGTTTTTCATTTTTAAGTTTTCTTTTTTAAGTTTTTTATTTTTTTTAAAAAAAAAGTTAAAAAAAAGCCCTTATATGTCTCAGCTGTGGGAGAGTAAAACAGTGCTTCACTATGACTGGGAGATTTCAATGGGCCTGAATAGGGAAAAACCTATGCCCGAACAAATTGCTCTCTCGCAAAAAGTAAAAGTCGAATGCAAATATTGTTTTCACTTTGAGTGGCCTGAGCCATTGAGGTACAACATGTGCGATGGTGGTGTTGGTACGATCGAAAATGTGGTTATAAGAGCGAGTTAAGAATTGTCTTCACGATACTTTCCTCGTAAGAATTATACAATGGAGGTCAATGGGCAGCTTGACTGTATTTGTGTCACTTAAAAGGCTGTAGTTCACATTCTGTATGTATCTGTGCTTTGGTGGTTACATTGTGTGAAAGAGGACATGTGTGGCTACAAAATGACCAAAGAACATCTGTGTAAAGTGAATATTTTGGCCGGGACGACAATTTGTTTGGTAAATTTCCAAGGAAAGAATTTCAGTTTCCACACTCTACTCAAGGAGGCCCCGCACTCTAAGGGGACACTGATTGGGCGAAACGGCCTGCGATTGAACTGCGATTTCGGAAAAACCGTGTAACATATTCGGATATGGTTTGAACCACGAAAAAGCCCACAGTCGTGTGAGCTAGCTAAAGTTTAAATCACGTTTCTACGACAAAGTATGCCAGAGTAATGAGGGTGCAAAAGTGAGGTGGATTTAGAGATTGCATCCCATACATTGTCTATGAGAGAAACATTTTATAAATAAAGTTAAATATTTTAAAAAGTATAAACATTTTCAAAAAAACGTTTTCACCAATGAAAATTCAAAGATAGATGAACATTTTAAAGTTTGAATGGAGTTTCAAAGTGAAAGTATGACAGAGTAATAAGAGCACAAAAAAGTCAACTGTGAAAAATGGGACGTTTCTCCCATCGACTCTCATTATAAAGAATGTAAAAAAAAGTTTAAAAGTTTAAAAGTTAAAAAAGTATAAACAATTGTAAAAATAAAAATACAAGCATAAATAACTGCAGAGAGCTGAACAGTTTGAAGTTTGAACTAAATTTCTAGCATAAAGTGTGTGAAAGTAGTAGGAGGACGAAAAAAGGGCGGAAATTGGAATAAAGAAGAAGTATAAATATAAACTGGCAATAACTAGTGTGTGCTCGCTGTTGCGAGCCCACAACTAGAAAAGCAGTTCCTGGTGAAACTGCGTGGGCTCGCCAAAAAACTCAATGTATGATGTACAGTAGTAAATGTATTAAAGCTGAAGGAAAAAAAAATACAAAAAGTTAAAAAGTATAAAAATTTGTAAAAAGAATAGTATAAGCATAAGTAACTGCATAAAGCAGAGTAAAGTATGTGGAAGTAGTATGATGCCCAAAAAGTGGCAGAATAAAGTAAGTAAAGTTATAACTGTGTCTACTAATGATTTGTATTGCATTCTTGATTAATTAAGAAAAGGTAAAAAGAAATAAATACAACATCAATGGATATGAAAGCATTAATGAGCAGAAATTGTATTAAATAGCATACGTTTACATGTAAAAAAAGGGTCAAATAGCATATAGGCCTATCTTTAAAAGCATAAACACAATGATTATTGACAATGGTCTACGATTTTTCTTTCATTTTTGTGTTTTTAAAAGTTTTTTTAAGTTTTTGTTAGGTTTATTTTTTTTAAGTTTATTTTTTAAGTTCATTTTTTTAAAGTTTTTTAAGTATTTAAGTTTTTTTAAAGTTTTTCTTTAAATGTTTTTTTCAAGTTATTTTTTAAACGTTTTTTTTTTCTTTTAAGTTTTTTTTAAGTTTTTCATTTTTAAGTTTTCTTTTTTAAGTTTTTTATTTTTAAGATTTTTTTTTTAAGTTTAAAAAAAAAAAAAGTTTAAAAAAAAAGTTTAAAAAAAAAAAAGTTAAAAAAAAAAAAAAAAAAAATTAAGTTTATATTAGTGTTCTTATTGGTGGTGTAAGTCCATAAACACATTTTCAGGACTGTATCATGCTGCAAACAAAAGTTAGAGCTGTGTAAAGGCCAGCCAATGGGAAGACAGAAGGGCGGGGCTTAAGCAATTAATTAAGTACAGCGTGCTCCTATTGGTGGTCTAAGCCCATGGAGCAAATTGCAAGACTGTAGCATGCTGCAAGCAAAAGACAGGGTTTTTGTGTGTGTGTGTGTGTGTGTGTGTGTGTGTGTGTGTGTGTGTGTGTGTGTGTGTGTGTGTGTGTGTGTGTGTGTGTGTGTGTGTGTGTGTGTGTGTGTGTGTGTGTGTGCGCGTGTACGTGCGTGCGTGTGCTTGTGCATGCATGCGTGTGTCTGTGACTCTGTGTGTAGAGCCTAATTGCACAAATAGCAAATCTACAAGCTGCGTGCGTGCGTGCGTATGCATGCGTGTGTCTGTGACTGCACAAATAGCAGACTTACAAGCTCACAAGGTTTCGCAGAGCAACTCATTGAGATCTTGTAACTCTAATGTCAGCCCTGTAATTAAGCCCTTATATGTCTCAGCTGTGGGAGAGTAAAACAGTGCTTCACTATGACTGGGAGATTTCAATGGGCCTGAATAGGGAAAAACCTATGCCCGAACAAATTGCTCTATCGCAAAAAGTAAAAGTCGAATGCAAATATTTGTTTCACTTTGAGTGGCCTGAGACATTGAGGTACAACATGTGCGATGGTGGTGTTGGTACGATCGAAAATGTGGTTATAAGAGCGAGTTAAGAATTGTCTTCACGATACTTTCCTCGTAAGAATTATACAATGGAGGTCAATGGGCAGCTTGACTGTATTTGTGTCACTTAAAAGGCCGTAGTTCACATTCTGTATGTATCTGTGCTTTGGTGGTTACATTGTGTGAAAGAGGACATGTGTGGCTACAAAATGACCAAAGAACATCCATGTAAAGTGAATATTTTGCCCGGGACGACAATTTGTTTGGTAAATTTCCAAGGAAAGAATTTCAGTTTCCACACTCTACTCAAGGAGGCCCCACACTCTAAGGGGACACTGATTACGCGAAACGGCCTGCGATTGAACTGCGATTTCGGAAAAACCGTGTAACATATTCGAATACGGTTTGAACCACGAAAAAGTCCACAGCCGTGTGAGCTAGCTAAAGTTTAAATCACGTTTCTACGACAAAGTATGCCAGAGTAATGAGGCTGCAAAAGTGAGGTGGATTTAGAGATTGCATCCCATACATTGTCTATGAGAGAAACATTTTATAAATAAAGTTAAATATTTTAAAAAGTATAAACTTTTTCAAAAAAACTTTTTCACCAATGAAAATTCAAAGATTGATGAACATTTTAAAGTTTGAATGGAGTTTCAAAGTGAAAGTATGACAGAGTAATAAGAGCACAAAAAAGTCAACTGTGAAAAATGGGACGTTTCTCCCATCGACTCTCATTATAAAGAATGTAAAAAAAAGTTTAAAAGTTTAAAAGTTAAAAAAGTATAAACAATTGTAAAAATAAAAATGCAAGCATAAATAACTGCAGAGAGCTGAACAGTTTGAAGTTTGAACTAAATTTCTAGCATAAAGTGTGTGAAAGTAGTAGGAGGACGAAAAAAGGGCGGAAATTGGAATAAAGAAGTATAACTAGAAAGCAGTTCCTGTAGAAACTGCGTGGGCTCGCTAAAAACGCAATGTATAAAGTTATAGCTGTGTCTGTGGGACCACCCACCAAGTCTGAACACTGGTTTTTCATTTTTAAGTTTTCTTTTTTAAGTTTTTTTTTAAGTTTAAAAAAAAAAAGTTTAAAAAAAAAAGTTTTTAAAAAAGGTTTTTAAAAAAAAAAGTTTAAAAAAAAAAAGTTTAAAAAAAAAGAAGTTTAAAAAAAAAAAAGTTTTTAAAAAAAAAGTTTAAAAAAGAAAAGTTTTTAAAAAAAAAGTTTGAAAAAAAAAAAGTTTTAAAAAAAAAAAGTTTTACAAAAAAAAGTTAAAAAAAAAAAAGTTTTAAAAAAAAAAGTTTAAAAAAAAAAAAGTTTTTAAGTTTATATTAGTGTTCCTATTGGTGGTGTAAGTCCATAAACAAATTTTCAGGACTGTATCATGCTGCAAACAAAAGTTAGAGCTGTGTAAAGGCCAGCCAATGGGAAGACAGAAGGGCGGGGCTTAAGCAATTAATTAAGTACAGCGTGCTCCTATTGGTGGTCTAAGCCCATGGAGCAAATTGCAAGACTGTAGCATGCTGCAAGCAAAAGACAGGGTTTTTGTGTGTGTGTGTGTGTGTGTGTGTGTGTGTGTGCGTGTGTGCGTGCGTGCGTGCACGTGCGTGTGCACGTGCGTGCGTGTGCATGCATGCATGCGTGTGTCTGTGACTCTGTGTGTAGAGCCTAATTGCACAAATAGCAGACCCACAAGCTGTGTGCGTGCGTGCGTGCGTGCGTGCTTGCGTATGCATGCGTGTGTCTGTGACTGCATAAATAGCAGACCTACAAGCTCACAAGGTTTCGCAGAGCAACTCATTGAGATCTTGTAACTCTAATGTCAGCCCTGTAATTAAGCCCTTATATGTCTCAGCTGTGGGAGAGTAAAACAGTGCTTCACTATGACTGGGAGATTTCAATGGGCCTGAATAGGGAAAAACCTATGCCCGAACAAATTGCTCTATCGCAAAAAGTAAAAGTCGAATGCAAATATTTGTTTCACTTTGAGTGGCCTGAGCCATTGAGGTACAACATGTGCGATGGTGGTGTTGGTACGATCGAAAATGTGGTTATAAGAGCGAGTTAAGAATTGTCTTCACGATACTTTCCTCGTAAGAATTATACAATGGAGGTCAATGGGCAGCTTGACTGTATTTGTGTCACTTAAAAGGCCGTAGTTCACATTCTGTATGTATCTGTGCTTTGGTGGTTACATTGTGTGAAAGAGGACATGTGTGGCTACAAAATGACCAAAGAACATCCATGTAAAGTGAATATTTTGGCCGGGACGACAATTTGTTTGGTAAATTTCCAAGGAAAGAATTTCAGTTTCCACACTCTACTCAAGGAGGCCCCACACTCTAAGGGGACACTGATTACGCGAAACGGCCTGCGATTGAACTGCGATTTCGGAAAAACCGTGTAACATATTCGAATACGGTTTGAACCACGAAAAAGTCCACAGTCGTGTGAGCTAGCTAAAGTTTAAATCACGTTTCTACGACAAGGTATGCCAGAGTAATGAGGCTGCAAAAGTGAGGTTGATTTAGAGATAAAATCCCATACATTGTCTATGAGAGAAACATTTTATAAATAAAGTTAAATATTTTAAAAAGTATAAACTTTTTCAAAAAACCTTTTTCACCAATGAAAATTCAAAGATTGATGAACATTTTAAAGTTTGAATGGAGTTTCAAAGTGAAAGTATGACAGAGTAATAAGAGCACAAAAAAGTCAACTGTGAAAAATGGGACGTTTCTCCCATCGACTCTCATTATAAAGAATGTAAAAAAAAGTTTAAAAGTTTAAAAGTTAAAAAAGTATAAACAATTGTAAAAATAAAAATGCAAGCATAAATAACTGCAGAGAGCTGAACAGTTTGAAGTTTGAACTAAATTTCTAGCATAAAGTGTGTGAAAGTAGTAGGAGGACGAAAAAAGGGCGGAAATTGGAATAAAGAAGTATAAATATAAACTGGCAATAACTAGTGTGTGCTCGCTGTTGCGAGCCCACAACTAGAAAGCAGTTCCTGTAGAAACTGCGTGGGCTCGCTAAAAACGCAATGTATAAAGTTATAGCTGTGTCTGTGGGACCACCCACCAAGTCTGAACACTGGTTTTTCATTTTTAAGTTTTCTTTTTTAAGTTTTTTTTTAAGTTTAAAAAAAAAGTTTAAAAAAAAAAAAGTTTAAAAAAAAAAAAGTTTAGAAAAAAAAGAAGTTTAAAAAAAAAAGTTTAAAAAAAAAAAAGTTTTAAAAAAAAGAAGTTTAAAAAAAAAAAGTAAAAAAAAAAAAAAGTTTAAAAAAAAAAAAGTTTTAAAAAAAAAAGTTTAAAAAAAAAAAAAGTTTAAAAAAAAAAAAGTTTTTAAAGTTTAAAAAAAAAAAGTTTAAAAAAAAAAAGGAAAAAAAAAAAAAAGTTTTAAAAAAATATATTTTTTAAGTTTATATTAGTGTTCCTATTGGTGGTGTAAGTCCATAAACAAATTTTCAGGACTGTATCATGCTGCAAACAAAAGTTAGAGCTGTGTAAAGGCCAGCCAATGGGAAGACAGAAGGGCGGGGCTTAAGCAATTAATTAAGTACAGCGTGCTCCTATTGGTGGTCTAAGCCCATGGAGCAAATTGCAAGACTGTAGCATGCTGCAAGCAAAAGACAGGGTTTTTGTGTGTGTGTGTGTGTGCGTGTGTGCGTGTGTGTGCGTGCGCGTGCACGTGCGTGTGCACGTGCGTGCGTGTGCATGCATGCGTGTGTCTGTGACTCTGTGTGTAGAGCCTAATTGCACAAATAGCAGACCTACAAGCTGTGTGCGAGCGTGCGTGCGTGCGTGCTTGCGTATGCATGCGTGTGTCTGTGACTGCACAAATAGCAGACCTACAAGCTCACAAGGTTTCGCAGAGCAACTCATTGAGATCTTGTAACTCTAATGTCAGCCCTGTAATTAAGCCCTTATATGTCTCAGCTGTGGGAGAGTAAAACAGTGCTTCACTATGACTGGGAGATTTCAATGGGCCTGAATAGGGAAAAACCTATGCCCGAACAAATTGCTCTATCGCAAAAAGTAAAAGTCGAATGCAAATATTTGTTTCACTTTGAGTGGCCTGAGACATTGAGGTACAACATGTGCGATGGTGGTGTTGGTACGATCGAAAATGTGGTTATAAGAGCGAGTTAAGAATTGTCTTCACGATACTTTCCTCGTAAGAATTATACAATGGAGGTCAATGGGCAGCTTGACTGTATTTGTGTCACTTAAAAGGCCGTAGTTCACATTCTGTATGTATCTGTGCTTTGGTGGTTACATTGTGTGAAAGAGGACATGTGTGGCTACAAAATGACCAAAGAACATCCATGTAAAGTGAATATTTTGGCCGGGACGACAATTTGTTTGGTAAATTTCCAAGGAAAGAATTTCAGTTTCCACACTCTACTCAAGGAGGCCCCACACTCTAAGGGGACACTGATTACGCGAAACGGCCTGCGATTGAACTGCGATTTCGGAAAAACCGTGTAACATATTCGAATACGGTTTGAACCACGAAAAAGTCCACAGTCGTGTGAGCTAGCTAAAGTTTAAATCACGTTTCTACGACAAAGTATGCCAGAGTAATGAGGGTGCAAAAGTGAGGTGGATTTAGAGATTGCATCCCATACATTGTCTATGAGAGAAACATTTTATAAATAAAGTTAAATATTTTAAAAAGTATAAACTTTTTCAAAAAAACGTTTTCACCAATGAAAATTCAAAGATTGATGAACATTTTAAAGTTTGAATGGAGTTTCAAAGTGAAAGTATGACAGAGTAATAAGAGCACAAAAAAGTCAACTGTGAAAAATGGGACGTTTCTCCCATCGACTCTCATTATAAAGAATGTAAAAAAAAGTTTAAAAGTTTAAAAGTTAAAAAAGTATAAACATTTGTAAAAATAAAAATACAAGCATAAATAACTGCAAAGAGCTGAACAGTTTGAAGTTTGAACTAAATTTCTAGCATAAAGTGTGTGAAAGTAGTAGGAGGACGAAAAAAGGGCGGAAATTGGAATAAAGTATAAATATAAACTGGCAATAACTAGTGTGTGCTCGCTGTTGCGAGCCCACAACTAGAAAAGCAGTTCCTGGTGAAACTGCGTGGGCTCGCCAAAAAACTCAATGTATGATGTACAGTAGTAAATGTATTAAAGCTGAAGGGAAAAAAAATACAAAAAGTTAAAAAGTATAAAAATTTGTAAAAAGAATAGTATAAGCATAAGTAACTGCATAAAGCGGAGTAAAGTATGTGGAAGTAGTATGATGCCCAAAAAGTGGCAGAATAAAGTAAGTAAAGTTATAACTGTGTCTACTAATGATTTGTATTGCATTCTTGATTAATTAAGAAAAGGTAAAAAGAAAAAAATACAACATCAATGAATATGAAAGCATTAATGAGCAGAAATTGTATTAAATAGCAAACGTTTACATGTAAAAAAAGGGTCAAATAGCATATAGGCCTGTCTTTAAAAGCATAAACACAATGATTATTGACAATGGTCTAAGATTTTTCTTTCATTTTTGTGTTTTTAAAAGTTTTTTTTAAGTTCATTTTTTTAAAGTTTTTTTTAAGTATTTAAGTTTTTTTAAAGTTTTTCTTTAATTGTTTTTTTTAAGTTCTTTTTTAAAAGTTTCTTTTTTTCTTTTAAGTTTTTCATTTTTAAGTTTTCTTTTTTAAGTTTTTTATTTTTTTTAAAAAAAAAGTTAAAAAAAAGCCCTTATATGTCTCAGCTGTGGGAGAGTAAAACAGTGCTTCACTATGACTGGGAGATTTCAATGGGCCTGAATAGGGAAAAACCTATGCCCGAACAAATTGCTCTCTCGCAAAAAGTAAAAGTCGAATGCAAATATTGTTTTCACTTTGAGTGGCCTGAGCCATTGAGGTACAACATGTGCGATGGTGGTGTTGGTACGATCGAAAATGTGGTTATAAGAGCGAGTTAAGAATTGTCTTCACGATACTTTCCTCGTAAGAATTATACAATGGAGGTCAATGGGCAGCTTGACTGTATTTGTGTCACTTAAAAGGCTGTAGTTCACATTCTGTATGTATCTGTGCTTTGGTGGTTACATTGTGTGAAAGAGGACATGTGTGGCTACAAAATGACCAAAGAACATCTGTGTAAAGTGAATATTTTGGCCGGGACGACAATTTGTTTGGTAAATTTCCAAGGAAAGAATTTCAGTTTCCACACTCTACTCAAGGAGGCCCCGCACTCTAAGGGGACACTGATTGGGCGAAACGGCCTGCGATTGAACTGCGATTTCGGAAAAACCGTGTAACATATTCGAATACGGTTTGAACCACGAAAAAGTCCACAGTCGTGTGAGCTAGCTAAAGTTTAAATCACGTTTCTACGACAAAGTATGCCAGAGTAATGAGGGTGCAAAAGTGAGGTGGATTTAGAGATTGCATCCCATACATTGTCTATGAGAGAAACATTTTATAAATAAAGTTAAATATTTTAAAAAGTATAAACATTTTCAAAAAAACGTTTTCACCAATGAAAATTCAAAGATAGATGAACATTTTAAAGTTTGAATGGAGTTTCAAAGTGAAAGTATGACAGAGTAATAAGAGCACAAAAAAGTCAACTGTGAAAAATGGGACGTTTCTCCCATCGACTCTCATTATAAAGAATGTAAAAAAAAGTTTAAAAGTTTAAAAGTTAAAAAAGTATAAACAATTGTAAAAATAAAAATACAAGCATAAATAACTGCAGAGAGCTGAACAGTTTGAAGTTTGAACTAAATTTCTAGCATAAAGTGTGTGAAAGTAGTAGGAGGACGAAAAAAGGGCGGAAATTGGAATAAAGAAGTATAACTAGAAAAGCAGTTCCTGGTGAAACTGCGTGGGCTCGCCAAAAAACTCAATGTATGATGTACAGTAGTAAATGTATTAAAGCTGAAGGGAAAAAAAATACAAAAAGTTAAAAAGTATAAAAATTTGTAAAAAGAATAGTATAAGCATAAGTAACTGCATAAAGCGGAGTAAAGTATGTGGAAGTAGTATGATGCCCAAAAAGTGGCAGAATAAAGTAAGTAAAGTTATAACTGTGTCTACTAATGATTTGTATTGCATTCTTGATTAATTAAGAAAAGGTAAAAAGAAAAAAATACAACATCAATGAATATGAAAGCATTAATGAGCAGAAATTGTATTAAATAGCAAACGTTTACATGTAAAAAAAGGGTCAAATAGCATATAGGCCTGTCTTTAAAAGCATAAACACAATGATTATTGACAATGGTCTAAGATTTTTCTTTCATTTTTGTGTTTTTAAAAGTTTTTTTTAAGTTCATTTTTTTAAAGTTTTTTTTAAGTATTTAAGTTTTTTTAAAGTTTTTCTTTAATTGTTTTTTTTAAGTTCTTTTTTAAAAGTTTCTTTTTTTCTTTTAAGTTTTTCATTTTTAAGTTTTCTTTTTTAAGTTTTTTATTTTTTTTAAAAAAAAAGTTAAAAAAAAAAAAAGTTTAAAAAAAAAAGTTAAAAAAAAAAAAAGTTAAAAAAAAAAAGTTAAAAAAAAAAAAAAAAAGTTTAAAAAAAAATATTTTTTAAGTTTATATTAGTGTTCCTATTGGTGGTGTAAGTCCATAAACAAATTTTCAGGACTGTATCATGCTGCAAACAAAAGTTAGAGCTGTGTAAAGGCCAGCCAATGGGAAGACAGAAGGGCGGGGCTTAAGCAATTAATTAAGTACAGCGTGCTCCTATTGGTGGTCTAAGCCCATGGAGCAAATTGCAAGACTGTAGCATGCTGCAAGCAAAATACAGGGTTTTTGTGTGTGTGTGTGTGTGTGTGTGTGTGTGCGTGTGTGTGCGTGTGTGTGTGTGTGTGTGTGTGTGTGTGTGTGTGTGTGTGCGTGCGTGTGTGTGTGTGTGTGCGCGTACACGTGCGTGCGTGTGCATGCATGCGTGTGTCTGTGACTCTGTGTGTAGAGCCTAATTGCACAAATAGCAAATCTACAAGCTGCGTGCGTGCGTGCGTGCGTATGCATGCGTGTGTCTGTGACTGCACAAATAGCAGACTTACAAGCTCACAAGGTTTCGCAGAGCAACTCATTGAGATCTTGTAACTCTAATGTCAGCCCTGTAATTAAGCCCTTATATGTCTCAGCTGTGGGAGAGTAAAACAGTGCTTCACTATGACTGGGAGATTTCAATGGGCCTGAATAGGGAAAAACCTATGCCCGAACAAATTGCTCTATCGCAAAAAGTAAAAGTCGAATGCAAATATTTGTTTCACTTTGAGTGGCCTGAGACATTGAGGTACAACATGTGCGATGGTGGTGTTGGTACGATCGAAAATGTGGTTATAAGAGCGAGTTAAGAATTGTCTTCACGATACTTTCCTCGTAAGAATTATACAATGGAGGTCAATGGGCAGCTTGACTGTATTTGTGTCACTTAAAAGGCCGTAGTTCACATTCTGTATGTATCTGTGCTTTGGTGGTTACATTGTGTGAAAGAGGACATGTGTGGCTACAAAATGACCAAAGAACATCCATGTAAAGTGAATATTTTGCCCGGGACGACAATTTGTTTGGTAAATTTCCAAGGAAAGAATTTCAGTTTCCACACTCTACTCAAGGAGGCCCCACACTCTAAGGGGACACTGATTACGCGAAACGGCCTGCGATTGAACTGCGATTTCGGAAAAACCGTGTAACATATTCGAATACGGTTTGAACCACGAAAAAGTCCACAGTCGTGTGAGCTAGCTAAAGTTTAAATCACGTTTCTACGACAAAGTATGCCAGAGTAATGAGGCTGCAAAAGTGAGGTTGATTTAGAGATAAAATCCCATACATTGTCTATGAGAGAAACATTTTATAAATAAAGTTAAATATTTGAAAAAGTATAAACTTTTTCAAAAAAACCTTTTCACCAATGAAAATTCAAAGATTGATGAACATTTTAAAGTTTGAATGGAGTTTCAAAGTGAAAGTATGACAGAGTAATAAGAGCACAAAAAAGTCAACTGTGAAAAATGGGACGTTTCTCCCATCGACTCTCATTATAAAGAATGTAAAAAAAAGTTTAAAAGTTTAAAAGTTAAAAAAGTATAAACAATTGTAAAAATAAAAATACAAGCATAAATAACTGCAAAGAGCTGAACAGTTTGAAGTTTGAACTAAATTTCTAGCATAAAGTGTGTGAAAGTAGTAGGAGGACGAAAAAAGGGCGGAAATTGGAAGTATAAATATAAACTGGCAAGAACTAGTGTGTGCTCGCTGTTGCGAGCCCACAAATATAAACTGGCAATAACTAGTGTGTGCTCGCTGTTGCGAGCCCACAAATATAAACTGGCAATAACTAGTGTGTGCTCGCTGTTGCGAGCCCACAAATATAAACTGGCAATAACTAGTGTGTGCTCGCTGTTGCGAGCCCACAACTAGAAAGAAGCAATTCTGGGAAATTGCAAAGTATGGTTGCCTCCATCGCACCCGTCGCACAGACGTCGTTGGGGACCCAAGGAGTCTGCCAGGAGGTGTTGTGTTAGAGGCCAAGGCCAAACAACATGCCATTCAAATTTGGAGCTGATCGGATCCTGATTAGGTGACATATAGTGTTTTAGTTTTTTCGTACAAATAGGCCCTTCCCACTAATTTTACGAGTCAATTAAATGGTCACATCACCCCTGAGATCATGTGTAAGTATTTCGGTGGGGATTGAGCCCCCCAACATATTGTTTTTTCAACAAACTGTGACATTTTGGGCATTTGCGGCGCCCCCTATGGGTGAAAATGGAATTGATTGAACCACTCTCGATATGTGATTAAAATTCCGTGTGGATTGAACGTTCCGTTCATTATTTGTGGCATTCTTTGTAAAATAGGCCCCTCCTACTAACTTCGGAAGCCGATTACGGCCGAACGGTATGGACTATCAAAATTCTGCCAGTGTTCAAGTAATCGGAGAGCACCAGAGATGTTGTGTACCAATTTGTGTGAGATTTGGACAAAATCTGTTGGAGGTGGAGCAAAAAGTGTGTTTTGAAGAAAATGCAAATTTGGTGCAATTTCGTTCTAGACGGAAATGGGCGTGGCCTATGCGCGGAGATCCGTCATGATCCAAGGAATCCATGGAAAAAGACATTTTGATTTTACGACTTAAGGTTCAAGTGTTATAGGGAAAAACGTGAAGTGGGATGTTATAGCGCCACCATGAGGCTGAGTGATGTAATTCCTTTTCAATTAATTTTCTTAATTATTATGAACCTCCCTCCTAAGTCTTGTAAATATGGCACTTACGGTTTCCAAGGGAAAAAAATACTTAAATTGGAGCCTTAATTAGTGTGGTTGCCTATGGGCAACCATACTATTGTTCCCCTTACCTTTTATTTCTTTCTTGTTTTCTTTCTGTATAAACTTTATTTTGATGTGCTACTCCTCCCACAGTTTTTGCCGCACACACTTGAGCCATATGTCAAAACGACCGGCTTTATCGGGAATAGTGTGCTATCTCCTTGCTAAGACATCTGTTGTATAGTTTAATTTATATTAATTAATTAGTGGATTAAATTTCCCCATTGACATGAATGGGAAAATGCAAAAACTCACATTCAAGTATTTTTCCTCTGAGACCGTACGGGCTACAGTTACAACACTTGGGGGGAAGGTTCATAATAATTACTAAAATTAATAACCTTATAAGTATATTGATCGGCCTCATGGTGGCGCTATAACAGCCCACTTTACGTTTTGGCGTATAACTCTTGAACCGTAGGTCGTAAAATCAAAATTATTTTTTCCTGGATTCCCTGGGTCATGACGCATCTCCCCATATAGGCCCCGCCCATTTGCGTCTAGATAGATTTTCCGCCATTTTGAATTTTGTTCAAAACACACTTTTGGATCCTCCACCTACAGATTTTGTCCAAATCTCACAAAAATCGGTACACATGATCTCCGGACCTATCCGATTAAAACAGCACAGTCAGAATTTTGATCTTCTGTATCGTTTGTCCGTAATCGTCTTCCGAATTTAGTGGGAGGGGCCTATTTTACAAAAAATGCCACAATTCACGCACGGAATGTCCGATCCATCCCAAATCCGAATCACATGTCGAGGGTGGCTTAATCAACGCAGAGCCAAAAGCAATTCCATTTTCATCCATAGGGGGCGCTACAATTGAAAAAACAATTACTTGTTTGTTGCAAAAACATGATTTTGGGGGGGAAATCCCCTCCGAATGACTTATGCATGATCACAAGGGTGACTTCACATTGTAATTGGCTGGCAAAATTACTGGGAGGGGCCTAGTTAGTATGGTTGCCTATGGCGACCATACTATTGTTCCCCTACTTTGGAATACTTTGACTCGCTACTCCTCCCACAGTTTTTTCCACACGCACTCGAGCCATATGTCAAATCGACCGGCTTCGTCGGGAATCGTGTGCTTGCTCATTGCTAAGAGATCCGTTGTATAGTTTAATTGATATTAATTAATTAGTTCTCCATTGACTTATAATGGGAAGATCGAAGAGTAACTAGAAAGAAGCAATTCTGGGAAATTGCAAAGTGTGGTTGCCTCACTCGCTGATATAGGCCCCTCCCAGTAATTTTGCTAACCAATGACAACGTCAAGTAACCCTTGTGATCATGTGTAAGTAATTCAGAGTGTTTTTTCCCCCCTGAAATCATGTTTTTGCAATAAACGGGTAATTGTTTTTGCAATTGTAGCGCCCCCTATGGATGAAAATGGAATTGCTTTTGGCTCTGCGTTGATTAAGCCACCCTCCGTGCGTGAATTGTGGCATTTTTTGTAAAATAGGCCCCTCCCACTAACTTCGGAAGACGATTACGGACGAACGATACAGAAGATCAAAATTCCGACTGTGCTGTTTTAATCGGATAGGTCCGGAGATCATGTGTACCGATTTTTGTGAGATTTGGACAAAATCTGTAGGTGGAGGATCCAAAAGTGGGTTTTGAACAAAATTCAAAATGGCGGAAAATGTATCTAGACGCAAATGGGCGTGGCCTATATGGGGAGATGCGTCATGACCCAAGGAATCCAGGAAAAAATAATTTTGATTTTACGACCTACGGTACAAGAGTTATACGCCAAAACGTAAAGTGGGCTGTTATAGCGCCACCATGAGGCCGATCAATATACTTATACGGTTATTAATTTTAGTAATTATTATGAACCTTCCCCCCAAGTGTTGTAACTGTAGCCCGTACGGTCTCAGAGGAAAAAATACTTGAATGTGAGTTTTTGCATTTTCCCATTCATGTCAATGGGGAAATTTAATCCACTAATTAATTAATATCAATTAAACTATACAACATTTCTCTTAGAAACGAGCAAGCACACCATTCCCGATGAAGCCGGTCGTTTTGACATATGGTTCAAGTGTGTGCGGCAAAAACTGTGGGAGGAGTAGCACATCAAAATAAAGTTTATACAGAAAGAAAACAAAAAGAAAGAAATAAAAGGTAAGGGGAACAATAGTATGGTTGCCCATAGGCAACCACACTAACTAGAAAGAAGCAATTCTGGGAAATTGCAAAGTATGGTTGCCTCCATCGCACCCGTCGCACCGACGTCGTTGGGGACCCAAGGAGTCTGCCAGGAGGTGTTGTGTTAGAGGCCAAGGCCAAACAACATGCCATTCAAATTTGGCGCTAATCGGATCCTGATTTGGTGACATATAGTGTTGTAGTTTTTTCGAAAAAAATTGGCCCCTCCCACTAATTTTACGAGTCAATTAAATGGTCACATCACCTTTGAGATCATGTGTAAGTATTTTGGTGGGGATTGAGCCCCCCAACAAATAGTTTTTTCAACAAACGGTGACATTTTTGGCATTTGCAGCGCCCCCTATGGGTGAAAATGGAATTGCTTTTGGCGCTACATTGATTGAACCACTCTCGATATGTGATTAAAATTCCGTGTGGATTGAACGTTCCGTTCATTATTTGTGGCATTCTTTGTAAAATAGGCCCCTCGCCCCTCCTACTAACTTCGGAAGCCGATTATGGCCGAACGGTATGGACTATCAAAATTCTGCCAGTGTTTAAGTAATCGGATAGCACCAGAGATGTTGTGTACCAATTTGTGTGAGATTTGGACAAAATATGTTGGAGGTGGAGCAAAAAGTGTGTTTTGAAGAAAATGCTAATTTGGTGCGATTTCGTTCTAGACGGAAATGGGCGTGGCCTATGCGGGGAGATCCGTCATGATCCAAGGAATCCATGGAAAAGGAAATTTTGATTTTACGACTTACGGTTCAAGTGTTATAGGGAAAAACGTGAAGTGGGCTGTTATAGCGCCACCATGAGGCTGAGCGATGTAATTCCTTTTCAATTTATTTTCATAATTATTATGAACCTCCAGCCTAAGTCTTGTAAATATGGTGCTTATGGTCTCCAAGGGAAAAAATACTTAAATTGGAGCCGTAATTAGTCTTCGATCTTCCCATTATAAGTCAATGGAGAACTAATTAATTAATATCAATTAAACTATACAACGGATGTCTTAGCAATGAGCAAGCACACTATTCCCGACGAAGCCGGTCGATTTGACATATGGCTCGAGTGCGTGTGGAAAAAACTGTGGGAGGAGTAGCGATACAAAGTATTCCAAAGTAGGGGAACAATAGTATGGTCGCCATAGGCAACCATACTAATTAAGGCTCCAATTTAAGTATTTTTTTCCCTTGGAAACCGTAAGTGCCATATTTACAAGACTTAGGAGGGAGGTTCATAATAATTATGAAAATTAATTGAAAAGGAATTACATCACTCTATAACAGCCTATAACAGCCCACTTCACGTTTTTCCCTATAACACTTGAACCGTAAGTCGTAAAATCAAAATGTCTTTTTCCATGGATTCCTTGGATCATGACGGATCTCCCCGCATAGGCCCCGCCCATTTCCGTCTAGAACGAAATTGCACCAAATTTGCATTTTCTTCAAAACACACTTTTTTCTCCACCTCCAACAGATTTTGTCCAAATCTCACACAAATTGGTACACAACATCTCTGGTGCTCTCCGATTACTTGAACACTGGCAGAATTTTGATAGTCCATACCGTTCGGCCGTAATCGGCTTCCGAAGTTAGTAGGAATGGCCTATTTTACAAAGAATGCCACAAATAATGAACGGAACGTTCAATCCACACGGAATTTTAATCACATATCGAGAGTGGTTCAATCAATGTAGCGCCAAAAGCAATTCCATTTTCACCCATAGGGGGCGCCGCAAATGCACAAAATGTCACAGTTTGTTGAAAAAACAATATGTTGGGGGGCTCAATCCCCACCAAAATACTTACACATGATCTCAGGGGTGATGTGACCATTTAATTGACTCGTAAAATTAGTGGGAAGGGCCTATTTTTACGACAAAACTAAAACACTATATGTCACCTAATCAGGATCCGATCAGCTCCAAATGTGAATGGCATGTTGTTTGGCCTTGGCCTCTAACACAACACCTCCTGGCAGACTCCTTGGGTCCCCAACGACGTCTGTGCGACGGGTGCGATGGAGGCAACCATACTTTGCAGTTTCCCAGAATTGCTTCTTTCTAGTTACTCTTCGATCTTCCCATTATAAGTCAATGGAGAACTAATTAATTAATATCAATTAAACTATACAACGGATCTCTTAGCAATGAGCAAGCACACGATTCCCGACGAAGCCGGTCGATTTGACATATGGCTCGAGTCCGTGTGGAAAAAACTGTGGGAGGAGTAGCGAGTCAAAGTATTCCAAAGTAGGGGAACAATAGTATGGTCGCCATAGGCAACCACACTAACTAGAAAAGCAGTTCCTGGTGAAACTGCGTGGGCTCGCCAAAAACTCAATGTATGATGTACAGTAGTAAATGTATTAAAGCTGAAGGAAAAAAATATACAAAAAGTTAAAAAGTATAAAAATTTGTAAAAAAAGTTTTTCTTTAAATGTTTTTTTTAAGTTCTTTTTTAAAAGTTTTTTTTTCTTTTAAGTTTTTTTTAAGTTTTTCATTTTTAAGTTTTCTTTTTTAAGTTTTTTATTTTTAAGTTTTTTTTTAAGTTTTTAAAAAAAAAAGTTAAAAAAAAAAAAAGTTAAAAAAAAAAAGTTTAAAAAAAAAATATATTTTCTAAGTTTATATTAGAGTGTTCCTATTGGTGGTGTAAGTCCATAAACAAATTTTCAGGACTGTATCATGCTGCAAACAAAAGTTAGAGCTGTGTAAAGGCCAGCCAATGGGAAGACAGAAGGGCGGGGCTTAAGCAATTAATTAAGTACAGGGTGCTCCTATTGGTGGTCTAAGCCCATGGAGCAAATTGCAAGACTGTAGCATGCTGCAAGCAAAAGACAGGGTTTTTGTGTGTGTGTGTGTGTGTGTGTGTGTGTGCGCGTGTGCGTGGACGTGCGTGTGCGTGCGCGTGCGTACACGTGCGTGCGTGTGCATGCATGCGTGTGTCTGTGACTCTGTGTGTAGAGCCTAATTGCACAAATAGCAGACCTACAAGCTGCGTGCGTGCGTGCGTGCGTGCGTGCGTATGCATGCATGCGTGTGTCTGTGACTGCACAAATAGCAGACCTACAAGCTCACAAGGTTTCCCAGAGCAACTCATTGAGATCTTGTAACTCTAATGTCAGCCCTGTAATTAAGCCCTTATATGTCTCAGCTGTGGGAGAGTAAAACAGTGCTTCACTATGACTGGGAGATTTCAATGGGCCTGAATAGGGAAAAACCTATGCCCGAACAAATTGCTCTATCGCAAAAAGTAAAAGTCGAATGCAAATATTTTTTTCACTGTGAGTTGCCTGAGACATTGAGGTACAACATGTGCGATGGTGGTGTTGGTACGATTGAAAATGTGGTTATAAGAGCGAGTTAAGAATTGTCTTCATGATACTTTCCTCGTAAGAATTATACAATGGAGGTCAATGGGCAGCTTGACTGTATTTGTGTCACTTAAAAGGCCGTAGTTGACATTCTGTATGTATCTGTGCTTTGGTGGTTACATTGTGTGAAAGAGGACATGTGTGGCTACAAAATGACCAAAGAACATCCGTGTAAAGTGAATATTTTGGCCAGGACGACAATTTGTTTGGTAGATTTCCGAGGGAAGCATTTCAGTTTCCACACTCTACTCAAGGAGGCCCTGCACTCTAAGGGCGCCCTAATTAGGCGATACGGCCTGCGATTGAACTGCGATTTCGGAAAAAACGTGTAACATATTCGGATACGGTTTGAACCACGAAAAAGTCCACAGTCGTGTGAGCTAGCTAAAGTTTAAATCACGTTTCTACGACAAAGTATGCCAGAGTAATGAGGCTGCAAAAGTGAGGTTGATTTAGAGATAAAATCCCATACATTGTCTATGAGAGAAACATTTTATAAATAAAGTTAAATATTTTAAAAAGTATAAACTTTTTCAAAAAAACTTTTTCACCAATGAAAATTCAAAGATTGATGAACATTTTAAAGTTTGAATGGAGTTTCAAAGTGAAAGTATGACAGAGTAATAAGAGCACAAAAAAGTCAACTGTGAAAAATGGGACGTTTCTCCCATTGACTCTCATTATAAAGAATGTAAAAAAAAGTTAAAAAGTTAAACAGTTAAAAAAGTATAAAAAAATTTAAAAAATTGAATACAAGCACACATAACTGCAAAGAGCTGAACAGTTTGAAGTTTGAACTAAATTTCTAGCATAAAGTGTGTGAAAGTAGTAGGAGTCCGAAAAAAAGGGCGGAAATTGAAATAAAGAAGTATAAATGAGTACCACAGACGAAAAACAGTCTAAGTCCAAATTTCAGACTGACCCCTCCAAGAAAAGGCCTCGTTGTCCTGAACCCTTATCTATCATTTATATATTATGGATCAATAGTGTGGACTTAGACTGTTATTCGTCTGTGGTACTCAAATATAAACTGGCAATAACTAGTGTGTGCTCGCTGTTGCGAGCCCACAAATATAAACTGGCAATAACTAGTGTGTGCTCGCTGTTGCGAGCCCACAATAAAGTGTTACAATTACAATAGTCTGGTTGCCCTTTAGGGCAACCACACTAATAAGAAAAGGAGTGAAAGACCATCCTGAGCACATTTAAACTGTCCAGTTTTCCACTTTATCGCATATACCCCCTGATGTACCTCTGCGTACCTGAATTTGAGTCTAAATATGAACACTGCAGGGTGGCAATTGCCATCCCCTGAAACCCCAAATGACACCCATGTTTACAACGAGGAAAGGGATAGGTCACGCCCTGCGGCCCTAATGACTTTTTTTCTATCGATTACTCACCCCATAGAGACTTGAATTCATGGATATTTTTTTCCCTTTTGACGCATTCAGTGGTTCCGTATGGAGACACAAATTGTCTCCTTTGTGTCTCATATAGGGAACCACTGCTGTCATCAAATTATTGGCCTAGGAATGTGAAAAAAACTACAAAAATATCCATGAATTCAAGTGAGTAATCCATATGTTCGGGGGGTGAACTAGCGTAATCAAACTGTAAAATTGAAACTTTTCAACCAGTATTCTTATGTCATATACTGTTTGTACAAATTACAACACTGATTCCACAATCAATTATATTTTGAGTGCTTTTGAGTACAACTGAACAGATTTATTTGTGATGTGTTGAGTTGGAATGAAAATGGAACTTAATGTGTGAATACACTTCCACACTTATAGAAATACACTACATTTTATATATTGCATGATTAATAACACAGCAGGCTATCCTGTTTTAAATTATTTACTGTAACTCTGTTTGATTTCTTTAGATGTAGCCGTGGAGGAATACCCAACACCACACGGGCCCTAAAAACAAGGCTCCCAACATGGTTGGGCCACTGCTTGGCCTTACTCCTACAACTCACCTTACCCCTCCTCATTTTGATAGGTTGGGGTGGCTCTCAGGGTAGAGTACAGCAACTTGCAACGGTCACAAGACACTCTATACACCACAAAGACACCCGTGTACCTGTCAAACCTACTTCCAAAATGTCAACGCTGTCCACAATCACAACACCAAAGGGAGGTTCACTAATCACGTTCAACCCAGATTTGGCTCAAACAAAGGGTGACATTTGTTCTCCCCCTATGCCACAAAGTGAGTGATTGAATACTGTATTAGTCAGAGATGTCTTGGTACAGTAAGATGTTCAGTGGTGGATTGAAGCAAGGCCTTTAAGTGATGCAGTGTAGGCCTTTTAGGCACCAACCACAGGGGGGCACCATGTTGCATGTTTTATTTTTCTATTTTTATTATTATTTGTTTTTACTTGTTAGTTGCACTTTGTCAATGGTGTGTGTGTGTGTGTGTGTGTGTGTGTGTGTGTGTGTGTGTGTGTGTGTGTGTGTGTGTGTGTGTGTGTGTGTGTGTGTGTGTGTGTGTGTGTGTGTGTGTGTGTGTGTGTGTGTGTGTGTGTGTGTGTGTGTGTGTGTGTGTGTGTGTGTGTGTGCATGCGTGCTTGTAATGCATTTATGACCGTTATTTTTTACCAGATGTCCAGGGGAAAACTGTATAATTATGGATATTGTGAGACCGTTTAAAATCCTAGTGCTCTGCTTAGAGCGGCTCTATCTAACCTCTGCTTTCTGACCATGTTGATCTTGACAGCACCTTTTGATTTAGTTTTAGCCATAGTCCTTTGAATAAAATTTTAGTCATCTGCCAAAAGTGCATGCCTACATGCACTTACTTTCTCTGAGCATAGGACATATATAGGCCTACTGTATGTGTACTAAATGTATGTGAATTTCGGCGTGCTGCATTAAAATGTATTTGATAAAAACATGTTATGATATGTATGCATGCCATGATGTTGGATAAAGGATTGTTGGTGCCCGGGTCCAAGCACCGGTCACCATGGAAAAAGTACCTGCTCTAGCTGTTAATCTAAATTAATGCACATTTCAGATGTGTGACTAAAAATGTATTAATAGAAAATTAAAGCTAATTTTCATTCATTCATTCATTCCATTCATTCATTCATTCATTCGATTTATTCATTCGTTGGCTCGTTTAAAGAAGAAGCACAGCCAGTAAGGACAAGCAATAATTGCACAGCAAAATCCTTAGTGATAATTTAACCATTACTAGAAGGGTCCATTTGGTTCCATTTCTACCGAGCGTATAGTTGTGATTATAGTGACAGGTGTGTACCCAGGGTGGGTCATCTGTCATTCCAGCAGAGTGTACGGCAGGTATGGCAGCCATCTTGAGCGTGTGTGCGTGCATGAACAAAAATCAGAAACAAAAGTCCATTCCATAAGAAAAACATTACCTCATTATCTTATTTTCTAGGCAAAGAAGCATTTTGGAGCTATAGTTTTACAGTTAGTAATTAGAATCAGGTTGTGGTCAGTGGTCAGGATTTGTCATTTAGGCATTAGGTTTAGGGTTACTTTCAAGTGCATGGAGGTATTGTAAAGGTGATCGTCACAGTACGGTATGTGGCACCTACCCCGGTAACAATGACAGAGATTAACACTGCTTTCCATTCTTGTCATGTTTGGAATGACTCACTTTACTACTACTACATCCCAGACACACCTTAACCAGGCCGGCCCCACCTCTGTGGAGAATGCAGTCTATGGACATGACAAAAGGTGTGAAGGCATTCTCTTTTCACGTCTGCCCTCCCATCCCCTAATTAGACTTATATATACAGTACAGTAATATAGAAACGAGTCGCCATGCTTAATCATTCGGGTCGTGGCCCCGAGCTGTTGTTGCAAACGTCTCTGTTTTAACCTTTTCCTTTCCATTGTGATGTTGTGTGAAGGGTTGAACCTTGCAGAAACTCCCATAACCCAAAACCTTCCAGAACCATTGGAGTTCTCTGATATTTATGTTTTGTTTTTATTTAATTTCACTTTTCAAATATGAATGAATGAAGCAAAGTTCTTTGTTTACCCAGGGTAAGTGGACTAAGCTCGAGATGCTTGTTTACAGCCACGCCCTGCTCATAGAACATTTCATGGTTGGGGTTCAATGCCTTGCTCAAGGGCACTTCAGCGGTGGTAATTTTAACGTGCCGGTCCGGGGATTCGAACTGGCGACCTTCCGGTATCAAGACCGCTCCGCAAACCGTTCCGCCACCGCTGCCTTAATCAATGAATCAATGAATACCGGTACATAAATAAATGTAATTTTCCAAAAGTATCTGATCAACAAGCTGCTGAGCAGTGCCCAAATTACCCTCATCTGAACCAGATTTGATTTGTATGGAAACAAATCAAATAGCCGTTAGGTACGTTTCCACGGCACACGGTTCTCTAAGTTCTTTAGTGGAAATGAGCACCAAAGTATATCCTGCATTACATATATGATTGAGCCAACATACAGTATAAGTATACAGGGTATACACACATACAGTAGTGTATACAGGGTATACCTGCACATTTCTGAAGTATCAATTTAACGACTTTAGGACCTTTTTAATATGAAATCGACCTGAAATGTTTGGGAACCTTTGATCTACTGTATACAGTGTTTCCCAAAAAGAGGGCCGGGGACACATTTGTGGGGTTTAAATATCCCTTTATTTTTTATATTTTCCTACAATTTGTTTTTAATTATTTATATTTCAAAATATTTTACAAAAATGTTCCCCAAGAACATTTTCATGCATTACAACACGCTTGTAGGCCAGCTAGTTTTCACCAGCTTGCGTCTCCAGGTGAAATGTATCTTTTGGTTTCTCGCCACAGCAGAGCCAACATAAATGGCGTGCTACTGCTACTCACTGTGTGTTTATATAAGTGGGAGCTGATTTACATCCATGCAAGCCAGTATAAGAAACCAATTAACCTAACCGTCCCCAAGTGCCTGCAGGGCCTAATGCAGTGGTTCTCAAACTTTTCAGTCCATGACCCCCAAAATATTCATCAACTGGGGACCCCAAATGGGGCATAAAAGGGACAAGGACCACTACTAATAGTATCTTTCCTCCTCAGGTGGATTGGACTGAAACACAGTGCGTTCAGTAGAATGTTACAGTACCAGTTCCATCATGCAACTATTCATGCATACATTCCTGTAATGATGTCTGCCTGGCTACTCCCTCAATGTGTTGCTCTACCCTTAATCAGTTGTACTGTCCTTACTCATGCTAGTATACATTACGCGAGTGGTTCTTTGTCAGGCATGCCCAAATATGGAGTCTATGCAGATGTCAGAATGATGTCAGAACAGGCCAGCTCCATATATGGAGATATAGGGGTGATCCTGACAACCGTGGGTCCGGCCGACTCAACACCGGGCACTGCAGTGGAACAAGAGCGTCGAATTTGAAGTCGGTGGGGGGAACGGTTCCCGAGTTACTAGCCTGGCGCAGCCACACTTCACCCGCCCCTATTGCATATGCATATGTCCCGAGGCAGTGCAGTGGTATATTAGTATCGCAACCCAAGGCTACCGAGTTACATGCATTACAGACGTACACACGTACAGACATACAGAGACAGTGCATTTAAAGATAGATAGATGGTAAAATGCATTTTACATATTCTCAAAGTGCTTTATGTGCATTATATTCACCCTTCACAAACTGAGACCAGAGTAACCATGAAAGGCACCAACCTGCTTGTCAAGAGCAATTGGGGTTGAAGTGTCTTGCTCAAGGACACTTTGACAGAAACACCAGGGGGATCGAGCCGGGGTTCCAACCAGGAACCTTCCGTTTTCCCAAGCGTCTGCTCAACCCATGGGCCAGAGCCACTGCTGCCCCTGTACATCATTGTGACAGTGTTTTAATGTTATAATAGTGTTATTACACTGTTATTTATTACGCTAATAGTACACACCATTTCAGTTCAGGGAACTGGAACAATCTGGAACACTATGGAACAATCTATCCTCTAACATAAGAGAGTGTCCAACTTTCAACTTCCAACTTCCAACAAAAATGTGTACATTTTTAATAAAGCTAAAATTAGGTTTCTCTAATATTCACTGCTTTCCTTCATTGTGCTTTATATCTTTACTAGGTTTATATTTTGGCCAGTTTAACTGTTATTTGTACCTTTTGTACTGTATTTCATGCAACTTTGCTTGCTTTTATGTATGGGGAGTTGGGGACTATGGATGGAAAACAGCATTATTGCTAAATCCAATGTATTTTACATTACATCATATATGAATTGTTCATTAATATACAACAGGTCGTTTCGAGGAAGGAATCTGATTGGTTGAGGTATAGCCATCCAGCCGTGCTTGAGCATGATGGAACACCTAATCAAAACAAAAAAATCACACCCGTGTGAACTGAGTGGTGTAAGGTTTTATATAGCATGATCAGCTGTGGTCTGACGTAATGTAATCCTTTCTCTGTTTTTCTTTCTAACTTCTTTCTGTGTGATCTTTTTCTTCTTTGGTCTTTCTTTTTCTGCTCTTCTTATTGAATTTTGTAATCGCTTAATTTGACGTTGTTCTTCTTCACTTCTGTCTGTAGTTTTAATTTGGAGCAGAGTGGCTTTTTTTTTAATATCAATTTTATGTTGTTTCATTTTATGTGAATGGAAAGTATCGTCTTCTGATGTTCTTTTCCTTGAAAATGATCTGTGACCATGCAGTTGATTCAGCTGGGGTGTTTGTCTGGTGTGCGGTATTATATAACGTAAGGTATTATTATATAGCCTAATCAGCTATGAGCTGTGGTCTGGTCAGGAGGGTCTGGCTGGGGTCTGGTCAGGAGGGTCTGTCTTGGCAAAGAGCAGCCGTGATCTAATATTCTCTTGGTGTTGGACAAGACTTTGTCTTGCGTCTCGTCTATTGGGCTTCCCACCGTCTTTAAAGATCTTTGGCTTCAAGGGTCTCAAAGACTGAATGGCCTTCAGGTCTGATTCTGGTAGGGTCGTCTTCTGATGTGATGATTTGTGACCATGAAGTTGATTCAGCTGGAGTTTTTGTCCGGTGTGAGGTATTATATAAGGTAAGGTATTATATAGCCTGATCAGCTCTGATCTGACGTAATGAAATCACACCCGGGTGTGATTTCATTACACTCCTACAACTGGCCTTGTTAGTGCAAAAAAAATGAGCATGGTTGCTACGGTCATCCAGTTCACCCGGGTGTGATTTCATTACGTCAGAAATTATTTTGAACATAGCAACCATGCTCATTTTTTCTGCACAACAAAGCCAGTTGTAGGAGTGGTTTACACCACTCAACAACAAAGCCAGTTGTAGGAGTGGTTTACACCACTCAAAAATCACCCGTGTGAAGTGAGGGGCGCTTTGAGCTAATTTCTCCTTTCATTGTCAGTGGCAAATATTGAGACATAGGCCTACATGTGTGGACAAAAGCTGTATAGCAAAAATCAGCTGTGCTGATTCTCGCTGCTTTCCCAGAGCAGAGCCAACTGCCAATAATAATATACAGTAATTTAATAATAATCTTTATTATCCCGAAGGATATTTGTCTTCACAGTCTGTTCAAACGCCCACATAAAAAAACAACACATAGCACATAACACCAAGACAATACAAAAACATGAGGTCCCTACTGTATACAGAACCATGGAAGGGTCCATTTGGTTCCATTTTGTACACTCTCCGAGTTGAATCACACTGTGGTGGTGGTATCAATTTTAGCTGAATCACAGAGTGGCCATTAGAATGTGGCAGCACCAGTCCATGCTACTATTCATTTAGCTGAATCACAGAGTGGCCATTAGAATGTGGCAGCACCAGTCCATGCTACTATTCATTTAGCTGAATCACAGAGTGGCCATTAGAATGTGGCAGCACCAGTCCATGCTACTATTCATTGTTGCACACATTCCAGTCATGATACGCAGGTCTGCCCTGTCAGAATGCACACCCTCGCTGTGGAATGTTGACACAGTAACCACGACAACCGTGGCCGCATGGGGCTAGAGAACATCAACACCACTCAATGAATGTGTGTGTGTATGTGCAGTGTGTGTGTGTGTGTGTGTGTGTGTGTGTGTGTGTGTGTGTGTGTGTGTGTGTGTGTGTGTGTGTGTGTGTGTGTGTGTGTGTGTGTGTGTGTATGTGCGTGCGTTGCGTGCGTGCGTTGCGTGTGTGCGTGCGTGCGTGCGTGCGTGCGTGCGTGCGTGCGTGCGTGCGTGCGTGCAATTTATTTTTTATTTACTAGCCTATATATTGTCACAGTATTATGTTTGATGATATTGTGTATTTTATTTGCTCTTTTCATTTTGCCTGTATCTGTACTGTTTATTATGTGTGGCTTTTGCCCTCACACTTCAGTCCATTTGTATTTGTGTACAGCAATGTGTTGTTGTTGTTGTTGGTGGGGGCTATGGTCAACTCAAAAGTGCAATAAGAAATGAATGACCTAGAGCTCAACTGCCAAAGTGTTTATGTGTACAATGATTAAACACAAAAAACTAATCTAAGCTGAGTTCAAACATTCTGATAAGGCAGGTCCTACAGTATAAAAAAATCGTGTTATTGTAAGTTTAAACAGTGCAATCTAAATGCAAATATTTACTTTTCACAGTAACTACATCAGCCTACGGTTTATGTCCAAGGCACACCAAAGGTTTATGTCCAAGGCACACCAAAGGTTTATGTCCAAGGCACACCAAAGGTTACGGTTTATGTCCAAGGCACACCAAAGGTTATGGTTTATGTCCAAGGCACACCAAAGGTTACGGTTTATGTCCAAGGCACACCAAAGGTTACGGTTTATGTCCAAGGCACACCAAAGGTTTATGTCCAAGGCACACCAAAGGTTACGGTTTATGTCCAAGGCACACCAAAGGTTACGGTTTATGTCCAAGGCACACCAAAGGTTACGGTTTATGTCCAAGGCACAGCAAAGGTCAAGTCATAGCCTACATCAGCCTACGGTTTATGTCCAAGGCACACCAAAGGTCAAGTCAAAATCTCAAGACACACCTGTATTCATGTGACTATTATCACTCTGTAAATGTTTATGTTTCATTTACTAATACCAAATAGAAAGTTTAACCACTTAAGTCCGATTTAATGATTTCACAATCACAGATTTTCAGAAATAGTGAAAATAGCCAATCCACTATAGGCATACAATGTGTCAGAATAGCCCAAAAGGTCAAATGACCATTGCAGTCCCGTAAAGTGGATACACGGCAGTCAAAGTATAAATGACACTTAAATATCTGCTTAGATTGTGGTATTACTATTACTTTTACTTGAGTAAAATGCTGGACTGCTTAAAGTAGCCAAATGTTCTCAACCTCAATGAAAGTAATGATTTTTGAATTATCCTGTCTTTCCTTCCGGTACCCTGGACCCCCTAAACTCCATCATCCACTCCTCAGTGAAAAACAAAACCTTTGATGGCACCTTCAAATTTGACAAACCGATTACAATGCTTTTTTTGTGTTAAGACTAGACCTAGTTATCCATGGTTATCCATGCTTTCTGATCTTCTACACAACCACACCCCATCCAGAGCTCGAAGGTTGACTGCTGCCTGGTTGTGCGCAAGACTAAAAACTAGAGGTGACAGGGGGAGCTGTTAGCGGTGTCTTGCCCAGGGGCACCTCGACACATTGCTGGGGCAGGAAATCAAACCTGGGACCGTCTGTTTCTCATGCTGCCTTTCTATAGTCTCGGGAAAACAGGAATGTTTGAGAGGATTGAGATCACTGGAGTGCTGTTAATGTATAAGCAGCACAAATACTAAACTGTACTGACACACAGCTCTATCAGTGCAGGAATGTAGCACAGGGTCAACGAAGGCCTAACGCACTTTAGAAAGTCTACAAATCCCACTTTTTACTCCATATCCAAATCCCAACCTTTCAACAATAGCACCTTTCACCCTCAACAGCCACCTCTTCAAAACTGTTATTTTATTAATTAAATAAAACTAATTGTTATTATGAATTATTGTCTCCACCAGGCCGAAGGCATGGGGAGAGAGTATGTTTTGCACTCCGTCCGTCCGTCCGTGTGTCCGTCCGTGTGTCCGTCCGTCCGTCTGTGAACAGCTAATCTCTGGCACCGTTGGCTTGATCGCAGCCATACTCTGCACACACACTCCCTGGATGCCAGAGCTGAACCTCTGCTCCAAAGTTTTCACATTGGCCGGTTATAGCGCCACCAGGGGGCCACTTTGTGCAAAACAAATGTTTTGACAGTACAGATTTTGACATTACGCAAATTGGTACACAGTCTCTCTAGAGCCATTCAACGAAACGGGTCTTTCAGATTTTTCAGACTCCATCCTGATTGGCTACGATTGGCTTCCAAAGTTCGCAGGAGTGCTCAGTTTCAAACAAAATGCTGCAAATCATGAACACATCGTGTGATTTCCGTGAAATCTTGCACGCACATTCCCACTAGGCCGAGGAAGAAATGCCACTTGAATATTTTCAACTCAGCCTCATGGTGGCGCTATAACTGGCCGATTTGTGTTTTTACCTATAACTGCACCGATCTGTGTAAAACCATGTATGCACACTCCCTAGAGGCCAAGGAAAAACCTTTGCCTGGAATTTTTCACATCTGCTCTTTATAGCACCACCAGGAGGCCAACATATGTAAAACACATTCTAATATTACTCCTTCAGATTTCATCCAAATTTCACGCAAATCGGTACACATGCTCTCCATAGTCATGTGATCATGTGATTTGTTTGATTTCTCATAATTATCCATCCTGATTGGCTACGATTGGCTTCTAAAGTTTTCAGGAGTAGCCCGTTTTGTACAAATCGCCACAACACCTCAACGCAGCGTCCGATTTCGGTGAAACTGTGCATGCCTATTCCCACTACTAGGCTGAGGAAGAAATGCCACTTGACAGTTTTCAAATCAGCCTCATGGTGGCGCTACAACAGGCCAAGTCGCGTCGCGTCACACACACACACACACACACACACACACACACACACACACACACACACACACACACACACACACACACACACACACACACACACACAAACAAAAAACAAATAAACATGTTTATATTACTCCTAAACATTTTTCCAAACATCACACACACTCCTATCCTCCTGGTGGAGACCTGTGCCCAGAAGGGCACTTTTTCTAGTTATTATTGTGGTGGCAACACTATTGTTCTAGGTCTGAGAACTTTTTTGTCACCTAAAGTAAACCTGTTTTTTGTTAACCTTTTTTGTTCATTGAGTTCAAAGGACGTTTTTTGTAACCTTTTCTGTAACCCCAAAAGTACATTTTCTGTCCCTTTAAAAAAGACTGAAGTCATATACATTCCAAATATTATCAAAGTATTCTGCGGCACCCCTGGACTTGTGTCACAGCACCCTAGAGTGCCACCGCACTAGTCTAGAAGACAAGATCAGTCTCCCTGTCTCCATGATAGCAGCAGTGTTTCTTTGGTTTAGCCTTTGGTTTGCCATGCAATGGACCTGCACATTTCCATACAATGCAGACGCCACTGATTTCACTGATTAACACATATACCCACACCATTATTTGTTGTATGTTTGAGTTAAATCATGTTATACACAGATATATTATTTTGTACACACATTTTAAACCATCCATGTGTCTTCCTCCTTTTTGTCATGGCCATACGAGACAGGTTTTGGGACAACACACTGTTACGCATGCACGCACGCACACACACCACACCACACGCACACCATTTGTAGCCATTTCCTGCGACTGATAGTGTCTTCCTGTGCATGGGGCCCCGTTGGAAATATATGACTCACGACTGTAAGAGAAACCATATTGTACGCGACTCTCAACCTTTTCTGGATCAGGGCCCACTTGAGCACCTCGAACACGGTCACAGCCCACCCATATGACCACTTAAGCTTTCAGATGGGTGGGCCACGGGAACTTTCTGAGCATTTTTATTTTAATGATAATTTTAATCGATTGTGTTCCGGCTTAGTTAAATGGAACCCTAGTAAAGTATATTTTTAAGTTCCTATTTTCCAGTAGCTCCATGAAAACGATCAAGATCGATCAAGGTTTCATTTGTCACTAACTCATCACTGCTTCATCAATGGCAATAGAAAGAAAAACTAAAAACAATATGAAGAAGCTTTAAACAGTATCCACATCAACGTCATCATTCATACTCAGTTACTACAAACACAGACTGTTGTCTACTGTTCAATTACAAAGCTGCAATCCTTTCAATATACTGTAATTACTTTAAAGAAAATAAACAGTCGACAAGCACAGGGACATTGAGGTTAATGATGTGTTTCGTTTTGAGTGAGGTTTTTGTGTTGTGAAATGAGGTTGATAACAGGTTTATTGGTTAAATTCACACACTGTCAGCTGTTTGAAATAAACCAGTGGTTCTCAACCGGTGGTCCGGGGACCACCAGTGGTCCTTGAGGGGGCTCCAGGTGGTCCCCAGCTAAATGATAAGAGTTGGTAACCAAATGAACCCTTGTAGATCTTTAACTCTTGAGAGTGTAAAATAAAACCAAATGGACCGGGTCCATTTGGTTTCATTTTACACTTTCAAGAGTTCAGTTATTGTTAAACATATGCATTACTTAATTTTTTTAATTAAAAAAGTCAATTTCAATCAATGTTTGCCTGTTATCTACAGCATGGAATTGTGGGTAAAATCGTAAATTTTACTCTTAATCAGTTAAAACAAAATATTATTTAGTTTGGGTTAAATCTCATCAAATGGTGGTCCGTTGTTCAAATGCCAAATAAATAATGGGCCTTGATATGAAAGGGGTTGAAAACCACTGAAATAAAGAAATCAAACAAGAACCTAAAATCACAACTAGTATTACAAGTGGTTTCTCCGACTTAATTAAACACAAATGCCATTTTCAATGACAGCTGCAGTCTCCCAAAAATAAGTAGCGAGCGTCTGACAGCATCCCTGTGGAATCTTAGCCCATTCCTCATATGAAATACATCCAGTTCACTAATATTCTTGAGTTTGCTTTTTTGCAAATGTCTTCTTCTTCTGTTGCCGAAACGGGTGTCTGGCTGTGTAGGCCTATAATTAATTAATAATAATAATGAATTGCATTTTTATAGCGCTTTTCCAAGTGCTCAAAGCACTTTACAATGGTTCATTCATTCATACATTGGGAGGTGAAGCGGCGAACAGTCGACGCCAGCGTCCTCACTTCCCACATTCACACACCAATGGTGGCAAGCTCACACCGACCGACTCATTGGAGGCAGTGTGGGGTTCAGTGTCTTGCCCAAGGACACTTTGACATGTAGACAGGAGGAACCTCGGAACCTCCGACCGACGGATCATTGGACGACCTGCTCTACCTCCTGAGCCACAGCCGCCCCCACAATATCATGTTTATGGCATGTCATAACAGTGAATCAACAGTGCTCTACTATGTACTTAAGATGCTTGTCATGAAGGTTCTGAATCATTTTTTGAATATCATTTTGGAATAATTGTTGAATGTGGCATTTTGTGTTGAATTTGTAGAAACCCCTTGTTTGTTGTTTAATTTGTTTTAGTCAGGGAATAACTATTATCAGAAATCCAATATGTGAATAAATTCCTTACCAAGAAAGAAATGTCTTCACCCATCTCACAAAGAATTAAATTCAGTTTCCCTTAGCGAATCTGTGACAGCTACTGAAAGTTGGGGTACCCTAAATAACATTATGCAGGCAAAATTTACAAAATGTTCTGCTTATTTGACAGGTCAAACTAGGGGTTTTCATTATTCTAAATGAGAAAACAGTCCTTGGGCTAAAAATGGCAATAGCTGTCATCACAAATGTGATGACCTGGAAAAGTGACCATGGCCCTTCGGGCTGCTATGTGGCCCTCACACCTATACGTCACAACGCCAAACCGAAAGATATGCGTTTTTATATATGAAACCATGTAAGCTACTACTTTACAGGATGTTGTTCATGGTTGGCTACTGAGACATTCAGGTCAGGTTGGAAGTCTGATCGGATCTCTAGTGCAGTTGTTCTCAAACTTTTGAATGTCAAAGAACCCGGTTTGGTTTTGTTCAGTATACCGCCCATCCCGTCTCCGTGAAAAGTATATTTTTCACCCGTTTTCATTTCACCCTTAGCCGTCGGGTATCTGCGGGTACCCGGCCGGCGGCCGGTTGCAGGACTCTGCCCTTGGTGTCACCTAACCCCACTTTGAGAACCACTGCTCTTGTCATGAACTGGCTCTAATACAAAGGCCCTCATATATAAATTGAGTGTAAATTCTGCCCCAAATTCGAGTGTAGGTTTCGTAGTACACCCACGTCGCGTCGGCATTTATAAAGTGATCGCAAACAGCTGATCCTTCCTTAATTTCGTTCCGACGTTAATAAATGTGACGGCTGAAAGCACGCCCTATGAAATCAAGCCTCGCCCTCGTTTTTGCGACATGAACAACTGCAATACGACCTGGAAACCATGGATACAGGAAAAACTTGCTGCCCGCCTCACCCCCCTCTTTCATACACACACACACACACACACACACACACACAGACGCACGCACGCACACGCAACTTGCAAGCCCAACTAACTGGTGTGTTGTATCTTAAATAAATAAAGAACGAACACCTGCATGAATTAAATAAAGCTGTAGGCCTCCTACCCTGTCTGTTTCCCTCTCACCTCGCTTGCCTTTCTGTCATGTCCACGCACACACGCACGCACCTCAAGGCTACATGACACATCGCATCGCCATGAATGGAATACGTTTGTAGGCTGGCCTATATTAATTTTACCCATTCGTGCGCAGTGCACGGCGAAGGCGATCAGTGAGACTGCGCACTGCTGTGATAAGTCCTGTGGGTGAGTGATGCCTGCATGAGGGATAGGCTACCATGTCGTCAAGGCAGTCATAATCAACGTTTATGGAGTGATTTGATCATTGATGAACGAATCATAAACATATGGATGAAGGCTTGCATGTGTGCTGGTATGTGCTGGGCTGGCGACGCACGCCGCTGTCCCGTCCTCCCGACCCCCGAAAATGATCTCGCTTTTTATCTGAACTGTCAAAGCACTTATTTAAATGGTGAATTATTAAGCCCCTTACGCCTATAGGCAAGCTGTATGCTTGTCATTGTCACTTGGAAATAAAGGCGTGCAGTCCATGTGCCTTTTTTTTATAATATCACAGTGATTATATAGGCATCTGATGTCACGCTCATGCCGCATGCGATGCGCTCCCAAACACTCACATAACAAGGCCAGTAAAGCACTGTTTGATTAAGCACAAACTAATACATTGTAAACATGTTATATTGTTTTTAATTGCGCGATTTTAATTACTTGTAAAGTTGGAAATCTCTCTTTTTCTTTTTTTTACATGTATATACATACAGTTTTATATTAACATTTTAGGAGTGAAAACATATGTTTAGATGCCTGTGTCAGCAGTTCAGACAATGCTGCTCCGCTGTTCTACGACAGAAAAACAGGTGAGGACAGAGCGTACGACAGCTCCCGACCAGACGTGATTTTTGTCCTGGCACAAGTTCAATTTCATGCTTTGGCGGAAATAGTAAATGCCGAAATTTTTGGTAATTTCGGCGTGCACCCATATTTTGGCGTACGCACGGTTGATAAATGAGGGCCAAAGAGTGTACATGTATAGGTCAGGATAATGAGGTGTAGGTGGGTGCTAAAGGATGCTAATGTTGTGAAATGACAACAAAAACCAACCACGCGCACGCGCGCACGCACACACACACACACACACACACACACACACACACACACACACACACACACACACACACCACTCTCTCTGAACTCCACCATAGACTGAGAGTCACGCCTGCACATAGTGTCCAAGCACCACCAAACACTCACACACAGCAGTCAGACAAACATGCATGCGTGGCCGCACGCACGCACGCACGCACGCACACCCCTCTGGCATCTCTCTCTCTTTCCCCTCTCTCTCTTGACAGGTCCAACAGGCTTAACGAGTGGACACGCCCACACACACACACACACACACACACACACACACACACACACACACACACACACACACCGATACAGTAGAAGGGAGTGTCCTTGATATGCAGAGTTGCACAGCACACACACTCAACTAACACAATATGAATATACATGACCATGACGCATTCCTCCACGTGCTCAAGCAATGTGTCCAGTTTTGGTCGAATTACAATCATTGGATCATTGCATAGTTTATTTTACATTTTCACTTTTCTATGTTCATGTTTTAGGCCAAGTTTGTTTTACAGTGTTATGGTTATATGTAGGTTGTGCTGTGTGAGCTTGGCCTATCTGAAAATTTCAGAAAATTGTGAGCGTGCTATAGTTAGTTAGTTAGTTACTTTATTGACACAAATGTAAAACATTGGGTCCAAACAATAATCAAAAACCCATCTGACATTTTCAGAGAATTGTGAGATTGTATAGCCTAAAATAAATAAAAATAAAATAAAAATAAATAAAATGTGTCAACTGATGCCCCGCCCCCACTGTTACAGGTGTTACAGTGCAAGGTGATAGTCAGGTAGGCGAGGCCACCATGGGAGATAATAACTTAAAGATATAGCTCTGCTTTTGTGTGCGTGTGTGTGTGCGTGTGTGTGTGTGTGTGTGTGTGTGTGTGCGTGCGTACGTGTGTGTGCGCGCGCGTTACGTGCGTGCGTACTTGCAGTGCGCGGTGGGCGTTGACAGTGAGTGTGTGCGTGTGTTATTGTGTGTGGGACAGGCAGGCAGGCATTAGGTTGCAGTCATTCAGGACACTTACACACACATCGCTGCTGGTTCTCTGTAGCTGGATATTTCTCGCGGGGGACTCTTCATTGTAAAAAGCCGCTGACAGGTGGATCAACCGCGCACACACACAGCTGACATCCCACCACCATGTTCAAGAAGAAGTCCAAGACCAGCGTGCCCATCACACAACCCAAATCTGCGTGAGTTTCTTGTTTCTTACATTTCATTAGGCGATGCGGCGAGCGATACAGTGCATGTTCTCTCAAACTATTGGATTTCAAGGACTGCTCTTAACTCTGACAGTGTACTAGCCCTGAAACATGACTGCCATGATAATCATGTCATGATGATTATCATGGCAGTCATGTTTCAGGGCTAACGGTGTACAAACTACAAATGGAACTAAATGGAACCAAATGGATCCTAACGGGTCCATTTAGTTCCAGATTTGTACACAGGGTCCATTTAGAACCCCCTGACTCAGACTGGAGGTTGTATAGCCTACAGGTGACAGCTGCTCTGTCCTGTGTTTCTTTGTGGTCGGGTGTGTCTCAATTCAACTAGTGACTTGAGTCAAACTCCTGGTCAAATAATATGACTCAAGGGAAAGTTGCTGCAGTGAGATTTGTAGCCTATACTTGAGTTTAAAGTAGCCTTAAAACGTCCACCAAAGACTTGGACCTATGGCTTGGACCCTTATATGACTGATATGATATAAGGCTAGGCCTATATCTATATGACACCATTATTAACACTGGAGCATCAGAGTGTAAGAAGCAAATCACTGTATTAATATTAGTTACCTTGTATTTTTTAGGATTAGTATCAGTATCAGTAGCCTATTGCTAAATTACATTATTATATCATTTATACTGTAGCTGCTGTGTTTTAAGGCTCGTTGGTATGTTGTTGTCTTCATCTGAAAAGTATAGTAACTAAAGTTGTCAAAGGCAGTGGAGTAGAAAATACGTTTCCCTCTGAAATGGAGCGGAGTAGAAGTATAAAGTTGAACGTAATGGAAATATAAGTCAAATGGAATGATAAGCACGAGCACCTCATTATTGTAGTACAGTTGAGTAAATGTAGCCTACTTCATTACTTTCCACCTGTGCTAATTAGATGACAATAGCCATTCACCCACTTTACATATACAGCATGTATCTTTGCAGTGAGAACACATTTTACACACAGTATTACACACATTATTATGTTCACTGTGTATGGAACCAAATGGACCATGCAGTTCCATTTGTACACTTAGAGTTATACAGACCAGACCCGTAAGGGGCCCGTTTGGGCCGGCTTCTGCGTGGTCCCCGGACCCATATGTTGAATACCAGTATATCTTACATTAAAGAGACGGTTGTGTTTGTATAAATGGCGTCCTTTAACTTTCTACAGGAGGGTGTGGCAGCATGTCAGATATGCTGTCAGGTGAAGGAGAGAGAGAGAGAGAGAGAGAGAGAGAGAGAGAGAGAGAGAGAGAGAGAGAGAGAGAGAGAGAGAGAGAGAGAGAGAGAGAGAGAGAGAGAGGAGAGAGAGAGAGAGAGAGAGAGAGAGAGAGAGAGAGAGAGAGAGAGAGAGAGAGAGAGAGAGAGAGAGAGAGGAGAGAGAGAGAGAGAGAGAGACGAGAGAGAGAGAGAGAGAGAGAGAGAGAGAGAGAGAGAGAGAGAGAGAGAGAGAGAGAGAGAGAGAGAGGTCACAACTGGTTTGATAAGTTACGCTGTCCTCACTAAGATAATGAACCTCTCCCTACACATACCTATCGCCTCACCACTCCCTGGTACACTACTAACCCAGGGTCAAATTGAACTCTGAAGGGTATGTAGTTATGTACACAATATAACCAAACGGACCCTATAAATGGATACAATGCTGTGTATTCCTCTTTGCATGCCGCTTGCCCACTGGGTTTATAAGAAATGACTTGATGAATTGAGTGTTAAAGTGGTGTGAGTCATGTGTTTTTTGTTCAAATTGTGTTAAATAGCTCTATAATCTGACAGTAATCATTGCCAGTGTTTGTTCAGTAGCATGAGTCTCCCTGTCTCTGCAGTGCTTTAGTGACCAGGAAATACATTTTCAGGTCGGGATACCAATTTCATGCAATCAGGAGAGAGAACTCACACAGGAATAGGATACAGGATAAACAAGTGAAACTGGAAGTAATGACATAAAAAAGTGAGCACAAAAAGTTAAACTGGAAGGAACACTATAACATCTAAGCTGGATAAAAAAGGGTGGACAAATTGAACCAAATCATCAAATGGACCCTTACAGTACTGTAACTATTAACAATAAACCAACTAAATGGAAAAAGCGCCACTCCAAAAATAAAAGATGCAAGACTGGCTCAGATGCAATTTCTCATGATGACGAGTGCCACAATTGTTCCAGTTTTTCATGTGTCTATGAGGTGACAGTACTTCATTAGACACCCTGGAGTCGTTTTTATGTACAATGATGTATTCCCTTTGTATTTAGGGTTTCTTCCTGGAGGCTGAACCCTTGACAGTCAAACGTGCCAATGAAAAAAACAGTAATATAGTGACATCACATTTTCAGCCCCTCCCCTAACCCCTCCCCCCTTTATCATACAACTACAGCTGTGGTTGCGGCTTAAGTTCAGGTGGATCACCACCCATCACCACCCACCAGGAAAACCAGGCATACTTAATGAACTGGTGGGGGTGCCCACATAAAAAACGACATTTTAACAAATACTGTGCACTTTTTTGAAAAACGTCTTCCTCCTTATATAACAATAAGACCTGGTGATCATGTTTTAGGGTGGAAAAAATCATCTTTAAAAAAAGAAAGAAAAGCAGTGAGCAGTACCTTTATTGCTGGACAATGTCAGCAAGCCACCAGAAAATAAACAGCCAGAGAGTGACACAACACTGTTACAAAAACAGTCAGTGAGTGACAGTGACATTTTTTTGTTTTTTTTTAAACATTGAAAGTTGGCACAAGGACCAGGGGATCCCCAGCTAAACTGCTCATAGTTAGGATTAGGAACCAAATGGGCTCTTTAAAGGTCAGTAACTCAGAGAGTGTGCACATGGAACTAAATGGACCCTTACAGGAAGCTAGTTTTTTATTCCTAGGATAGCTCAGGTTTAGGAGCGCTCGTTTTACCAATCTTTTACTACCGCGGATTTCTTTTATATTTTTTGTATTAAGGTTGGTGAGGGGTACGTTAATAGTTTTTGGATTAAGGTTGGTGAGGGGTGCGTTGCTCCCCTGCTTGCGGTTATGTTTAGGTTAGAGTTAGAGATAGGGTTAGTACTAGTCATAGAGTACTAGTAGGCATAAACACTTGTGTGCGGTCCAAAACACAGCCCAGCGCTTCCTACTCCACTGACAACCAATCACAGCGCTCCAAATTCCCTCCCATCATAGGAATAAAAAACTCGCTTACAGGAAGTGGCCAGGAAGGTGCTACCAATTACTAATTAAGGCTCTGTTCCATTTAGTGTAGCAGAGCTAGTGAGTGAACATGCACAATAGGCAGTACCCTGACGTTTTGACCTGAATGGATTGGAACACAACCATAATTAGTATCCTTAGTAACACCTGTAAAGGAAGTAAGAAATGGTCCAATGTCTTGCCAATATGGCGTAGAGCCTAATACCTGATGTGCTGCAGGTGCGCCTGTGAGTTGGCACAGTCCTGTCTGTCTCCCCCACCTGTAGACGTTGCCTAGGCCACTCAAAGTGGCGTCTGGGGACCAATGGGTGTCCTTGCGGGGGTTCCAGGGGGTCCCCAGCAAAATGAGGGACAGTTTAAAACACTGCAGCCATATTTTACATTTCAGCTATTCAATCTACAATGTGTTGTAGATTAGTTATTTAAAAAATAAAAATAAAAAACTCATATGGGGTCCCTTGCACAAAATATTTTTAGATGGGGGTCCACAGCCAAATATCGATATTAATTTGGAGGTCCTTGACATGAAAATGATTGAGAATCACTACAGTGAAAGTTGTTAATCTAACAAATACGAAATGAGTCATTAGTAGTAAGTAGGCTACTTAATGACTAATAGCTTTTTCATGATCAACTATTAACAACATACATTTAACAAGACATTAATAACCCATGAACTAACTTGTGAATGATCCATTAAGTATTTATAACTTATAAGGGATTGTTATTCTAAAGTGTTTCCAAGGTTCAATTCAGTTTTATTAGTGCCAAATCACAACAAGTTGTCTCAAGACACTTTACATTAGCAGAGACCTGACATTGTCCCAAGCTGAGCAAGCAATTTTCTGTGGAAACATTTACAGTGGCATACTGTGTGGCCACTGTATGTTGCCACAAAAAATGCTTGAGGTTAAAAAGTCAACACATCGTATTGTATATACACCGTAAAAGTACAAAAAGTGTTACTTTGTACTTTACTATAAGTAGTATATAAATAAATACTATTTATACTTTACTATACCTTTTGTAACTCTGAGATTGACACATACGTAGGGCTATATCTTGTGCCACCCCGCCCTTACCCCTTATCCCTAAGCTTTTTTTTACTATTTTGAATAACCTTTTAAAATAGTTCAAATAGCCAATCTACAAGCTCACAACGTGTCGATGTAGATAATAGTTGAACTATTTTAAAATGTTTTTCAATAAATTCGATACATATGAATGACAGCTTCCTTCAGCACTCATCAGGTGAGGCGGAGGAATCCTGCTAATGCCACTCCACCCTCCCCTTTCTGTGGCTGTAGTCTTCCTGCTGCAGGTTTTGATGGGTGTAAATAAACATGGTAACACGCCGTAATCCCAGGTAGTTGGACTGGATCGGCGGGGTAGGCTGTCTCTGCCTCAAGTTGGAACAGGCTCCGCAGACCAGAAACCCATTCAAATGCAACAAAATAATGATATACAAACACTCTCTGTCTTGACGGGTGAAAGGAGTACTCAGGCAGCCTCATCAAAATAAGAGCCTGTAAAAGAGAACACATAATTATATACGTATAGTGTAGGGTCGGAATCAACAATCAAATGCAAAAACTTTATCTGTACCATATTCAATCGTACAGAAAATGCAGGGTTGGAGTCCCGCACCAACCCTAGTGTGGAAGGCACACCAACACTTTTCCCACATGTTCACACACATTTTCCTGCTCCTATGGGTGCTTGGACTGACACATATTACTATATGCACAAGGACACTTTTGGCACATTTGGGTGCGTGGAGTTGGGTGCAAAATGAACACAAACATCACATCATGCAACATGACATAATTTGAACACATGGAGGACCGCAATGACAATAAGCCAAGAAGGGTACACCTTTAATGTGGTTGCTGTTGAGTGTCCAATGTTGTTTTAAAGTAGTGAAAATAGCAGATCTACAAGCTCATAACACGCCACATTGCATTGTGAGCTTGTAGATGTGCTATTTCCACTACTTCTGTGAGACACTTAATATATGATGGAGGACCACATTCATTTACGAAACTGAATGTACGTGCAATACATGCTTTTCTTTTGTTAATGAGTAGAGATACTGTAGACTGACAAGTGACTTTCCATTGTTTTGACTGGCAAATTGGCCTTTGCAGCATGGAAGAATGGATTTGTTTAGCAGGTAGTGATGGCCTTTGTATGGAGCACTGTTTACTCTGTAGCCTACCAGCACACCTGTACTGCTAGGCTACAGATTAATGGCACTGCAGGCTGCAGTACCATTGGTACAAGCCTGGATCCAGTATAAACCCGTGTCCCTATTTGACACCAAAACCCAGTTGTGTCGAGCCAGACTTGTTGCCTCCCACAATTTTCAAATGCTTCCGTCATACAGTCTGGAACAACGGAAGCTCTGAACATCAGGATGCGAGGATAAAGCGGATGTGATGCGTCCTCCTCGCTTTCGTCTTGTCTTTATTTTTGTCACGCAAATTTGTCCTAAAATAAATCAAAACATTATCTAAGCCTATATAGCTTAGTACTTATCAGAAATGGACATAACGTAAATTATAGATGACAGCTTCCTTTCTCTGGGCTTTCGGCAGGTGTAACTCCAGACTATAGCATTCAGAGATTGTGAAACAGTTGCTTTTAGACAAGGTGTGGGACTATGGTAGGACACCTACTGGTCGACAAATAGCACTCCCTGAAGCTCATGAAGCCCAACATTCCTCATCATGAGCCAAGTGGGGATTGTCTCTTGGACGATGAGACGTTCTGATCTCGCATTGCATGAGGGAGACCTTTGCTGATTTGCTGATTGGAGGCCAGACATTGCTGATTGGTTTACGAATACAGGTGTAAAAAAAGAAGTGTGTGTGTGTGTGTGTGTGTGTGTGTGTGTGTGTGTGTGTGTGTGTGTGTGTGTGTGTGCGTGTGTGCGTGTGCGTGTGTGTGTGTGTGTGTGCGCGCGCCTATGCACTCCATCCTTTGTAGGTGTCCGTGAGAAGGATAGTGTTAGAGCAGGAGAGAAACACAGGATAGAATCATGGTCAAATAATAATCGCAAAGATAAGATAAGATAATATACATGTATGTCCAAAGCTTGGGGATAGGCTATTTGTGTTGCTTTTGTGACACTGTGCTATGACAAAGTATGGGATTAATTTACAAAACAAAAAAGTTTAATTATGGAGAGGTTTCTGCCCTACAGCAACGATATGTAGTAGCAGGTATGTATGAGGTTAGACCAACAGCATCATACATAAACGTGCAGCAGGTGCAGTCAGTGCATGTTTTAGTATGTGTTTTAGTATGTGCTTCACTGTTTCCCAAGCAGTGGGTCTGGACCCATCTTTGGGTCTGGACCCATCTTTGGGTCGCCGACCCATTTTTATGGGTCACAAATAAATATCCAATAGCACCTGTTTTAAAACTTTGGAATCTAGGTGTGCAAACGTTGTTGCAGGAATCGAATCAGGACATAAAGGTTAAGGATGGCATGTATGACTGCTTTCTGCAGTCATATAGGAGGGATAGGTGAAAACATGCAGCGTTGCATGTACATTATCTAGTCCTGTCAGGAAGGTTGGCACCAGGCCAACGGAACACGATTTGGGCCCAGGGTTGCCGGGAAGCATGTTTTTTGCAGAATGCAACCCCCCTTTACACACACACACACACACGCACACACACACGCACACACACGTGCGCACACACGCCCTATGACTCAGCACTGTAGTGCTCTGGTTTCAATTTGAGCCCCTCTCTCTCTCTCTCTCTCTCTCTCTCTCTCTCTCTCTCTCCCTGGATGATGATCTCAGATGTTACAGATTCTCTGCAGAAAGAAAAACATTGCTCTGGGTGTGTGTGCATGTGTGTTTGATCATTTTAGTGATTAAACTCATTGGTTCTCCACCTTGTTTTAGCTGCAGGACCGCTAGCATCAGGGCCCACTGTTCGGTGGTCAGATATGGTCAGATGGGTGGACTGTGTGTATTTTCAGAGCACGTTTATTTGGCCAATCAATCGATTGTGTTCTGCTTTTTTGTATTAATGTTATTATAGTGTTTTGACAATCATTTGGGGGCTTGTAATATCCTCATGGCCCACAGGCCCACAGGCCCCAGCCCACAGGTTGAGAATTGCTGCACTGGCATCTTTCCCCACAATCCTCCAGGACCTCTCCACCCTATACCTCTTCACAATATATCGTCACATTGTGGTGCGCTGTGAGCTTGTAGATCTGCTATTTTTGAGTAGCCATCGCATAAATGGATAAAGTTGTTAAACACTTTGCTGAGACACCTGACAGGGACCCCTGGGCGTCCCCGGACTCCACTTTGAAAACCACTGTTCTAGGAGGTGACGATAGCAGCTCCAAATGTTTCTACTTTTCATGTCAAATGTGAACCAGATGCTGAAGGAAATGTGACAAGAATGGTTTTCATGTCATGTAGCAAGCCTCGCCTTCACAACTCTGGCACCCTGATTTAAAGCTGTATTATGTAACCTTGTTTTGTCAACAAAATGTTATTTTGTTCAATTTGTATGGTATAGTATTCAATATAACTTACAATTACGTTGGTTGTATTTGGTCTCCCTGCTCTCGAGACATTTAGATCCTGTGTCTAGTAGGTTGGACACGACCTTTGACACCACCATGTTTCTGGTTTGACACAAATTTTGGCCTAAAGTTCAATTTAACTCTTACAGGTATATTATGGAGTTCTGTCCTACTCTGGGCATTTCATAATATGCAATTATTCTGCAAAACAATTGCCGTACAAGCTCACAGTGCGTTACTTAGTTCCATTGAAGTGGAAACATAGTCGATTCATTGATCATTAAAATAAACCTGCTCTGACAATGAACGCCTTTGTGGCTCTACTAGGCCTGCTCCATTTCTCCCTTGACACTGAATATCAATGTGTTGTGGGTTTGTAGATCTACCTTTTTTGCAGAATGCACCCTTGCAGAGTAGGGTGGCTAGAGTTCATCATAATGTGGTTAGATGTAATGTTGTTTACAACACTGTAATTGCAAGTTACAGTATGTTGTAACGTCAACGAGACTCATCTGCTTCAAATAAAGATCTTAATAGCAAATAAAGGAACAAGTTTGAACAGCTCTTGGTCTTTGCACTGCATCCCTGCAGGCGTTTAGTCTCCTCTCTATACAAACCATCAAGAGGCACTGTCAACTCCCACACTGAAAAAATACCCAAGCTATAATAGCCTGCAAGCTGCAATAATCTGCAAGCTGATCTACAATCCGATCTAAAGAGCTTGTCGATCTGCTAGTTTTGCTGTTTAAAAAATGTATTCAGAAGCTCAAGAGTCAGATAGTTTCTCTGACAGTTTGACATAATTGCCAGTGCTTTTGTAGGAGAGATGGATAGCTACAGGGTGGTGGCCCCGTGAGAGCATTGTCCCTTTCCAAAGCACCCTTGAGCAAGGCAGTGAATCCACAGTAAAGTCCCCAGAGTTTTATCCATTTCGTTGCTGTTGAGTGGAAATCTTGTATGATTTCTTTTATATATTATTTAAAAATATATTTTCACTGACATTTTGCACTCTTGTATGATGAAGTATGGCTTTTATCTACAAAAAATATTTTTTTAAACTAGACAGTGACAGTGACGATTTGTAATTTATAGATCGTAAAGTATTGTACGCTCTTGCATGGAGTTAAATTGAGGATTTGGACTATGTAAAAGTACACAGTAGTCCGTCAGCTCACGGGATAGGCTGTATCTTTGAGTTTGAGACAGCACAGTCACAACACAGGACTAGAAATATGAATGAAATTAAATAAGGATGGATGAACAAAGAGAAGAAACAAACGGCTTACATCCATTGTGGTTTTCAGTCAACACAGACAGACATTACATGACAAGACAAGACAGTTAACACAAGACAGGTAAGGTAGTCTAGCAGGTTATTATAAAACAAACAGGCGTTGCATAATATGTAGCAGACATTTTAGTACATTCGTTTTTAGTACTCCAAACTAGTTACAACCAATGAAATGCATTTTTACGGCATGTTCAAATAGACCTTTTCATGTCAAGGACCTCCAAATCAATATGTATCCGGCCGCATATGAACATATTTTGTGCCAAGGACTCCCAGAAGATAAAACTTTTGTTAAGCATAGGTTAAATTGTAATTTTGACCTTTGTTGACCTGGATTTCTATAGTTTGTAGTTGCAATGTACAGATGATTTGCTTCAATATATACTGTTTGGACTGATACAGGTTATTGGTTCGAAGAAGCTTCCTCTTGAAGCAGTTCACTCAGTGGAGTGGGCGAGGTCTACTTTTAGGCCAGTCAATCTAAGCTAAAAAATCACACCTGTGTGAACTGAGTGGTGTAAGGTCAGCTGTGGTCTGATGTAATGAAATCACACCCGTGTGAACTGGGTGACCATAGCAACCATGCTCATTTTTTGGTACGAACAGACAGACACGTAAACTAACAAAGCTGAAATCACACCCGGGTGAACTGGGTGACCATAGCAACCATGCTCATTTTTTGGTACGAACAGACAGACACGTAAACTAACAAAGCCAGTTGTAGGAGTGGTTTACACCACTCAAAAAGGGGGTGACCCAAAATAAATTGCAATAGTAATCGTTCAAGGTTTATATTTTATGATCCTTAGGCTTAGGGTCATCCAAATAACATTAAAAATGGATTATTATATAACTTGTGGATCATGGTAAATTCAGGGGTTGAACGTTGGGGTACCATTGAAAACCTATAAGGCAAAAATGTCAAATTTGAATTATGCTTTAAGTAGCATGTGACATGTCAACTAGGGGTTATTCATGATTCTGAACCCATTCCAAGCATTTGTTTTGCACGAAAGACACTCCTTGGGCTAAATTCGGCCATAGCCACATGCCCAAATGTGATGACCTCGTCACATTTGGCACCTCATTTGGCATCACACCTATGCTGCGGGTGTGGATCCAGGTTAGGTTCACCTTTGATCCTATATGACTATTTCTATGCATTTGATGTTTTACCTTGTGTTTACCTTGCTTACTGCAAGTCGCTCCAATATTCAATATTTACAAAAAATCACACCCGTGTGAAGTAAGTGGTGCAACTCCGTGTGGGGGTCCCCGGGGGAGGGAGGGGGTTCCAGACCCACAGGAACGCACCCAGGGTGCCAGCCCGATCCTGGCGAGCCACTTAAAAATCAAAAAGCTCTGCTATTTTTTAATAGGCAACGTATAAATCCTTTTTTTGGTGTACACAGGTTGAGACCTTGTATAAGCCCTTTGGGCTTCTTGCCTCCTAGCACTTTCCTTTATTATTTTCTACGTATTTTCCCCTTTGTATAGTTTTTATACTGTGCCAAATCAAATCAAATCAAATCAAATCAAATCAAATCAAATCAAATCAAATCAAATCAAATCAAATCAAATCAAATCAAATCAAATCAAATAAATGGATAAAGTGTTTATATTGATTGTGATGCTATGTTAAGTTTTGATGGGGACCCCCTGGACACACTGCTGTACGATGTAAATCCTATAAAAAGTCTACAGGCGCTTTCTTGAACCACACATGCCTTACAACTGGAGCAGTGTGTTTGTGTATGCCCACCTGACTGCCTCTTCTGGGTAGCGTGTACGGGGGTCCTAAAAGATGATTGACCCAGGGGTCCCCGTGAATCTGAATCCGTCCCCGTCTAAACCTCTTCAAACAGATATATCGATGAAGGTTAACTGCATATATTGCAGAGGTCTTCAACGTTTTTCAGGCCAAGGGTGCCCTTAGACGAGAGAGAGATGAAGCAAGGACCACCACTATTTTTTTATATAAAATGAAATTGTCCATAAAGCTGGCTCCACAACCTATTGATTGGGAAACACTTCTGGTAGAAAGTGAGATGAAACAAGGAAGACCTTTTGATCAGATGAGGTGTGTAACAGAGCTGGCAGCCAGCGTGGGAATGTGGATTCCAGTGGAAGGTGTGCCGTGCTATCCTACGCTTCAACAGGTGTCATCATCATACCTACACATCATTAACTGTTGAGCAGAACATTATGACGTTCTGCTTGGAATCAATCTGTGTGAAAAGAACTGTCACCTCAGTGACACCAACCGGCGGTTCCCAAACATAGGGTCGCAGACTTAGAGGCATTTTGTTATGGGTTGTGAGTAAATGTAATTAACTCCAAAGACCTTTACAATTATTTGTATTTATAAATGATACAAAAATAATGTTTAATCTTTAATTATTAACTTTTTTTCCTAATATTTTCAGAAATTAAAACTAAACTCAATAGAAAACATTTTCATAAATCGTGATTTCTTTTTTGGTGGAAAATAGTAGATCAACAAGCTCACCACGATGCAACACGTGAGCCTTTTTGAAATAATTCAGATGCGTGTAACTGTAATCGCGTGACTTGGGTTCCAGCGAGGCAGCGAATGTCTCTTTTGGGTCTGATTGTCACATTCTGCTTGTAAAAAAGTTAGTCTTATATTCAATGTTTTACTTGAGTAAAGGTACAAAGGTATAGGCAGTTTCCCAAGAATGTTGTGTGATGCATTGTGCGCTTGTAGATTAGCTAGCCTATTACTTGGTTTCCAGCGAGGCAGCGAATGTCTCTTTTGGGTCTGATTGTCACATTCTGCTTGATCAAATCATCAACATGACATGAATGCGTCCTGTCGTCACTGTCACAGACAGGAAGTTGTCGCTGCACATTGACACCATGTGTCACCAGTTCAAATATGCCCTGATCCACTTGTTTTCACTGTGCAGGTTTATACGTAGAGCTGGGTGGGTCCACTTGTTTTTACTGTGCAGGTTTATAAGTAGAGCTGGGTGGGTCCACTTGTTTTTACTGTGCAGGTTTATAAGTAGAGCTGGGTGGGTCCACTTGTTTTCACTGTGCAGGTTTATAAGTAGAGCTGGGTGGGTCCACTTGTTTTTACTGTGCAGGTTTATAAGTAGAGCTGGGTGGGTCCACTTGTTTTCACTGTGCAGGTTTATGAGTAGAGCTGGGTGGGTCCACTTGTTTTCACTGTGCAGGTTTATGAGTAGAGCTGGGTGGGTCCACTTGTTTTTACTGTGCAGGTTTATAAGTAGAGCTGGGTGGGTCCACTTGTTTTCAAGCTGATTGTCTGGTGTCACTTTGTCAGTGGTGGAAAAAGTACTCAATTAATTAATTGAGTAAAAGTATCAATACTGCAATATAGAAATACTAAATGTAATGGAGTAAAAGTACAATATTTGCCTCTGAGATGTAGTGGAGTAGAAGTAAAAGTATTTGAAATACTCAAGTAAAGTACAAATATCTCAAATTGTACGTAAGTAAATGTACTTGGTTACATTCCACCACTGCACTTGAGACATAGTCAACCTGCTGGTTGACAAGAAGTACTGCCCGAAGCTCAAAGCGCAATGTATCCTGACTATCCTCTGGCCAAACAGGTTTTTTGCCGTATTAGCTCAACGGTACTCCAACGGTACTCCAGAAAATGTGACTGGGGGGACTATGGCTGGCTATTCAGAGCGGGGGCTAATGAATTTTGGTTTACAAAGAAGTCAGTCAATTGGGTTTGGGGGGGTTAGGAGGGGCTCAGCGTCCACCAGAGGGGGCTAAAGCCCCCCTGGCCGTCCCTGGAGCCGTCCCTGATTCCCACCAGGTTGGACAGGAAGGAAAGTTGCAGGTTGAAGCTTTACAATCATGTTTTTTATTCATGACTTCTGGAGTGCAGCTTTACTGCTGTCAATGTTTTGTGTAAAGACCTGCCAATGAAATGTGTTATACAAATAAACATGCCTTGCCTTGTACTATTGGCTGCATGCAGGGCAATGTGTTGTGCTTTGTACACAACTACTGAACGGAAAATAGTCAAAGTCCTATATTCAATGTTTTACTTGAGTAAAAGTACAAAGGTATAGGCAGTTTCCCAAAAATGTTGTGTGATGCATTGTGCGCTTGTAGATTAGCTAGCCTATTCTTTTATAGCCTAAGTATACAATAAGGATGGAGTATAGTAGAGGTATATCAGCCCCATTGTGACAGCAGTGCATTCAGTGGAGTATAGTAGAGGTATATCAGCCCCATTGTGACAGCAGTGCATTCCATACATTGTCACACCCAAGCATGTGAGTGCCTATCTTCGTATAGATCAGTCTGTATCAGTTGTATTGATTTTCTTTCATTGCACCAATGTTGGGTTTAAATACATCCCCCCCACAGGACACACGCACGCACGCACGCACGCACGCACGCACACGCACACGCACATGCACACACGCACATGCACACACACACATGCACACACACACACACACCAGATCAGGGATGCCAGGATTCTTGTGCAAGAAGAAAATAAAATGAGTCACACCAGGTGACATACTCCTCAATGACTGTAGCCTGGTTAATAAACCAGACCGAATCAGCCGTTGGCAAAAAAAATTTGCCTACCAGCGGATTACGGTCTGGCGAGGCTCAGTAGCACGCCTCTTTCCTACAACCGAGAACAGGTCGGACCAATCGGGACACGGTATGCAATATGGGCGGGCTTTGGTACAGTGACGTTCAATGCTTGAGACTTTTGACTGACAGTAGCTCTGACCAATTGCGTCAAAGAGAAAACCTTTGAACCCGCCCCCCCGGGAAATGAAATCCAAGTGGAGCCAGCCCAGACTAATATACCGCGACAGTGTTGTGTGATATTAGTCTGGCTTATTAGCCAGGCTACAATGACTGGGCTGTGGATGCACTCGTTATTACCTAACAGACTCACAATGACTGTGTCGTCTGTGATATATGGTCCTGTGCTGTGTGCATGTTTACTTTGGCACAAATCTGTATTAGTGTGTGCAGAATAAAACGTAAGGGGGAGAGAGAGGGAGCACAGCCTTGAGGTGAGCCTAGTGTAGAAGAGCACAATGTTGAGCAGCTGTTTATTTCAACCCTTTCAAATAAGACCTTTGATGATCCGGCGAGGGGAATTCAGTCGTCAAAGGCTGTACAGCAGACAATTAAGATACACCTATGAACAAAGGGCAAAGAATAAGTACTGTTAGATACAGCACAGTAAAGACATCACATAAAAAAGATCAGTCATCACAACCATCAAATATGTAATGGTTGTGACTTACCGCAAAATCTTCCCACAGCCTCGGATAGTGTTAAAGGCTGAGGAAAAAAAGTATCTGGCTTTGATTAATTGATTGAAAAAACAAAACAATAACAAAACAAAACAAAGGTACAAGGTATACAAAGAGGATTTCAACCCAAGAAAGCCTATGACTTGTTTCCATTGGGGTCCAAATTAGCATGGTTTTCATCCTGGTCAGCTGTTCTCAAACGTTTCTGGATCAGGGCCCACTTGAAAATATTGAAAGTGCTTGCGGCCCACCCATGCATCAGTGTTAAGTGGTCTAGAGGTGGTCAGATAGCCAGATGGATGTTAACGTAGTGTACTTTAAGTTCTTATATAATGGCATCACATTTGAATAGTGTCAGAGTTTGGAAGCACTCATATTTAATAACGGTGCAACGTCCGTTGAGTGAAGTCCAAAACTCCATGCTGCTCAATGTTTTGCCACTCAGTCTAGATGAGGGGGGCGTGTCCTGGTGGAAAAGTGATGCACGTGCATACTCTATAAATAGCATAATAACCATAACATAATGCTGTTATTATTCCCTTATACAATAATTTGTTTGTTTGCTTGCTTGCAGGGCCCCTTCCACAGAGCTGGCAGCTCTGATAGAGAAGCTGCAGAAGAATGCAGACAAAGTGGAGAAGTTCATCTATGAGACGGAGCAGTACCTCAACAAGGTGAACACATGATGACAGATCATTTGCAGTTAGTCACACCACTGTTCACTTCTCTGCTCACTCCATCAGTCAGTTTGTCACACCACTGTTCACTTCTCTGCTCACTCCATCAGTCAGTTTGTCACACCACTGTTCACTTCTCTGCTCACTCCATCAGTCAGTTTGTCACACCACTGTTCAGTTCTCTGCTCACTCCATCAGTCAGTTTGTCACACCACTGTTCACTTCTCTGTTCACTCCATCAGTCAGTTTGTCACACCACTGTTCAGTTCTCTGCTCACTCCATCAGTCAGTTTGTCACACCACTGTTCACTTCTCTGTTCACTCCATCAGTCAGTTTGTCACACCACTGTTCAGTTCTCTGCTCACTCCATCAGTCATGACACCACTGTTCAGTTCTCTGCTCACTCCATCAGTCATGACACCACTGTTCAGTTCTCTGCTCACTCCATCAGTCATGGAACACTTGACAATAGAGCATATAGGTCTCTGTTTTGCAGGCCAAGGACCCCTTAGCTGAGACAGAGATGAAGAAGGGACCCCTACTACATTTCATATAGTTCATCTACTTGTTTGACTGCATTATCACCAGTGTTGAGTAAATACATTGTGATATGTTGTGAGCCCCCCCCCCCCCCCCCCCCCCCCCCCCCCACAGGCCACACACACACGCATGCACGCACGCATGAAGCACGCACGCACGCACGCACGCACGCACACGTATATGAATATATATATTTTTGTAACTCAAATATGCTTCTGGGGAGGTCCCCGGAACAAAATATTTTGAGATGGGGGTCCGCAGCAAATACATATCATTTTGATTCATGAACTGAATTGTGAATCTAAACAAATGAACCTGTCTTGTCACGACGCCATTGTTTCAGGATGTGAGTAAGATCAACGAGGGCAAGCAGCCTCTGTACCAGGACGAGACAAACAAGAAGATCCTCAACTCCCTGGAGCTGCTGAAAGGTCTGGACGAGGATGCGGGCAACGCCAAGCGCCTACAGCACCCGCAGGCCGAGATGATCGAACAGGAGTGAGTTCAGAAAACCTTCAGGGTTCAGACCTTTTACAATAGTCTTTAAAGGACAACTTTGTTTTTGTTTTGTTTTTCAACCAAGGTTCATGTTTTAGGTTGTTAGAGAAATTAAAAGATTGTTATTATCATTATTATTATTTAATTTACTGCTTTAGCTATTTTCTCCAGTTTTTGACAGAGGCATTCGGGCAAGTGGCAAAATATTGTTTGTTTTTTTACATTTCTTATGGCGATTCGATTTCTTTATTATTATTTAGGCCTACTATAGTCCTGCTACTAGACCCCAGGAAATTATGTTGAATCTTGAATCTTAAAAATACAGTATAGAAAAAGAATAACTAACTGATTAGTGTGCGTGTGCCCGTGTGTTTGTGTGTGCCCGTGTGTGTGCCTGTGTGTGTGCCCGTGTGTGTGTGTGTGTGTGTGTGTGTGTGTGTGTGTGTGCCCGTGTGTGTGTGTGTGTGTGTGTGTGTGTGTGTGTGTGTGTGTGTGTGTGCCCGTGTGTGTGTGTGTGTGTGTGTGTGTGTGTGTGTGTGTGTGTGTGTGTGTGTGTGTGTGTGTGTGTTGCAGTATGAAGCAGCTGACGGACAGAGTGATGAAGCTAAGGGAGGATCACGACCGCATCTACCATCTGACCCGCTCTGAGGGGCTGCCCAGCGTCAACTGGGGCAAGATCATCGACGAGAAGATGGTGAGAAACGCGTGCACGCATGCACGCGCACACACACACACACACACACACACACACACACACACACACACACACACACACACACACACACACACACACACACACACACACACACACACACACACACACACACACACACCAAATGCGCCATTTACCATTTAGCTGACTGGGCTGTGTTGTCTCTGCCGCTGCCCTACAGGACAACCTGAACAACAAGGGTTTTGGTCAGGACCTGCCCAGCGTGGAGAATGACGTGGAGGAACACAACATCTTCCACAGTGAGGTGGAGGCGCTGGCCCCCCACATCACCGACAACGATGACAAGGTACGAGCGCATTTCCAGACAACGTCACACTGACAAGGAGGAATAGACTCCAACCTGCTTCCGGTCACCTAAAAAGGTGTCCGCCTACTTTACGCAGATACGGGAAGTAAAGCGGAGATGGCAAGTCTTGCTATTTTTGTCCTTGTTCTCGCACAGTGTGGGTTAGGTGAGCATTTGTAGGTGAACGGAAGTGTCCTGATGGGAGGTGTGGTCCTGCTCCTAAACTTCTGCTTTTGTGTGCACCCCAGACCGTTTTTAAGTTGCTTTTTTCAACATTTAGACCGCCCCCACCTCATTCCCTGCTATAAACCCATTGCGCTACCAAATCCATTTTAACCATGTTAGAAAACACACGCTGCTCCTGGTGACTGATAATGTCATTTTATTGCATGAGGAGGTCATTTAGTCATGTTCTTAACATACATGTATTTGGTATTATTAAAAAAATTTAAATTTCCTAGTAGGCCACACATTTCATTATTTGCTTTTTTCCATCTCTATGTATTTACCTTATTTCTCCTCTTTCTCCAGGATTATGTGAGTGGCCTGCAAATCAAGTACAACAAGCTCCTGGTAAGAACACACTGGTGCAGATTATTTAAACCCCTGGCTCTGTCTGTCTGTGTGTGTGTGTGTGTGTGTGTGTGTGTGTGTGTGTGTGTGTGTGTGTGTGTGTGTGTGTGTGTGTGTGTGTGTGTGTGTGTGTGTGTGTGTGTGTGTGTGTGTGTGTGTGTGTGTGTGTGTGTGTGAAGTACAGCTTGTTCATAAACCTTGTTCATAAACCTTTCACTTTCAGCCCTGTGGCTACTTGTGTGTGTGTGTGTGTGTGTGTGTGTGTGTGTGTGTGTGTGTGTGTGTGTGTGTGTGTGTGTGTGTGCCCTGTGGCTAGTGTGTGTTCCTGTTCAGTGTTCATGTTTGTTCTTCTGCGATGGGGAACAAAGTGTCTCATCATCACCTGACAATAACCTCATAGATGAGTGTATGCATGCATGCGTGCGTGCGTGTGTGCGTGTGTGCGTGTGTGCGTGCGTGAAAACAACAGGTACAATCATCAATCTTTTGCCTCATTTAATTTCAGACACAAATCTAAATTCATTTGATTTCATTCATGCATTAATTTGGTCTAATATCTAATATCCCTCCTGAGTCATAGGGTGGTTCTCAACCTTTTTACAGCAAGTACCACCTCAGAATGTACTTGGCTCTCCGCGGGCGGGCGGGCTGGTGGGGGGGCAGACAGACAGACAGACAGACAGACAGACAGACAGACAGACAGACAGACAGACAGACAGACAGACAGACAGACAGACAGACAGACAGACAGACAATGTGTTTCCTGCATGCAGCCTCACCACCAGCCTCTCTCTCCTCTCTCTACCAGAGTGCCTCGGGTGCACGGCAGCGCCACCTGCTAAGCCTGCGCGACTACATGCAGCGCTGCACCAACGAGCTCTACTGGATGGACCAGCAGGCCGAGGAACGCAGCCACTACGACTGGAGTGACACCAACCTGGACTACCCCGCACGCCTCAGGCAATACGAGGTATTATATAATACAATATAATAAATATAATTATACATCCACTACGGCTGGAGTGACACCAACATGGACTACCCCGCACGCCTCAGGCAATACGAGGTATTATATAATACAATATAATAAATATAATTATACATCCACTACGGCTGGAGGGACACCAACATGGACTACCCCACACGCCTCAGGCAATACGAGGTATTATATAATACAATATAATAAATATAATTATACATCCACTACGGCTGGAGTGACACCAACATGGACTACCCCACACGCCTCAGGCAATATGTCATAACATAATTATAGCAATGATAAAATGATGTAAAAAATATTACTTAAAGGAGCATTCAGTGATTTTGGTGATTTGTAAAAAAACCCGGTAGGCCCCGGTAACAAGATGTGCACATGCACACGCTCTACAGTGGGGGAAGTACAACAGACCAACAGCACGTGCACCAAGGCTCGCCCCACTCGATCATGATTGGAGGAAGGCCCCTCTCATCCTGATTGGATGAAGGCTTTGCCACCCAAAGCCCAAACCGAAACTAGGGTTTTTTGACCCCAGGGGCTCACTGGGGACAGGGAGGAACTCCTTATATGGTCAGCACACTTTATAGTAGGGAGGATTATCCAAAAAATAAGAAAAAACAAGTGATATTTGAATTAAGTGAAATCACTGAATATACCTTTAAACTAATAATAAGATCAAATATTATTAAATGTTTTTAAATATAATGCAACATAGTATTAACAGAAACAATAACATAATAGAATATTGTAAATAAAAATGACACTTCACTTATGCTTCAGCACACAACGGTGTCGTTTAGATCAGTACTCTTTGACTATTTTCACTGCATGTGAATAGGCTAATGCCTCACATAGTCTTTATTCCATACTGTTCACACATGTGTCAATCATTCGCGTTCACAGAACTTCATCAGTAAGTGTCTGGAGTCCAAGGAGGCCACCATCACCAAGCTCAACGAGGATGGAGAGAAGCTCATCACTGCCGAGCATCCTGGGAAGAATGTCATCGAGGTAACTTACTTACCGCTCTCTCTGTACTCTAGGTGATTATTTACCTTGTTTATTGACTGGAGTTCAATAAAAACTTGTAGGCCTAAGTCCCTCTGGATGAGAGCGTCTGCCAAATGCTTAAATTGTAACTTAGAGGCCTGTTAGAACCCTGGTGGCGAAAGGATGCGTTGTCCAGGGTGTTTTAGGGAAGGGAGAAGAGTCTAGGACGTGTGGAGTGTATCTTGGGTGTTTTAGGGAAGGGAGAAGAGTCTAGGACGTGTGGAGCGTTGTCCAGGGTGTTTTAGGGAAGGGAGAAGAGTCTAGGACGTGTGGAGTGTATCTTGGGTGTTTTAGGGAAGGGAGAAGAGTCTAGGACGTGTGGAGTGTATCTTGGGTGTTTTAGGGAAGGGAGAAGAGTCTAGGACGTGTGGAGTGTATCTTGGGTGTTTTAGGGAAGGGAGAAGAGTCTAGGACGTGTGGAGTGTATCTTGGGTGTTTTAGGGAAGGTAGAAGAGTATAGTATGTGTGGAGCGTTGTCCAGGGTGTTTTGGGGAAGCGAGAAGAGTATAGGATGTCATACCCGCCCTGATGAAGACTGAAGTCGAAACATGTTGGCTTTTTTATACTTTTCTAAATAATGTACCTTGATTTTTATCCACCCTCTCCTCATTTTTAAACTTTTTTGAGTGCTCGGATCGCTGCCTTTTTTCTAGAGTAGGACGTGTTGAGCATTGTCCAGGGTGTTGTACGGGAAGGGAGAAGAGTCTAGGACGCATGGAGCGGTGTCCAGGGTGTTTTAAGGAAGGGAACCCGGAAGCTGCTTCAGGATGGGAGGCTTGTGCAGGTTGAGAGGTCAGAGGTCATCAGATGTAAATGTGTCCATGTTGTCCCTCAGGCTCACACGGAGGCTGTCCACGCTGACTGGAAGGAATACCTCAACCTGCTCATCTGTGAGGAGAATCACCTCAAGCACATGGATGAGTACCACAAGGTCTGTACCACACTACTAGCCTACACTAACTGTGTTTCTCAAAGTGGGTGCATGACACAAGTCCCTGAATACTTATAATATTTGGAATTTATCAATATCACTTCAGTTTAACCCTCTAGTCTATACTAGGTCAAACGGACCCGAGTTGCAGTACTTTGTGTGATCTTTGTCGATCTACAAAATGTTTTTGTGCATAGTTCCCATTGTGACATTTTTTCCAAGAAGAACTAAGAAGGGGAAGAAGGGGGGGGGGGGGGTGTTGTGGAGATCAAGGCAGGAAATCCAATCTACTCTACAAGCTCAAGTTGTGAGCTTTGTAGTGAGCTATTTTCACTAGTTTTGGGTCAGACAGTAACTTGGGAGCCAGTGTTCTAATGGGTTGACGTGCACTTGTATGGGCCTAGTACTACAAGGAGGCGCGTGACAGCCAGGACCTGTTGAAGAGGCTGGACACGGAGATCACCCAGAAGTACAACCCCGAGTTCAAAGACGTCTATCAGATGGACGGGCTGATCCAGGACCTGGACGTGAGTTTCACTTTTCATCTTAGGAGAACTACACCGAGTGTGTAGGTCTGTATGTCTGTACTGTATGTATGTCCGAGTACGACCTATTGACCCCGGCAGGTGGATGCAGATTTTATGTATTTACACAATATTAACAATATATGACCGAGCCAGAGTACAGATGGGTCACACAAATCTAAAATGGAAAAACAAAATCAAACAAAAAGAAAATTTGTCCTCACAAGTATACTAATACAAACCTGTGCGTGTGCGTGTGCGTGTGCGTGTGTGTGTGTGTGTGTGTGTGTGTGTGTGTGTGTGTGTGTGTGTGTGTGTGTGTGTGTGTGTGTGTGTGTACAGGACCAGGCCAAAGCCATAGACCACCTGGACGAGCGGGTCAAGGCGTTGCAGAAGCGCAGCCTGCAGGTTCTGCCTCTCAAAGCGCGCAGGGAGCCCTCACAGAAGCTCCTCCCCATCGAGGCGCTGTGCGAGTTCGACACCGACGAGGTAGAACACACACACACACACACACACACACATACACACACACACACACACACACACACACACACACACACACACACACACACACAAATGGATTATATTTATAATCATACAAAATTCTTCAGACATCTTTTAATCTTGCAAATATTTATATTAAAATAAAAAATCACACCTGTGTGAACTGAGTGGTGTAAGGTCTTATATAGACTGATCATCTGTGGTCTGACGTAATGTCTGACGTAATGAAATCACACCCGTGTGAACTGGGTGACCATAGCAACCATGCTCATTTTTTGGTACGAACAGACAGACAGACACGTAAACTAACAAAGCCAGTTGTAGGAGTGGTTTACACCACTCAAAAAACAACTAAGCTTTAAACTAATACAAAATAAAATACAATAGAAAACATGCTTTAAAATTAATTAAAACTACAATGAAATTGAAAACAAAAACATGACACAAGCTCACAAACAACATGTTGCAGAAGAGATTTGGTGTAAAGGGAATAAAACAGCAGACCGATTACAGAGCCAAAGATCAGGATTACCAAGTATTGAGGGTTAAAGTAGCAACATAAAGCTAGCATATTATTAGAAAAGACATGAATTTACACAGCATTGATGATAGTGCTATCACACAGGTTTATGAATCGCCATGCCGGTTTAATTACATTTTTGCCATGGACAGAAACAGAGCTAGAGCTAACATACCTACATTAATATGCTATTAGTGCTCTGGTTCTCATAGTGGGTTGAGGGACCTTTGGGGTTGCTTGAAGGTGGTCCAAATGTACGATTATGGGTCTGCAACAATGAGAGTGCTTAAAAATGAAAAGTTTGAGAACGACTGTACTGATGGACTCTTAATATGCCATAGTGTCATAGTAAATCAGTGTCACATATTCCGAAGAAAATCTGGAGACTGAAATTAATTAATTGGGTCTTATGATCAAAATCAAAATAAGAACAATCTAATGTTATGAAAAAACAACATTTAAAATTTGTCACGGAAAAGGTGTATGGACACATTGGACACCTTATTCTGACAAGTCTGCTCTAAAAGCTTTGGCCTTGCAGTTGACAGAATGTTGTGTTGACGTCCACAGGGTCAGGTCGCACGTGGGGAGAGGTACACACTGCTCAGGAACAGCGGCAACAAGTGGGACGTGAAGGACGCGGCCGGACACAAGCTCACTGCCCCGGCGGTCTGCTTCATGATCCCCCCGACAGACGCAGAGGCGGTGGCTGCTTCTGACAAGTGAGTTGGTGCAGTGAATCAACCTCCCCAAGTTTAATATGCAGCAGGCCCACAGACCCCCATGGCCTAATTTGTATCTCTTGTCTAATTTGTATTTCTGGCCTAATTTACATCACATGTCTTGCATGTGATTTCCTCAGTGTTAGTTTAAGGCTCATAAGGGTCCATTTGGTGCATTTAGCTGCCTGTTTGTCTGTCTGCAGCTAATCTGGCAAACTGTACATGGATGGTCGTATTTCAGGGGCGTACTGCAAGTAAACCATGGGAGGCAATACCCACATACTTTTCAAAATGGCCTCATGGTTTTGATTGATTGAACACTTTATTAGTCGAAAATGTAACGCACAGAAAGGTCCTAGGGACTTCCATTGTGGTCCTTTGTATTCAATTCGTCAACAGGGCATAGAATATGAACACATACACATATTAACACATACCTATTACATGTCATCAACAAATAGACATAGCTATATTTACAGAGAAAAGGAAAAAGAACAAATTACCCGTCATTTCAAGGGGATTTAATATCTATCATAATAGCCAGCACACTTTATGTTTTGGCCTATAATTCCTGAACCATAGTTTGTACACTCAATCAGCGTTCCCCACACTTATCTTACTTTACTTCGGATAGTTTAACCCCTTTTAATTGACCCCTCTAAACAAATGCAGACCCAAAATAGCTTACACATCGACCCAATGAGTGTCCCATATATTTTCACATTTAGATTTTTATTGCGTGAATGTCCAGCTTTTGGTGTATGTGCGCAAACTTTGTCCTATACACAAACATTAAATTCCCATTGACAATGAATGGACAATTGTACGTCATATTGTCTATTTGTACATACATGATGTACGATGATAAGAACGCCCTTCACTTCACATGGGTGTGATGTTTTGATCTCACATCCACCATCCACGTCCCGCCATATTGATTATCAATATGATAGAATCGACACGATGCCAGAGATCCGCAGAGAAGCCAGTTAGATCCGTTTATGTGAATTTGGACAGCCATGGGGTCATTTACATTCCTGATTAGTGTTTCCAGTCTGGTCCCCAAACATAATTAACACAAAGAATTGATGATCAGCATCATTTATCACAGTGGTTCTCAAAGTTCCGGGAGTTATGGAACCAAATGCACGCGCAAGGGTCCATTTGGTTCCATTTTTCTACAATCTCTCACTGTGTAGATTGGGAGTTCCAGAGATAGACAATTGGATCAAATGGGAGTCTGTGGGCTAATGCATATCAAACTGGGGGTCCTTGAGAACTACTACTTTATCACCCCCCGCCCCCACCTTGCCCTATGCCTTTTCATACACACAGATAACAGTGTCTAAACAATGTCATCACATCACACACACACACACACACACACACACACACACACACACACACACACACACACACACACACACACACACACACACACACACACACACACACACACACAGTAGTGGAGGTAGGTAAGGGCCCCCTGGCGGAGATTTACGCCTCACTGAGCGCACCTTTTTGGTACATTATGATGTTGGCTGCGTGCTCTCTTTTTCCCCGTCGCCATTGTCATTGCCGTCAGTTCCCACCTGACATCGTGTGGGAGTTCTGAGCGCTCCAGACCATGCCGGATGACCGCCAGTTTACACAGCGTCTTCAGATTGGGCCTCAGGTCTAAGATGTAGAGGTCGTCGTGCCCTCTGTATCCCCCGAAGAGGACGACACGATCGCCCACCACACAGCAGCACACATTGTTCGTCCAGCCACGTCCTTCGCCCTTGGGCTCGACCCTCTTCCAGGAGAAGGTGTCCGGGTCTAAGCGCCACAGGTCGTTGACGGTCTGCTGAAACGTCTCGCCGCTAAACGCATACAGCACTCCGTCGTGGGCGAAGGCGGCGTGGCACGAGCGTCTCTCCACCGCCGGGAAGGGCTGCGCGGAAGGAGGCGTGCTCTGCCAGCGACCGGTCTCCGTGTCAAAAACTCTGACATTGTTGAACGAGATCCCTCGGCCCCCGAGCACGAACATCTTCGTGCCGATGACGGTGGCTGATGAGTGACTCCGGCAGACAGGTCCCGGAGTGCCACTTGCGTTGATCAGAGACCAGGCCATGGAGGCGCTGTCCAGCGCGTGGATGTCGTTGGTGCACGCGGTCAGTAGGGTCCACCCTCCGTAGACGTACATGACCCTCCCCAGGACGCAGGCGGAGTGGCTCTGCCTCCCCTCCGGAACAGTCCCTGAGACCTCGGGCTTGAACCATCGGTGTGCGACGACGTCAAACCCGTAGAGTGCGTCACAGAACTGCATGGTTGAGGTGCGCCCTCCCCAGATGTAGACGACGCCGTCTATCAGCACAGCGGTGTGGGCGTAGCGCATGGAGGGGACCTCGGGGGGACATTGTCCTCCCTCGATCGTCGCCGGGGCAAGCCTCGTCCAGCGCAGTGACACGGTGTTGAAGACGTGCACGTCGATGGGACTTATGCCGTTGATGTCCACTTCGTAGCCTCCGAAAGAGAACACGTTGTCCCCTACTGTCACTGCGGCGTTGTTTGGCTTCTTCGGCGCCCCTTTGAGGTGTGCAGCCCAGGCCAACATTTATGTAAAACTTGACAGAAACCTTGAAATAAATTTAGTGCTATTGTATTTATTTATTTATTTACTTATATTGGTAGCAGTCAATTATGACGTTTCTATGACGTTGTATGAGTCCATAACTGGGCAAGCTGATCCGACCACCACCGCATCATTGAATTAACTAGAAAGTTGCAATTCAGGGAGAATTGGTTGCCTCGATATTATGTATTGATTATTTATTGCTCCATATACTGTATGAGTCTGACACATGACGTCACACGTCACAGGGGGCAGACTAATATATAGGCAAACCTTTTGGGGTTACTCTATAAATAAAAAATCATCATATACATCATCTCATTCTGGCCAATCACAATTTGTGTCCTCACTTTTCCATCTTCACTTTTTTGCCCTCACTTTTATTTTCAATATGTACTTTTCTCAGCCAATCAAATCATCGCTATGGGGTGATCAGCCAATCACAAGCCAATGTTCGTGTTTACACAAACCCGTAACGCTGGCCATAGGAGGGGCTAGCGCCCCCTCAAAGATTATTAGATTATTAGATTATAGTCTATAGTCTATAGTCTGGTCACCTTGTTAGGGCAACCACACTAAAATACATAGTAATAAAGTAAAATTAATTAAAAAAACACTGTTTGTGTAAAAACAGCTCACAACGCGTTAGGATGCGTGGCGGTGGAGATGTGAGCTTGTAACTGTCGTGGACCCATTAAGACCTGAGGCCAATTCTAAAAACAACTTCTGAATCCTAATAGGTTTGTTTGTAATGACACATGCTTTCCCAGATTGAATGGCTTAAGTGGTTAATTTATTTAGTGTTTAGTGTTGTTACATATAGTCATTTCAGAGAAACCTCGTACCTCCATTATTTCACCTTTTTATGTCTTTTATATGAATGCCTTACTTCATCATACCAGTGTCTCAAAAAAGCAGTGAAAATAGCCGATCTATAAGCTTGTAGATTGTCTATTTTCACTCTTATTATATTATTGTTTAAAACCACACTTTTGTGAAGTGAGGGGCCCCCAGCCCCCACTTTATATTGGCCACATGGACGTCTCACGTCGTCAACTGCTGCCCTAGTAAACAAACATTAAAAAGTCCATAGACTTGGCTGGTATATGACGTAATTTCAAAAGCCATGCATTGGAGCGGCTAGCGCCCCCAAAAAAACAGTTTTGGACAAGGTTTCAACCCGACAGTAAGCGATTATTGTTCTATTGATGACATCATCACACTGTGTGCCTGCAGTCTGGCCAACCAGCAGAAAGGCATCAAGCTGAAGATGACGACCAGTAAGAGCAACCTGCAGAGCCGCCTGGCTGAGCTGAAGAAACAGAGTGGAGCAGGCACAGGTACCCACTCTCCCCCTGTCCTGTACCACCCAGTGCCCAGTGCCCACTGTCCTGTATTACACCCACTGTCCCCCTGTCCTGTACTACCCAGTGCCCACTGTCCTGTATTACACCCACTGTCCCCCTGTCCTGTACTACCCAGTGCCCAGTGCCCACTGTCCTGTATTACACCCACTGTCCCCCTGTCCTGTACTACCCAGTGCCCACTGTCCTGTATTACACCCACTGTCCCCCTGTCCTGTACTACCCAGTGCCCACTGTCCTGTATTACACCCCCTGTCCTGTATTACACCCACTCTCCCCCTGTCCTGTACCACCCAGTGCCCACTGTCCTGTATTACACCCACTGTCCCCCTGTCCTGTACTACCCAGTGCCCACTGTCCTGTATTACACCCACTGTCCCCCTGTCCTGTACCACCCAGTGCCCACTGTCCTGTATTACACCCACTGTCCCCCTGTCCTGTACTACCCAGTGCCCACTGTCCTGTATTACACCCACTGTCCCCCTGTCCTGTACTACCCAGTGCCCACTGTCCTGTATTACACCCCCTGTCCTGTATTACACCCACTCTCCCCCTGTCCTGTACTACCCAGTGCCCACTGTCCTGTATTACACCCACTGTCCTGTATTACACCCACTGTCCTGTATCTGTCCCCCTGTCCTGCATGTACTACACCCACTGTCCCCCTGTCCTGCATGTATTACACCCACTGTCCCCCTGTCCTGCATGTATTACACCCACTGTCCCCCTGTCCTGCATGTACTACACCCACTGTCCCCCTGTCCTGCATGTATTACACCCACTGTCCCCCTGTCCTGCATGTATTACACCCACTGTCCCCCTGTCCTGCATGTACTACACCCACTGTCCCCCTGTCCTGCATGTACTACACCCACTGTCCCCCTGTCCTGCATGTATTACACCTACTGTCCTGTATTACACCCATTGTCCCCCTGTCCTGCATTATATCCAGGGCCGTCAAGGGTCCCAGGGGATCAGCCAATCACAAGGCAATGTTTGTGTTCACACAAACCCGGAAAGCTGGGCATAGGAGGGGCTAGCGCCCCTCAAAAAAAGCAATTGCTATAGTCTGGTCACCCTGTTAGGGCAAACACACTAATTAAAGTAAAATACATTTCAAACACAGGTATACCCACTGTTCCCCTGTCCTGCATTATATGCAGGGCCGTCATTTAGGTCCCAGGGGAGCGTTTGCATTTCATTATCTTAATCTTAAAATTCAGTTATTTCATGCTTATTGCTCCACTTTGGAAGATTAATCTGATTTTAGAATGACACTGAGTGCATCTCAACCCACACATGTTGCATGTGACATGTGACACACACGTTATAGACACGTGTTTTTGACTATGAGTTCATTAACCACTTTCAAGCTGGTGTCCCTATTTTAGGCCAATCTACAGCTCACAGTACTAAATAGGGCTAAAGTGAAATAAAAAGAATGCTTAGGTCATGTGTCATTTATGTACAGTATGTTACATTTTCTCAAATAGAAACTTTAATCAAATTTAATCAAAAAAACGAAAATGTTGCACATTTGCAATTGGTGGTGTAGAATAGATTGCAGAACGCTCCAAAATCAGGATGGGCATCAGAACCAAAACTCCTCTTCGTCTAAAGCTGTAATGGAAGTGCTGATGGGACCTCCGATTCGTTTAAAGTTGTAATAGAAGTGCTGTGTGACCTCCTCCCGGCCTCCAGACAAGCAGGAGCAGCAGTGTCGCCAGTTGATGGCCGGTCTGGACAAGGTGGTCAGTGACCTGGACAAGCAGGAGAAGAGCGTGTACGCGCGCGTCCGCCCTCCCCTGGAGAACACCCGCCCTCTGCAGGACAGCAGCGACCGCCTGCAGGACATTAAGGTATGCATGCAGTGAACATCACACTCTCCTAAATTCATTAATGCTTATAGATCTGCTATTTTCACTATTTAACATTTTTTTTGTCATTTTTGTATTTATTTTTTTCACCTAGAATGCTATTTAGATTTTTTATAGTTTCAATGTACAGATTATTGTTTTGATAGTGTTTAGACTGATTCTAAACGTTCTTTGGAGTTTACTGAGGCACTACGTTGTCTCTCTGAATTTGATGTAGGTGTTTAACTTGGTAATTGGAAGTCTTTAAATCAAATTAACGATTATCTATTGTTTTGTATGAATGACTAAATGGATCATTTGGATTAACAGGACACCGCTGCTGCTGTGAACAAGCTGGAGCCAGAGAAGAGCTCCAAGGTGCAGGAAGCTCAGAGCTTCTTGACCTCCAACCCTAAATGCACCAGTGGGGCTCAGCTCTATGCCAAGGTGGACGACGCCAACAACAAATACAACAAACTCCAACTGCTTCTCAAATGTGCCGAGGACAAGTAAGAGACCCGCTAGAGTTGCTGTTGGCAGTGGTGGAATGTACATTTACTCAAGTGCTGTGCTCAAGTACAATTTAGTTGGTACTTTTACTTCACCGGAGTATTTCCAATTTTCAATACTTTTACTTCTACTCCGCTACATTTCACGATTTCAGAGGCAAATATTGTACTTTTTACTCCACTGCAATTGTTTGAAAACTTCAGTCACTAGTTATTTTGAATTACAGATGTATACATTAACCACTTTTGAAACTAAAACTATTTAAACTTTGACTATTTGAAAATAGCCTATTTACAAGCTCAACGCGTCACGGTACGTTGCGAGCTTGAACATCTGCTTATTTTAAAATATTTTAAAATATATAATACATTTTATACATGATCTGCTATTTTCACTATTTTGGTGCAACAAATGTGAAATTTGGAGGCACAAGTTCTCTCCCCGACTACAGCAATATGAAAGCCAACTGCACCAAATCACATTTATAATTTACAATTTTGGCATTTATCTTAATCCAGAGGGATTTACAGTAAGCAAGGAACACACAAGCTCAATGCATCAAAGAAATGAACAGAGATAGTGATCTAGGATCATATGTAAACAAAGAACCTATCCTCAGTCTAAACTGTATAATATCGAAACAATCAATAATTTACATACACAATATAGGATGCCAGGTCTACATCTAGCATATGTCTACTCTACATGACATCTACATTACATTTTAACCTTTGCATAAGCCTGGAAGGTCGTCAAAGCTAGGGCAAGTGCACATTTCATTTCATTGTATGCTAAATGAATATGCTTTTTGTGTTTTAGGCTGAAGAATTCCAACCGCCTGGAGAACTCCCTCCAGAATGGGAAGACGTTGGTGTCCTCCTATGAGAACAAACTGGCCAGAGAGGAAGTTGCTCCAGCAGAGATCAGCGCACTGGAGAAAACCCAGAGGGAACTGGCAGTAAGCAATGCAACAAAAACACATACAATCACTTTGTCTTATTATTCACCCTTGAAGAACATAATGCACTCACATGCATGATATTTAGTGTAAGTGATATTTTAGATTACACCATGAGTTAACAGGTAATCATGCAGCTCACATCTTCTCGTCTCTTCTACAGTATCTACCGTATTATTCTTTTTTGAACCACCATCTTCCTTTCTTTCTTCCTGCTCTGACAGGACATTTGAGAGCCCAGAGGTCAGCCATGTTTTTGTTAAATAGGTGAATAAATGAAGTTAAAGCTCTATTCTGATAGCAATGATGACTATAATAGAGCAGCAGTTTTCAACCTGTCCTGTATCATACAGGATACAGCAAATTAAGCAAAAGATAATGAGCAGGCAAAATTGGAACTGCAGTCCTATACAATTGAAGCTGATACATGGGTTCTCTCTCCTGTTTGGACGAATTTGGTGACCCACACTCTATCACTCTATAGCAATGAATACTATCACAATATAGAACTACTTAAGTGTAACAAAAAACAAACACTTTAATACCTTATCTTTAAACTGAGTTTTCTTCCTGCTCTGAAAGGACATGTCTTCGGACCTGAGAGCCCAGAGGTCAGCCATAAACGAGACGGAGCAGCATCTGCGCGCGGCTAAAAGCAGCTGCAGCAACATGGCCGCCAACCTGCAGGAGCACTGTCCTGACATCGAGAGGCAGGAAGCCGAAGTCAACAAGCTCAGCAAGCGCTTTGACAACATCGGCAGACAGCTCGACACCAGGTGATGATTTACTTTACCATACCTGTTTGTCCCTTAACTACTATTACCCTTTCCTATTTAAATTGCAACGGTGGGCATCACTAATGTAACATTGTGATTTAATTTGGCCGAATTGGGCCACAATTCGTTCACAAACGTAACATCTGCATGACTTGTGGATTTAGGAACAGTGGTTAAAGAAATTCCCCCTCCGGTTCTATTTTTTTTTTTCCTCCAAAATGTTACAAAAATAGCAGATGTATACAAGCTTGTAGCTTGTATATCTGCTATCTTTGGACATTTTGGAAAACAATTGAGTAATTTCTGGGGACTTCTGCAAGCCCCTGGCACAAAGCATTTGCAGATGCAGTGATGTACAGTGAATAGGTTTTCAATGTAATGAGTCCCGGGATGCAGGGATAGTCTTTTAGATGAGTCTCAGGGACCACTTCAACGACAAGTCATATTTTGCCATTTTTACAAATTGCAGCATTTAACTCTGCAATTATAATGTGGTTATATTCATGTAGAAAACAGAAGAAGAAATTATTATTATTATAAAGCTAAATAAACTAGAAAATAAACTTGTTTTTTTTGCAGGTGAGGAAACTCAAATAGGAGTTGTGCCACCTAGTGGCTCCTTTTTAACTGAAGTGTTCACTTTTCACCTCAAACATTGAAATGTTCCGCTCACTGTTTTCAGAAATTGTCCTATGAACATATTATTTTATTTTATTTTATTACACAAGATTGTGCAAATAAACTGACCCCACATCATGTACTGTGTGTGTATCAGGTCTCAGAGCTTGCAGAGAGCTAAGATGGGATATAAGAACTATCGCAACGAGTATGACAACCTGAACAGCTGGCTGTCCCGTATGCCCAACTATGAACCCACTGAGACGGACGACGTGAGGCAGGTGGAGACCAAGCTGAAAAACCAGAGGGTGAGTAACGCATTATGTAGGCATTTATGTACCCCCCGAATGTATGCTTTCAATTGTGCACGTTTGTTTGAATGTTGTGGTCACTCACTATCATCATCTTATAATAACAAGTTTTCAGTTCTCTGTCATGGCAGACCAAAATCTTTTTTTATAACCGAAACATATACAGATATGTTTTTTTTTCTTCCTGTGGATATTCATTTTTGTCTCCACCAGGCCGAAGGCATGGTGAGAGAGTACGTTTTGCACTCCGTCCGTGTGTGTGTCCGTCCGTGTGTGTGTCCGTCCGTGTGTCCTTCCGTCCGTCCGTTACCAGCTAATCTCCGGCACCGTTAACCCGGTCGATGCCAAACTTTGCACACACACTCCCTAGATGCCAACGATGAACCTCTGCCCCGCATTTTCCAGAACGGCCTGTTATAGCGCCACCATGAGGCAGCTTTTCACATTTGTTACCTAAAACTGCACCGATCTGCGTGAAACGTTGCATGCACACTCCCTAGAGGCCAAGGACAAACCTTTGACCTGCATTTTCCGCATCTGCCTTTTATAGCGCCACCAGGAGGCCGACTTTTGTAAAACACATTTTTGGATATTACTCCTCCAGATTCTGTCCAAAAATATCACAAATCGTTACACAGTATCTCTATGGTCATGTGCTCAAGTCGGATCTGTCCGATATTTCATATTCCACCCTAATTGGCTATAATTGCCTTTCACAGTTTGCAAGATTGCCCCGTTTTGAACAAAAGCCTCAAATCATGAACACAGCATGCAATTTACGTGAAATCTTTCACACATTTTCTTACTAGGCTGAGGAATATATCCCACCCTTTTCACATTGGCCTGTTATAGCGCCACCAACAGGTTGATTTTTGCAAAACAGGTTGATTGGAACAAAATGCCTCAAATCATCCAATTGTCATACAAGGCAAACATGTTTATATTACTACTAAACATTTTGCCTAACATCTCACACAGTCCTATCCTCCTGGTGGAGACCTGTGCCCAGAAGGGCACTTTTTCTAGTTTTGTCTTTTGTTTGGCTTACACATCTGACTGGAAAACCTTTTTCTAGTCAGTTCTTCAAGAACGCAAACTTTTCTCTCATCTTTGAACTAGTAAAATATGTCATAAATATAGAAAAGTGAAAGTAGCAGTATAAGTTAGGGGTGCTGACGTGCCCGTCGATGAAAAACAAATCTATAGGGGTGCCTTGACCCCAAAACATTTCAGAACCACTAACGTAGATAACACGCCTGCTCTGTTTCTCATAGAACCTGCTGTCAGACATCACCAGGAAAGAGTCAGACTTGAACAATGTCTCCAAGCATGCTCAGGTTTACCAGCAAGCTGTCAAGGTAAGCTGTTCACTGTTGTGTTTACATATCGTCACTGTCCGCTGGAAACCTTGTATGTTCAAAACAGTTACTTTTCAGGAAATGTAAAATAACAACCTGTGTTCCAATGGATCCAATGTAGTTATTATTTAAGCTCTTGCTAATACTTTCCATTGGTTCACAGTTCACACACACTTAACCATACTTTCACTTCAAAAATAGAAGATCTATTCTATAGGCTCACAACAAACAGCAAAATGGCTGTTGAATGTTTGCTTGTAGATTAGCTATTTGCTACTTTTGTGCAACACTGAGTCTGACAAAGTAGGGCATTCATTTAACAAAACAAAAAATGCATAAAAGGTTGAAATATGGAGATACAAGGTTTCTGCCCGACTGCAACGGTAACCATTATATCCAATCTGATAAGCTTGATTCAGTTCTCAATAATGCAGCTTCCCCATTTGTTGATTATTTTCATTTTCATTTGTTTGTAGAATTACGAGAATGAAACGGAGAAGTTCAAGTCCATCCTGGACCTGGAGGATGGACTGGTCCCTCAGACCTACAAGAGGAGCAGGATGGAGTCACCTGCACTGCAGGTCCGGGGAGAGGTGAGAACCATACATTAAACTCTTAAAGGAGAGGTGAGAACCATAGAGAACCATACATTAAACACTTAAAGGAGAGGTGAGAACCATAGAGAACCATACATTAAACACTTAAAGGAGAGGTGATAACTACAACCATGTCTATGTAATGTCACATTAAACACTAAACTCCTTGACTGTTTACTGGAAATCCCGTAATTCAAAGTATTACCGTTGTCTGCCGATTACTCGAAATCCCGTACATGACCCGCTTTATATCACTATGAAGCGACTGCAATGCAAACCAGCCTGTAGTCATGCCCCAGTTGCTATGCAACCTCCGTCACTCCCAGCAATGCGATTTTTGCCTTCTTCAGGTATACCCAGAAGAAGGCAACTTGTTTGTCGAAACGTTGGTAACAATATTATTTGTGGGCCCACTTGCTCATAAACCCATAATACGTAACACAAAAGGTTAATTTGTGCTTATTCATTTTGATCCATTGACATGTTTATTTTTTGTTTACTTCCAGGAAGCAGCCATCGAGGCTAAGTTCACCGAGGTGAATGCTGTCAACAACCAACGACTGAGGAATCTGGAGTTTACACAAGGCCTTCTCAACCAGGTGAAACATTCTCACTCAACACATTAAACCACTAAAACAGTGGTTCTCAAAGTGGGGTCCAGAAACCCCCTGGCGTTCTTCAGGGGGTGGGTTCCAGGGGGTCCCAAGCAAAATTAGTGTAACACATTTACCCTGTTTTAGAAATAACTGATCTGTGAGTCTGTGGATCAGTTATTGTTTTAAATGTTAGAAAAATCTTGAAGAATCGGGAACATTTTGAATAATTTGGATTTTCTTTTAACAACACAAATCTCTTTTGAGGGTCACTGACTCCTTGGCACAAAAGGCACAGAGGGGGGTCTGCAGCCAAATATATTTGGGGATCCTTGGCATGAAAATACTTGAGAACTGCTGAACCAAAAGGACTGAAATATAATCAACTCGTATCTGTTCCACTCTCAATAGCAACCAGAGATCTCCATGATCCAGAGTACCAACGTCCAGTCTGTTCAATCGGCCGCTCCGGGCCAAGAGTCCTGGAGGATGAAGAAACAGCTGGAGGATGAGGTTCAGAGGAGAGAGCAGCTGGAGAAAGAGATCGAGAACATCCAGACAGACATCTACGTGCTAGAGGGCCAGAAGCCGCAGGACACCATCGTCAAGAAGGAGCTCATCAAGAAGGTCCCAGACCCCCAGCTGGACGAGGACCTCCACAAGGTGCAGCAGAAGCTGTCGGAGGAGCGGCGGGCCACGCGCGTCCTGGAGAACGACATGGAGGCCCTGCAGCTGAAGCTGCGCGGCCTGGAGACGGAGCTGAAGGAAGGCGCTCAGCAGTACACCGTCAAGGAGGTCCTCCGCATTGAGCGGGACCGCGGCCAGGAAGAGGAGGTGCGCAAGCTCAGGGAGGAGCTGGACGAGATGAGGAGGCAGAAAACTGTCAAAGACGGCGAGCTGGTTCAGATCCAGAGGCAGGTGACCCTCCTGGCCGAGGAGAAGAGCAGGGAGCAGGAGGTGATCACCGAAGAGGAGGTGATCAAGGTGCAGAACGACCCCCAGCTGGAGAGCGAGTACCGGTCGCTCAACGACAAGAAGCTGAAGGCTGTGGAGGGCCGTAAGTCACTGGAGGACGAGCTCACCTTCCTCCAGGAGAAGCTCAGGAGGCTGGAGAAGGAGAAGGCCATGGCCGAGGAGAAGATCTCCATCAAGGAGGTGCTCAAGGTGGAGAAGGACGTGGTCCTGGAGAGGGAGGTGGAGAATCTGAGGCGGCAGCACGAGGACGAGAAGTCCAAGCGCCGGTCGTCCCAGAGGGAGAAGACCGACCTCCAGAGGAAGATCTCCAGCCTGGAGGAGGAGAAGTCCAAGATCATAGTTCAGGAGAATTATCGGGAGATCGTCCGTCCGGACCCCGAGGCCGAGAACCAAGTGGCCAAGCTCCGGCTGGACTTGGTGGAGCAGCAGAGTCGCTATAAGGACGCCGAGCTCCAGATCAAGTCTATACAGGACGAGCAGACCATGCTAAAGAACCGCGGCCCTCTGGTGGAGGTGAAAGAGATCTTCAAAGAGGTCGTCAAGTACAAGACGGACCCACAGACCGAGAGAGAGCTGGAGAAGCTCCGCAACGAAATCGTTGACAAGACCCACCAGACAGAGAAGTCTGAGATGGAGATCCGCCAGCTTAGAGACGAGATCCAGCGGTGGAAGGACACCAAGCCCCAGGTCCAGACCAAAGAGGTGGTCAATGAGGTGCTGCAGTACAGAGAAGACCCCAAGACCAAGGAGGAGATTGAGGTGCTGAAGAAGAAACTGGCGGACGAGCAGAAGAAGCGGCTCGACCTGGAGAGGGAGCGCTCTGTGGAGGAGGACAAGATCAGGCTGAAGAAGATGGACCTGTCCCAGGTCAGGGAGAAGATCGTGCAGCAGGAGGTGGTGAAGACGGAACAGGATCCCCTCCTGAAGGCCGAGTGCGAGACCTTCACACAGAATATCAGCAACGAGCAGAAGCACAAGGAGAGCCTGAAGGACGAGCTCTACAAGCTGCAGAGGCAGAAGGCGGAGCTGGACCAGCAGCTGGAGGAGGTGGAGCGAGAGCGCCGGACGAGGCGCGACGCCGAGCTGGAGATCCAGAGGCTGCGGGTGAGGCTCAACGAGATGGAGCATCGCGACAAGGAGAACCGCGAGAAGGTGACGGTCAAGCAGAAGGTGGTGATGCAGCAGGACCCACAGCAGGAGAAAGAGCACTCCATCCTCCGGCTGCAGGTGGATGAAGAGAGGCACAAGCGCACACTCCTGGAGAAGGAGCTGAGCGCCCTGCTGCAGCAGCAGCAGACCCTGGAGAACATGGACGTGAAGGAGAGGGTGGTCCGCACCGAGAAGGTCCAGGTGGAGAAGGACCCCGAGGCCGAGGTGGAGATCATCAACCTGCGGAGGACCCTGGACGAGGAGAAGAAGCGGCGGCGAGAGCTCGACCAGGAGCTGTCCAACCTCAACTCCAAGTTCTCCGACATGGACTTCACCAATGCCAAGTCGTCCAAGGAGCTGGACTATATCCGCGACGAGAGCAGCCGCCTGCAGCAGGAGAACCAGCGCCTGCAGAACGACATACGCAAGCTCCAGTCCGAGATCCAGATCACCAGCAAGGAGACGCGGCTCATCTCGGAACAGGTATCGTAGGAGAATATTAATATTTCAGACACAGGGTTGGAAGTGTAGACGATTTATTGAAGAAAATTCAAGCAATCAAAACAGTTTTGCAGCAGCATAGCCTAGGTCATTGGTTCTCAATGTTTGGGTCCAGGGACCCCCAGGGGTCCTTGAGGAGGTACCAGGGGGTTCCCAGCTAAATTTGTCAATATAGCTTTAATCATAATATACTTACATCCATCCATCTTCAATTCGTAGTCGGGTCGCGGAGGCAACGCGTGTATCAAAATGACTTATTTTTTGTTGTTTTGATGACAAAGTTGTACAGTATGTATATCCATAACATAAACGAGCAGCACGCTAGCAAACAATTCACTATAGTTCTTTATCATTTTATTATTATTATTATTTTCACAATTATATTACCTGATCATCTTCTTCTTAAATACAGTAGTTTGAAACTCTATACCGTCATATGCATACATCTGTTACGTGAATTATCAAAACATTAGAAAGTAGCCGGCATATCTGTATCAGATTGTGAAAATATAATAATAAATAATAATAATAATAATAATAAAATGATTGAAAGAAAGAACTAGTGTATTGTCTGCGCGTGCTGCTTGCTTATTTTATGGATATACATACAGTTGACTTTTACAACTTTGTCATGAGTAATTAAACAAAAAATACTTACTGGCACAAATAAATTGCATTAAACAGTGCTGCCGGACGGGTCTTTGCACAACCGCTCCGTCATTTAGAATTAGGCGGGGGCAACAGCTCCACCAGAGAGCTCCAGACTTCCCTCTCCAGAGCAACATTAGTGACTTCCTCCTGGGGGATCCCGAGACGTTCCAAGGCCAGTGAGTCGATTTAATTCCTCCATCTGCGCCTTGGTCTGCCCTGGGGTCTCCTCCCAGTGGGACGTGCATCGAGGACCTCCCTAGGGAGACGCCCGAGAGGCATTTATAATCAGATGCCCGAACCACCTAAGCTGGCTACTTTCCAGGCGAAGGAGCAGCGGCTCTACTCCGATTCTCTCCCGCGTGACTGAACTTCTCACCCTATCTTTAAGGGAGATGCCAGCCAGCCAAACTCATTTCGGCCGCTTGTATACGCAACCTTATTCTTTCGGTCATGACCCACACTTCATGACCATATAGGTGAGAGTAGGAACGAAGATTGCTACCGAAGATTGTCTACCGAGCATAATATACTTTACTTCTACAATTATAATACTATTTACTACTTATAATTTACATATAAAAAATAGCAGATGTACAACCTCATAGCTTGTAGAACTGCTATTCATGAAAAATCCCTTTCCCTTCACATAAATCTTCTCTTCTGGGGTTCCCTGGCACGAAATATTTTCAAATGGGGGTCAAATATATATCACTTTTGAGGTCCTTGACATGCAACTGTTTGAGAACCACTGTACATACGACAGTGGTTTTCAGGTCAAGACCCAAAAGAGAGATTAAACTTTTGCCCAGGACCCAAACTAGTGAAAATAGCAGATCTACAACCACATAACGCGTCGCTTCATGCTATTTTCATTACTTCTTAATTATTATTATTTTCGTTTGTTTGTTTGTTTTAAACTGTATATAATTCTTCAAAAATGGTCTGTGGTCCGTGGCCCACAAATAGTTCCCGGCCCACTGTTTTGGAACCAGTGCTCTATGTTATCCAAATACAATCACGATTTTGAACCGATCGGCTTTCTAAACAAATGTCTATAATACCACAGGCGCCCACGGAGAACGGCAAGAACCTGGAGCTGCGGCTGGACTCCCTGCAGAGGGAGCTGTCGGAGCTGCGGGGCGTCACGCACCAGAAGGACGAGGAGATCGAGAAGCTCCAGAAGGGCCTGTCGGCCGTGCGGATCAAGCGCGAGCAGCGCGAGAGCCACCTGCGGCGCTCCATAGTGGTCATCGACCCGGACACGGGCAAGGAGATGCGGCCGGAGGAGGCCTACAAGCTGGGGCTCATCGACTGGAAGATGTTTGTCAACCTGCAGGTACTGTAGGCCTGTCTGTCACACATTATTACTTAACCCGATAAGACCGGGAAAGCATCATTTTATATTTTAGCTACAGGTATATCGTCGCAGTCTGGCACAAACCTCTTAACTCCATATTTTAAGTTTTTGTGTTTTTCAATAAATTAACGCCCAAAAGTAGATCTACAAGAGCGTATAGATCTTCTACTTTTTATTCTTTTGAATTTGAATCCTGAAAACAGTTACAGTTTTGGACAGGTTTCCACCTGACAGAGACAAGAAAACTGTTTTATAAGGCATTTGTTGAATCGACCTCAGGTCTTAATGGGTTAATCACAATTATTTGAGATAATCACAATTATTTCATAGATTTTCAGACATATCCTATATTTGAATTTATTTGCCATGTCTTTAAACTTCTCACCCACAAAATATTGATTGATCATTATTTGATTATTATACACCCCTTTGACGATTTATTCTTTGTGACAACCTTTGCAGGGCCAGGAATGCGACTGGGAGGAGATCTCGGTCAAGGGTCCGAGTAGCGAGTCGTCGGTGCTTCACGACAGGAAGTCGGGGAAGAAGTTCTCCATCGAGGACGCGCTGCGTGTCGGCCACATCACCAAAGCGCAGCTCCAGCAGTACCTAAACAAAGAGATTACCATCCAGGAGTTTGGTATTATGGTGTCGGGCAAGACCAAGTGAACGCGAGAAACCTGAAGAAAAAGCATATCTATTTTTTGTTTTCTATCCTATGGGTTTTAAATAATGGTCGCTGTTGGACGGAAACCTTATGCGTCCGAAAGGGGTACTTTTCAGGGAAATGGAAGAAAAACAGAAGCTGTCTCCAATGGATCCAAATGTAGTTATTATTTAGTCAAAAGATATTGTTATATATACTTTTCATTTGATCAATATTTATAAAACCCACAGGCACGTAACCACTTTACATTTAAAAATGGCAGACCTACTTGTAGATCTGACATTTTTGTTGAAATATGGAAATACGGGGTTTTCCGCCCGACAGCAACGATCTGGTCAATATAATGTATTCTGTGTGTTACTTTCACTCTGGCTTTCAGCTCATGTTGAATTAACGTTATTATTATTATTATTTTGCCTCTCTTTGAAGTAATAATTGCACTGTTTTTGTTTTCATATTGCATAAATACTTTTAATGTTGGTACTACTTGTAAGAAATGTGGGTTGATGGAAATTGTGTTACGGACAGCCGACTAACATTTTAAGTGTCAGAAATGGTCTTGTGTATCTAACAGAGGGTGCCTGGGTAACAGTAACATCTCATCTCTGAGTTGACTTTGCTTTGAAACACAAGGATTGCTTAACAGTTTTTGTCATGTTGTATTAATGGTGTGTTTTTTTTCTCAGATACACATTCTTCATACGTAAATAAATACATCTTTGGAACTTACATAGTATATTTGTGATTGCTTTGTTTGAAAGACATGATGTTTACCTGACGGAACATTCAGAATTGTTCAATAACCATTTATACTGTACTATTATGGCTATTTAAACAAATAAGTGCTGATCTACAAGCCCATGACGCATCACAATGCGATGCGTTGTGATCTTGTTGATCTAAAAAAAAAGCAAAGTTCTTTGTTTACCCAGGGTAAGTGGACTAAGCTCGAGATGCTTGTTTACAGCCACGCCCTGCTCATAGAACATTTCATGGTTGGGGTTCAATGCCTTGCTCAAGGGCACTTCAGTGGTGGTAATGTCGTATCTTATTATGGACACGAGACCATACAAACTTAACCAAAACGGGAGAGCGGAGATAATTGTGAGACGGCAGCAGACAGAGTAAGATGTTCCTTGATGTTTATTTCGACAACACAGCAAACAGCAAAGCATGGCATAGGCCTGGATGGCCTTGACCAGCCACCACCAGGTAGTGACTGGCCCGACTGACTGAACTGGTTACATTCAATTGCATGACATTAAGTACAATTTCCACAGAGGTGAGAATAGAGGCGTGTTCACTGTTCCCCTGAAGTCAACCCCAGCTTACGCATTGATCAACCATTTGTTGAGTGGCCACTTTGAACCCATGTTTAGCATTTGATGGCCCTAGGTGTGAATCAGGATCTCAGGACTCAAACAAAAGGCACAGTAAAAACAACCCCTGTCCCCAGGTGGTCCTTGAATATCAAAGACAGACCCCAATTAAGCCAGCCAGCTAGTCTGACCAACTAAACAGATCACCATATGCTATGAGCACAGTAGCACACATTATGGATAGAATTATGATTTCCAGATTCCACATAACCCCCCTTATGACATATATGTCATATAAAAAAATATGGAACCATAATTCTTACCAGTTACCACCCCCCTTGATCCTCAGGTTAACAATACACTCAAGACACCAGAATAACAGCCTTACAGTACAGAATCTCCCCCAACATGGTTTTCAAACAGACATTCAAGATTACACAACTCGACATAAATGATTTTCATTTACAGTAAGTACAAATACAATTTCGTATCAGTGGAAAATTCATAAATGGTTTCCATTACAGTAAGTTAAACACAATTTCGTATCAGTGGATGGATCGGATCAGAATTCTCTTTGCGTTATTTCAAACTCTTATGGCTAAAAATGTTACAGAACATTAGGAGGATAATTTCCCTGTTGTTACTCAAATCTAGGATAACATGTTTATAAGCACCAGATCACATGAAGCTCTCTCTTTGGAGTTTCACAGGACCGAAATCAAAATAAGTCTTAGACTTATCCTGACCATAACACCCCAAATCACATAAACCTCTCTTGGAGATTCACAGGACCAATAACACACCAAATCACATGAACTCTCTTTGGAATTCACATGAAAAATAAGAAAAAGGAAGAACACGTTATATCCCAGAACAGAAGCCAACAGAAATTTAACCCCTCACTAATAACTCCCCTCCCGTAATTTAAATCACTTTTTAAGCCCTAGAGAACCAAAGAATCAAATTAAACCCTCTTTAAACACTGTCGGTACTACACGACTACCAATTAATTACCCTGTAATTTAATCACTATCCTGACTTTAAACACTGTCGGCACCAAACGACTGCCAATTGCACTATCCTGACAAGTAATCTTAAACAATGAATAATGGTAAAATGATTAGTACAAATGAACGCGACGCACAATTGTAATCAGAAAGAAGGAAAGTGCATCTTCGCCTCTGATATGAACAAAGGAAATTCTTCTGTTTGCTGCATTCCGTTACCTCAAAGTTCGCTCAGCCATGGATCAAGTTGAGAAAATGTTCACCGCTGTTCTCGCTGAAAGCTCTCGAAGCAAACTCTCATCATCTCATCATCTCTCCCCCCCTCCCAGCTCTGAAACAACAGAGATGGGAACACGAGAAAGAAAAAGGCAACATCTTCATCACAGACCCCTGCTCAGGTCCGTGAAGGCCCTCAGCTTGCGTCGTCAGTCGGCCATGGAAAGTGGAAACCGTCGCCGCCACGGAGATGTGTCCTTCTTCGGCACGTGTCGTGCGTGCAATGTGTGATCAGTACACCGCATACTACACGGCCGCTGTTCGACACCGTCCTCCTGTCCATTCCGAAACGAATTCCCGAAAGTGGAAACCGCCGCGCCAAGCGTCGAGTGGTCGCCTCACCCCGTCGTGGACCTCCGCTGGTGTCCCCGTGCCGTGCTGCGCTGCATCGCTCCCCTGCTCGCCGTCCCCAGCGTAGAGTTGATGATCGAAGGCCTCCGTGTGGCTGTTGCTTCCCCGCCGACCGCTCCTCTGTCCGCTAGCTGGAAAGAGACGCAGGCCGCCGCTGCGCAACACTCCTCATCGCGGTGGTCCGTCGTCATCCTCGTCCTCGTCCCGCTGGAACCCGTCGTCGCCGTCTCTCACAAAAACTCGCTGATTAGACTGAATAAAAAAGCCAACTGGTTCCTCTCCTAACTGGCGTAAACACCATGAAGGTCGGGATCGCGCACCATCTGTCGTATCTTATTATGGACACGAGACCATACAAACTTAACCAAAACGGGAGAGCGGAGATAATTGTGAGACGGCAGCAGACAGAGTAAGATGTTCCTTGATGTTTATTTCGACAACACAGCAAACAGCAAAGCATGGCATAGGCCTGGATGGCCTTGACCAGCCACCACCAGGTAGTGACTGGCCCGACTGACTGAACTGGTTACATTCAATTGCATGACATTAAGTACAATTTCCACAGAGGTGAGAATAGAGGCGTGTTCACTGTTCCCCTGAAGTCAACCCCAGCTTACGCATTGATCAACCATTTGTTGAGTGGCCACTTTGAACCCATGTTTAGCATTTGATGGCCCTAGGTGTGAATCAGGATCTCAGGACTCAAACAAAAGGCACAGTAAAAACAACCCCTGTCCCCAGGTGGTCCTTGAATATCAAAGACAGACCCCAATTAAGCCAGCCAGCTAGTCTGACCAACTAAACAGATCACCATATGCTATGAGCACAGTAGCACACATTATGGATAGAATTATGATTTCCAGATTCCACAGTAATTTTAACGTGCCGGTCGGGGGATTCGAACTGGCGACCTTCCGGTATCAAGACCGCTCCGCAAACCGTTCGGCCACCGTTCGGCCACCGCTGCCATCTGCTAAAACAATTGAACATTTTCATCAGCTTTAACATTAACAATCACTGATACAGTTGTTAATTATACATTTATGTTAAAAGAAACACATGATATTGTCATTGTTAATCTTCTAGAAAGTAGTACATTATTTATTTTACAATACTACCAATTCAGGATTTGTAGGAACTTACATAATGTAATTTTCTAATGAGACATTTCAAACATGAAAATATTTTAAAGCAAAAGGCAGATGCACACCTCAGCAGGCTGGTGACAGGTGCGTAGGGCAATAGAGCATATATTAAAAAGGGTATATTTGAAAAACAAAGAAGAGGACCCGCAGACAATTTTGTCTGTCCTGATGAAGGTCTAAGCGACCAAAATGTCGACCTAATAAAGAGCAACATTTTTTTTTCTCAAAGATACCCTTTTTAAAACAGAAAAATATAAAGTAATCTAAAGATGACAGTCCCGCCTTTAGAAGGACAATATCAATACCGGGAGCAGTGACAATGAAATACCATGGTTAACATGAGATTGTAGTTGAGTGTCCTTACAGGAGGGAAGCATATAGGCCTATCTGATCAAAATAATATCAAATATTTAAACTGTCTGGGTGGGTGCACTCAAAAGCCAGAGTAGACCTTAAAAGTACCACAGACGTGTTTTAAAGTGAAATACCCCTTTAATTGGTTATGGTGGTCATTAACTATAAGCAGTTATCAGAGGTCAAGATGACAAGTTCAAGTTTATTTTATTTATTTTTTCTATTTTTTTATCCCACAATTTTGCAACCCCATCCCATTTTGCACCCGGTGCCAATTGCCTAAACTGTAATCCTGGTCGCTACTCTCCCTCTGCCAACATGGGGAGAGCCCCGAACTGAGCTCATGCTTCCGTCAATGCATGAGGAGTGTTCAGGCCACTTCTTATCACCTGACAGTGGGGAGTTAACCAGGGTGGGACGTAGCACGTGGAAGGAACACTATTCCAACCAGTTCCTTTCCCCTCCATCAGGCGCCCCAGCTGACCAGGGATAGACCTGCTCTAGGCCAGGGTACACGGGGAGAACATGCAAACTCCACACAGAGTTTGACAACATTGGGCACCCGGCACTGATGACGCGGAGGAGAGAACACACAGTGCCCCCATTATCCCCAGCATCCCCGGCAGTAATCGAACCCAGGACCTTTTCTAGCTGAGGCGACAGCGCTACTGACTGCCGTGCCCCCTGATGACAGTTCACTAGATAACCAATAAACAATTGTCTACCAAACAAGACATTATATACAGTGCACTGCAGTGGTGTAAAAATAAATAAACGTTATACAACGTCATCATACAAGCAGTTGAGACGAATAACTGTTTAAGTCCATACTTAGGCCTATCCATAATTTATACATGTATACATTGGACACATGGATATTAAAGGGTCAGGACAGCTAGGCCTTTTTGGGGAGGGGTCAGAATAATGAATGGTATTAGACTGTCTTAGCCTACTTGTTGGTTTGTTTAATGTTGAGTGAGAAAACACATTAAGCTAATCATCGAGAGACCCTCAAAATAATTTGGGGACCACTGGTCTGGGGCTATCTATGAATATCTTTGATATAATTTACCATCTCAATTCTAAACTTAGGGGTTTAGGAGGGGTCAGAATAATTAATGGTCTTAGACTGTCTTAGCCTACTTGTTGGTTTGTTTAATGTTGAGTGAGAAAACAATGTTGCACATTAAGCTAATCATCGGGAGAACCCTCAAAATAATTTGGGGACCACTGGTCTAGGGATAGGCAATATCTTTGTAAGACATAATTTTATAAATGTTCCATCTAAATTAAAAACGTATAAGCTTTGTGCTTATTGATTTATATTTATTCCACTATAGGCTAGTGCTTTCATTTTTTGCGTATAATTAATGTCTGTTGTACACACGTCTTGTCTTCACTTCATACAGTTTGTATTCTACTAGAGTCACAGAATTCTACAAGTCACCCGTTTCGGCGCAGCACGCTGCACGCAGAGCGCTGGGAGGCCACGTGACACGGCACCATGTGACCATTATGTGGTGGGTGTGTTTTCTCCCTTGATTCAGTGCGACGACGTCTCTCTGGTCTCTGCTCCTCTGCTGTTGTAGTAGACAAAAAAGTTAAGATGGCGACTGTTGTGCATCTGAGGATCGGGGACCTGGTCTGGTGAGACGACAAAACGCTTAATTAAACATTTACATCAGACACCACTGACCTTTAACCAACGTTGATGCCATAAAGTGTCATTTTGTTCATTTGCACGCCGTATTACGACGTGTTTGTTGGTATAACGGCGCGTTAAGGCCAGTGTACAGTCAACGTTAGCATGGCGGCTATCGGAGGAACTAATGCAAATAATGTGTCTCCCTACCGCACCCAGGGGCGCCCAAACACAGCCAGGGAACCAAACACACACAGGGTCCAAAATACACAGGGGAAAACGAACAGATATACATGCTAACATCTCGCCGGGTCGCGACGAGTTGTTAGCTTATATATCTGTTCTTTTTTGTTTTTGTTTTTTTGAATAGCGGCACCGACATACTACGAGGCATGAAACAGGCTAGAGCCAGTTGCAGCCATCTGCCGTGTGTTACTTGTACCCGACATGTCATTAAAGTAACGCCACAGACAGGCATCTGACATGACAGGGCTGTATTTACTTTAGCCCCAGTACGTTCCCTCAGTCTTGTAAAGTATCAAAGTATATTTCACTAAAGCTATAACTGTCTACGTGTGCTTGTTGTGACGAAGATAGAGTACATCTGAGTGGCACAAACTAAAGTCACGTTACAGTCATTTGTCAGGGTTGTGTGTCTATACTCTGTGTACTGTGTACGGACGGATAGTACATTTGAGTAAAGTAGGAGTTGTTCCTGATGGCCTTGAATGTGATTGTGTGTTGTTTCTTTGGTTAGAAATATAAGTCTTAACAGCTCTGTATTCTGATAGTAGTACTACTACTCATTGCGAGAGTGTTTGTTCAGTAACAGGAGTCTCCATGTCTCTCCAGCTCTTTAAAAAACAGAAAATGCATTTTCAGGTTGGGATACCAATTTCCAATCAGGATATAGTTCTCAGACAGGATACAGATTAAAGAAGTGACATTCGAAGTGATGACTGACAGATCATCATTGCCACAAATAAATGAGCAGACAGATTTGGAACTTGGGTCTGGATTCTGGAACACTAAACGTTAACCTGATAAATGGCTGAAGGTTTGTCACCTACCTGGAAATGTATTTTCAGTTTATTAAAGAGCTGGGGACAGGGATACTCCTGACTGTACAAAGTTACAAACGCTCTAATAATAACTTCTATCACACTAGTGCTTTAACAAAAAGAACAAACCTTTTGTTTCAACAAAAAAAATTATCACTTGCCCTACCGTTTAATGTTATTCTCACTCACTCACTGTCATTACTGTTATTCCAGGGGGAAGCTTGGTCGGTACCCTCCATGGCCAGGAAAGGTGAGACTTCTTTTAGTTAAAAAATCATTAGTAGTGAATAGCGATACTGTCAATAGAAACACACTCATCATCAGTGGTAAATACTATACATTTCTACTTTGCGGTTTTAATTCTAACCATTTTCTTGTTGCTTTTATCTTGTTCCATAAAGCACTTTGTAGTCCTGTATGACTCAACTTTATTATTATTTCTTTATCTATCTATCTCTTGTCTAGGTTGTCAGCCCTCCCAAGGACCTGAAAAAGCCAAGGGGCAAAAAATGCCATTTTGTTAAATTCTTTGGTACTGAAGACCAGTAAGTAATGTCAACAGCTCCTCTAAATGCTTGCTACAGCTGTCACCAATACCATCATGACATTTTACTTGACCATGACTTGTCACACAAATAATTGCGTTTAACTATTTAATTGCGTTTCTGTCATTGGACATAGGAGCATGTGAATAAAAATTACACTTCTGTTTGACTTTATGAACAAAGTTTTCACAGGGCAGATATGACAAATAACTAAGTAAATAGCCAAACTACAAGCTTACAATGTGTCACATCGTGCCACATTGTGAGCTTGTAGATCGATTCGGCTATTTCCCCCATTTCTTTTTTTATGATTTGAAAATGTCTGAACAACATTTTTCAACATTGAAACGGTTTGGCGAAATAATTGCGATTATCTCAACTAATTGCAATTATGTAGTCATTGTGACAGGCCTAGTAGTCACTCCGACATAATCCTTGTTTTGTTCGGTGTGTCTCCAGTGCATGGATCAAAGTGGAGCAGCTGAAGCCCTACCACCCCCACAAAGAGGAGATGATCAAGATCAATAAAGGCAAACGCTTCCAGCAAGCAGTGGATGCGGTGGAGGACTTCCTGAAGAAATCCAAGGGCAAAGAGCAGGTGCCAAAAATGTCTTCCTGTTAAAAAGTACCTGAGTCTTGAGCAGAGTACGGATGTGGGCCTTGCTCTTAGGACTGCTATTGAGCTCAGTATCTTTAAACGTGAAATTAAATGAAATTATGGTAGATGTTTTGTTTTGGGTTATGTAGTAGAAGTTGTGATTAGTCAATTCTGAGAGGGTACAAATGGAACCGAATGGACCCGTAAGAGGACTACACTGCATGCATACAACCAAGCTACATGTGATTTGACATTCAAGGTGGGACTGGGACATGTTTTCTTTGTTTTAGAATTCAGAAGGCAAAGGAGAAGGCAAAGGAAAGAAGGCTGCCAGCAAGCCACTGAAAATCCTGGAGGAAGATGATGAGGACCTCAGCGCCCTCAAGGATCCGTCAGAGAAGGTCAGTAGGACATTGGAGTTGGTTATCAGGCAATCATTTGTTTTTGTTGTGGGTCAATGTGTGAGCTTCAATCTGTGGTAATCTTGTGATTATCGACCAGTTTGACGTCAAGGATTCGCTGTTTGATATGCATTGGGTCACTGACCCCCATTTGATCTGCACTGTAAAATCCTGATAGTTAATTTAATGAGAGACTGTCACTTTTCTGACCACAACAGAAGGCAGAGCCAGCCCAGCAAAATGCACAACCTCAAAGTTATAAAAAGGTTCAACTTTACCGCTGTAGAGAGAGCGAGAAAGAGTCAGAAGCGTGTTGTGCTCTGAAGCTGCCGTGGACTTGGGTGTAGTGCAACACTTGAGATGGACATAAACTGCCTAATGTGTAGAAGTAGGGCAGTGGTTCTCATTTGAAGGACCTGTAAGGGTCAATTTGGTTTAGGGATGCAACGAATATTCGAGCACCGAAACTATTAATCCGAATAGCCGAATATTCGGTATTCAGTTCGGTTGATTTTAGAGCAGAAACCGAATAGTCAAAGAACCGGGCTTACCATTTCATAACCTACTGTTTTGTTGTGATCAAAATGTAATCATGTCTTTTGCCATTATCATGTAGCTCTACAACAAAGCTACAGCCATGACAGCAATGGTACAAAAAAGAGATATCTATTCGGTATTCGGCCAACCGTTTCCTATATTCGGTATTCGGTTTCAGCCAAGAATTTCCCATTCGGTGCATCCCCAATTTGGTTCCATTTGTACACTACGAGTAACAGACCTGTAAGGGTCCATTTGGAGGGTCCATTTGGAACCCCCTAAGAAACCAAATCGGACCGTTAAGAGGGAATCGTTAAAGTCCTAAAGTGCTCCAACCCTAGTAATAATAATTAGGTCTAGGACTCTTAAAATATTCAGGATCAGCATTGGACCCCAAATATCAGGCATGGGTCGGACTCTAATGTTAATGTGTGTTTCTCTCCACCCTACCTCCTCCAAGGACTTAACTGACTCAGACCCCGAGCCGTCCACGGCTGAGAGGCTGGGGGCCGCGTCCGGCTCGGCCTTCAAATGGGAAGCCAGTGTAGGTGAAACCCCCCAAACCACCCACCTCCCCTCTGTTCGCCCCTCCAGCCTGCTCTGTTCTTCTGCCCTCTCTAATGCTTCACTGTGCAGCACGCTTCCTCGCCACCACACCGCAGCACAGCTGCTGACTCTGACCTTTCCTCCCTCTTTGACCCGTGTGCGTGCGTGTGTTTGTTTTAGTTTGTTGTTCACACTGCAGAACCTGTGGCTGATAAAGAACTCACTTGGTGGTCAACAACTCTTGTCATGGCTCGCAAAGACTGCTGGGTGGTTATGACGTACTATGAAATCTTGAGTTCATACTAGTGTAGCATGATTAAAGGTAGGGTGAGTGGTTCAGTGACAGGCGTCTCCATGTCTCCATCTCTTTAGTAAACACTAAACAGAAAATGAGTTTTGAGATTGGGATACCAATCTTATCCAATTAGGATAGAGAACATGCACAGGATGCAGTATAAACAAGTGAAATCATGACCCAAAGAAGTGAGCTGACGACATTGGATGTGGAACAACAAAGTGTAAGCTTATAAATTGGTATGCTTTCCTGTTTGGCTGAAATTGGCAACACATCTGAACATTTATTTACTTGTTTATTAGATGCTGAGACCCCTGTTACTGAACGAACACTATATAGCAATGATTACTATCAATATAGTGCTTTAACCTTTTAACAAAAAGGTTAAACTTTTTTACCCTACCCAAGTACTTATTTGTACTTAGTTGAACATGCTGAAAATAGCAGATCTACACACACACACGCACGTGCGTGCACACAAGATTAATACCACTATATGCCACAATATATTTATTCAGAATGTAAAGAAACTTAATATATAAAGTATTCAAATATAAGTGTTCTAGAGTGTCATTTTAACACAAGCGTCCCAGAAACCGGGTTGATGACCATGGAGCATGACATGCATTGATTGGTGATGGAGTGAACACTGGTAGTCAGACTTATGGTTTCCAGGCGCTGTCAAGTGAATGTCGATGCAAAGCCAATCACATGCAAATCACCAAGGCAGGCCGATAGTATGCCAGTTAACCCTCTCCACCAACTGCCGGTTGTATCCTACTAGCTCACATGCCCGTGAGGAGCCCCCACTGGGAGGACATGGCACCTCCGTCCTATTCCTCCTGTTCAACATTCCCCCCTGACAGTCTCTGCTCCCAGCCTGTAGGAGTACGTGCAGTTATAAATGTCACCATCCCCGCCCAGCTTCCCTCCCCTGAACACGGGCCAGTTGTGTTAATTGTCACTGTACAATTTAGGCATTTAGCAGACGCTCTTAATCCAGAGCGATTTACAATAAGCAAGAACAAAAAACATGGTAATACATACAAATAGTCATCATGAATCATAGTGGAATATCTATATTATGAAACTATGCGTATACACTATTGAGTGCGCCTACCGTATGTCTACATAAACTGCTATCTAAGTTACATAACTTGAGCCTATGCATACGCCTGTAAGGTCGTCGAGGCTAGGGTAAGTGCTACGGGCTAAGATGGAGTCTGAAGAGGTGGGGTTTCAGATAATCGGCAGAAGATTGGGAATGAGTCTGCAGTTCTGATTTCTATGGGAAGTGCATTCCATAGTTTTGGAGTCGGAAGGGAGAAGAGTTTGGGAAGTGTGGAGCGTTGTCCCGGCGTATTTAGCGGAGGTACTTACAGCCTCCGTCAGTACAGTCGGCTGATCTGGGCGTGCGGGACTGATGACTGGATTAGGAGCTGGGCTGACTCCTGGGTGAGGAAGGGTCTAATTTGTTGAATGTTAGAGTGTAAACCTACAGGATTGAGTGACCGCTGTAATGTGTGCTTTGAATGAGAGCTGACTGTCCAGGACAACACCAAAGTTCTTGGCTGTTTGAACGGAAGTTACCAAGGTGTTGTCTATGGAAATTGTCAGCTCCTGCATGGGGCAGGACTTAGCTGAGAAGATCAGTCTTACTCTTGTCTGGGTTCAGCTTGAGGTGGTGAGAAGAATCCACTGTGAGATGTCAGCCAGGCATGTAGTGATGCATTCTTCCCCCTGAGTAGCAGGGGGGGGGGGGGATAGAAACGGTCGAGTGTCATCGGCGTCGCAGTGATATGATGGATTGTGAGCAGAGATGACAGTATCGAGAGATTTAGTGTACAGGGAGAAAAGGAGTGGACCAAGTACAGATCCCTGTGGGACCCCAGTTAGGAGGGGGGATGAAAGCAAACCTTTCCAAGAAACCTGGTCGGTTAGGACGTAATGGTGCTATAGGCTGGGGACCTGTCAGCAGGGAGTAATGGGCGAGAGTAGTAGGACGAAGCCTCTACGTCCTCCTGATGGGGGGCTCCTCACTGGTACGTGAGTCGGTAGGATACAACAGCAGTGACGACGACTAAATTGGGGAGAACATGGGGTAAAAAGCTAAACAAAAACAATTTGAGTAAGTGGGCTGGCTAGCTAAGTAATGTCAAGCTGGCACACATCACTTCCACCTGTGATTTGCATGCGGCAGGCTCTGCAATGACATACATGTGGTCAATTACTATGGGTACTGAGATGATTGCTCAATTTGTACCCATTTAAATCGGAGCCCATTTTAGTTTGGTGACACTTGGTGGATGCACTTAACCAGCTGGTAGGATGGGAAAAGAAGTGGTATTCTGGGGCCAAGTGATTAACTGTAAATGCCTGCACTAATATTCTTTCTCTTCTTCACTACGTAAAGCAGTGGTTCTTAACCTTTTCGGCATCAGGGCCCAACTTGAACATTTCAAGAAGTGTACACGTTATCGGCTGTCATGTTAAGTGTTCAGATGGGTGGGCCGCCTGCATTTTCAGAGCATGTTTGTTCTAATGATCATTAATCGATTGTGTTCCCACTTGGATCAATGGAACTAACAAAGTATGATTTCCTATTTATTGGTATCACAAGGAACAGTTCTTTCTACATTCAGTTTTATTTTATGTTCTATCAAAGGGTAGAACATAAAAGGGAAAGGTTTCCAACAATATTAGAATATTACATAAAATCAATAAAAACAAAAACAAATGTTGACCACCTGAAAGAAACTTGCACGGTGCTCTTTTTAATGGCGTTTTCAACTATATTCTTAAAAAAAAAGTTTGAAGATCCTTTAGTGCTGCTGCCGGCTGCCCCGCTATCTTTTATTTGGTCAGTTAATTTGAGAGTGTCTCACTGAGTTTTTTCCCCCTTTTCTCTTCTATTGTAGCCTGTCAAGAACGACCCACATTTCCACCACTTCCTGCTCAGCCAGTCTGAAAAGGTAGGCCTCTTGCCTTTCATTGTGTCACCAGGTCTTTGTCCCCCTGTACTTTGTCTTCTTGAGTTCCATCCCTGCTAGCCACGGGAACTAGTACGGATGGTTAAACCATGCATTTAGCCATAAGGGACATGGCATTTTTAGGATGGCACTGAATATAGCCAGACGTGTGTGACATTGCCGCACAAGTAAGTATAAAATAGGGAAAGGTATATCGTCAAACCCTAAATGTAAACCTCTTAATCCCTAATTCAAACCATAAAGCCAACCTGAATATTTTTTTAATTCTAAACCTCATCTCTGAAACACATTTTAACCGTAAAACGACATATTCCAGGAGCAGGAAAATTAACGGTCCTCACAATGTTTCCGAAATTGTACTCTACTCGTGTGGACGTTTGTTCCTCAAAAGTATTGTGTGTGTGTGTGTGTGTGTGTGTGTGTGTGTGTGTGTGTGTGTGTGTGTGTGTGTGTGTGTGTGTGTGTGTGTGTGTGTGTGTGTGTGTGTGTGTGTGTGTGTGTGTGTGTGTGTGTGTGTGTGTGTGTGTGTGTGTGTGTGTGTGTGTGTGTGTGTGTGTGTGTGTGTGTGTGTGTGTGTGTGTGTGTGTGTGTGTGTGTGTGTGTGTGTGTGTGTGTGTGTGTGTGTGTGTGTGTGTGTGTGTGTGTGTGTGTGTGTGTGTGTGTGTGTGTGTGTGTGTGTGTGTGTGTGTGTGTGTGTGTGTGTGTGTGTGTGTGTGTGTGTGTGTGCGCGCGCACAGGTCCATTTGAAACTTTGGCCACTGAAGTGTAGCAATCCGTGGCACAACTAACTTAAATGTTTGCTTTTGATGTTGAAAGTTCCCTATACATACTAGTAGTTGAAAGGTTGTTGTCAGTAAGCAAGTGATAGAGTTGGAGAATGCATTTTAAAGTAAAGATTTGCAGACAAATTTAAGCTGACGATTAATTGTCACAAATAATTGCGAATTAATTTTTTATTTTTATTGAACATTGGAAGGTTACAATTTTTAATTCTGTTTTACTTCGTATTCACAAATTGCACAGGGCAGATATGACAAATGACTTGAATATACAAAGAATTCACTGACACATTTAATGTATATATATATTTTTTTTCTCTTTCCCCAAAATTTACAAAATAGTGGAAATAGTTGATCTACAAGCTTTGTAGATCTGCTATTTCTGCAATTGTTTTTAATGTTCAACATGCTAGTGATTGAAGATTATACAAAAATAATTGCGATTATCTCAAATAATTGCGATTAGGCGAATATGTAGTAATTGTGACAGGCCTAGATATAACTGACTGAAGGCTTCTGTTTTCTGCAGCCTGCCTCATCATTGGAACCCATCAGCAAGCGTCTCAAGATCATCGAAGAGGTAAAGGATCTCTTGACTAATTCACACAACCACCAGATACATGATAAGTTTATTGAATTAACATTATGTGAAGATGTAACGCAAATAATGGACAGTTAATGTATAAAGACGGAGGAAGAGGAATTATTTTCTCTGTTCATTTATTGAGAATTGAGAATGTCCAAATGAGAGTACGGGCAAGGTCCCCATGCAATGGGTAAAACCAGGGGTCTTCAACATTTTTCAGGCCAAGGACCCCTTAGGTGAGGGAGAGATGAAGCATGGATCAACATTGTGTTGCAGATTCAACTTTTTCATAGATTTCGTAAATGGCGTCAGTCTTGTTTGACAGCAGTATCAATGTGTAGTGTTGAGTTTGATTCATGTTACTGTGTATTTTCAAACGGTTAACCACATAAACCTGCTATATTTTAAAAAAAATTACTTGATCTGCTTTTGTTTTCACCTACACCAAACCTTTTTGCTGAAAATAGCCAATCTACAACAAACTACAAAGCCTCGCAGCACAGAATAGGATGCTAGTAGGGTTTAAAATAACAATTTAGCCGATACTGATACCGATATGTTTATTTCGCTTTTATTGTTCTTCCCCCCTTTTGTGCCAGGGAAACAATTACATCTTCAATACAAGAAATAAATGTTCAGAATCTACAGCTTGGTAGGCTGCAGATGACTAACACACCAACAACGCAAAATGTACCACTACCAATGCTTATCAACAACAGATAAATATCAGCTACTGCCATCGGTTTTATCTGCTGATACCGATAACGGCAAATATCGGCCGATACAATATGTGGCCGATACATCGGTGCATCCCTGGATGCTAGGGTTCAAGTGGTTACCGTAAAAAGAAATCCGATGTCGAAGACCCCTGGGTTAAACTAAGACGCCTTCCCAAAGTTCCCAGCCATAATGGTAAAGCTCCCAGCCTTTTGTGTGGGTCGATTCTCAAACAGTGATTCTGCATTCAAACTACTGCCGTAAAAAGCGCTGCCAGCTACGTTGCTGCCGAGTCACTGTTGGAAGTGTTGCTCAAACTGCATTGTGTAAAGGGTTGAATAGCACAAGGAACTGGTTAATGGCAAGTATGAGTTTTTTCTTCCATTTTAAAACGGGTTGGCGTTTCACTGCGTCATTGGAGCTCTGGGAGCTTTTATTATTTTTTTAAAACGCGTCACGCCAGTCACACAGTGACAGGTGTCACCGTGGCAATCGCAATAGGCTCAGTGCACAGTGGTCACTGGTTATATTGGAAATAAATTCCTTATTTCCTTCATAGGTGTTACCAACTAATGAAAGCTCTGTTCCATTCTGCTCAAACAGACAGGTTGCTGAGGTTGTGCATGTCGGCTCAGTCAAAGTGTATTCCATGACCCTCATGGTCCCTTGAGGGGGTTCCAAATGGCCCCTTATGGGTGTGCAACTCTGAGAGTGTAAGAAAAGAAAAGAGCCAAAAGAGCTATTTTCGGCGAGCGCCAGTCGTATGACATAGTATAAATAAGGCTTTTAAGCACCAACGAGTGCAAGCAGTGTTGGCAACTTGCCAAGTCTGCTTATTATAAGTGACTTTGGGATATTGGTAGTTGGCGGTTGTGTTTTTTTGGACTTGTTTTCTAAATGTTGTTTGAACCAGTGTAGGACCCCCCCCTACATTTATATGTACATGTATTTGTCTGCAGATCCCCCATTTGAAAATATTTTGTGCCAGGCACCCACCATAGATTTGTTGCCAAGGACTACCTTTACGACCTTTTCTCCAAAGGCTCACACTGACAAAGACGACTTTTAGCTTTTTTTGTTTTTTACACTAGATGCCGCTCTTGGCTAACCTATGATTCACCATTTGAATCCCAGCCTAATCACAATTATTTTAGATAATTTCAATTATTTGTAATTGACACCTTGTGGGCTTGTACATCAGCTTTTTTCTTTTACAGTTTGAATGTATAAAGTCATTAAATATGTAATTTCTTTGTGTATTTCAGTTATCTGTCATATCTGCAATTCTTTTTACAGAAATGTTAATGTAACTTATTTATACGTTCCAATGTTCAATGCCAAACACACAATTCAATCGACAAATTAGTCGTCATTTGTCAAGTATAATGTCATGATCGTAGTGGCCCTAAATCTGACCTGTTCTCTTTGGTTGTTCAGGACACGTCAACGTCTATCCAAGCTGCAGACAGTACGGCCATCAACGGTAGCATCACACCCACAGATAAAAGGTATGTTCATGTTTACAACATTCATAGCTGCTATAGACTAATCCATAGAGGTGTGCCCAGGGCATAGCCATAACTGTGGTGTATTAAGCACTGCTTTACACCGCAGCACTGATTAGCTACACCTGGACTACAGGGCACTGCTCCACGTCTATTAGTGCAGGGCCAACACTGATATTTTCATGAATTGGTACCACCTAAGGTGAGCGTAACATTTTTATATTTTTAAGTGGTGCAACCACTTCATTAAGTAGCTTTGCGTGTGCCTGGCTGGCTGGCTGGCTGTGTCTGAGCACGAAAATTGCATTTGGTTGGTTTTGGAAAAAAAAACAAGTGTCACTGTGCAGCCTAACACACACATACATATTAACTGTATGATTTCAGGTGTATCAGTACATTACAGTACAGTAGAGTAGAGGGGCCCCTGGGGACCCCCACACGGTAATGTGGGGGTCACAAATGTGATTAGGTCATCACATTGGGCATGTGGCTATGGCTGAATTTTGGGCCAAGGAGTGTTGTTCGTGCGAAACTAATGCTTGGATCACATGCTACTTAAAGCATAATGAAATTTGGAAAGTTTTGCCTTATATACAGTAGGTTGTCGATGACTCGATAACTGACATTAAGCTACTGAATTGGAATTGGAAGACTTATAAACTAGGGACATGTAGGAATACAAAAATGTTACGGTCACCTTAGGTGGTACCAAAATCTGGCTCGGCCCTTGGAGGTCTGGAGGGTCTTGGAGCAAAGGTAGTTATAGATCCTTAACATTCTCCAAGCACCATAGTTCCATGGCTAATCCAGCCAGTTACAATAGAATATTTGTTCCAGGCTGTTCTCCACTTCACAAATCTTACGTACACTATAGTATTTCGACCAAATGGCTAAAAACCATTATGTTGCTGTGTTGGTGCAGAGGAAGTTGAATCCGAACACTGGTTTATATCCGAAACACATTTGGCTGTGTAATTGAATACTAAAAAAGACAAATCAATGAGCTCAAAAGCTCATATACATCTTTATTGAAGATTTTTTTTTAATAAATAAACAAATTATACAGTTTCCTGTCCTTAAGGCCAGTTGTCCCAGTTTCTATAGTGTTCATGTATGGTTCTTAGACCTGGATAAAATGTCTGCTTGCCTATAGCTATGTATATTAGTCTTTCCAAACGGATGCAGTTCTTAAGCTCACTTTCCCAAATCTTTAATGTTGGAGTGTTTGACCTGAAGAAATCCAACATCCAGATGTTTAGACTGGTTTGCTGTCTATATAAAGTAATTTGTGTATATTCCAATGTCAGTGTTTGGCACTTAAAGGGACTTTAGTGTTCTAAAATCTCTATTTTTTAATATGTTTTTTGTGTATTGTTGAGTCAGTGCTATATAAATATGGAACCAACACAATATGCAGATGTGTGTCCTCTCCCCTCTAAATGTGTAATTCTCATCTGTTTGCTGTTGCATTGTTCGCATTGTTCTTGTTTCAGTGAAGGACTGAAAGTGCCTTATGAAATTTTTTGCATGGATCCTGTGTTTTTGACTGAGTTTGGGCCAATCTTGTTCTTTGTCTCCAGGATAGGCTTCCTGGGGCTGGGGCTGATGGGAAGTGGCATCGTTTCGAATCTATTAAAGATGGGTCATGTGGTCACTGTGTGGAACCGCACCGCAGAAAAGGTACCTGGACGACCCCCGATACAATCCACTGAATGACATTAGAGGCGGAAATCTCTAGGTATCTGACAATTTGATTAAAAATCGATTTCCGATGCATCTCGATTTCAATACATTATTTATCACCCTCACTGTGACTAATAAACAAAGTTCTTTCTAATGATCCATAATGAAAATAGATTACGACAGAATACAACCCACTGGACAGTGACATCTAAACATGTCAGAGGGACAGGTGCAATATTTATCCCTGATATATTTTTTCCATTATTCTTGTTGATTTGATATGGAACATTATTATACAACAGTGGCATAAAAATAAAACGAGCTCAACTAGAAAAGCATTGGTCAACGTGGCACACAGACTGTATGTAAATATAAAATTCATAATTAATTCATCCCTACCAAAAATCATATCCGGTCAATATATGGTCAATCCGGTGTCAATAATAATAATAATGATGATGCACGTTTATTCATTTTCCCCAAGATACACCCTTTTCTTCAGTCAGCTGACCACTTGAACCCCAGAATCCATATTCTGGAGCAAACATTATCCCAAATAGGTGAATCTACAAGCTCACAACGCGGCACGTTGACATATTGTGAGCTTGTAGATCAGCTGTTTTTGGTGAAGGGATCTGATGTAGAGGAAAAAGGTGGGCCAGGTACACAGACAACTCGGGTCCAATTCACTAAGTTTGATAATGCCGAAATTCACACCTGTACAGGGTCCATACATACGTCATTTTCCAAAAGCATCTAAACACGGCCTCCACTTTTCTTATTAAAGGATCTGTAAACTGTAAAAGTTTGACTCCCAACGTTGCCTTTGTGTTGCAGTGTGACCTGTTCATCCAGGAAGGGGCCAGGTTAGGACGGACCCCTGCTGAGGTGGTCTCCATGTGTGACATCACCTTCTCCTGTGTCTCTGACCCCAAGGCTGCCAGGGATGTGAGTACAGCAGTGGTTCTCAAACTTTTTCACATCAAGGACCCCCAAATTGACACCCATTAGCCCGCGGACCCCCATTTGAGAAGATATTCCAGGGACCCCCATAAAAGATTTTTACGACTCTAGCAGTGATTCTCAACCCGTTTAATTTCAAGGACCTCAGTTTGAAATGCATTAGTCTACAGACCCCCATTTAATTACATTTATATCTCTGGGACCCCAATTTCTATTGTAAAATCAATGTTAATTTAACTCTGAGGGTGTACAAATGGAACCAAACGGACCCATAAGGGTCCATTTGGTTCCAAACTATCATTTAGCTGGGGACCCCCTGGAACTCCCTCAAGGACCCCACTTTGGGAACCACTGGAGTACAGTACTAAAACTATGACCACAACTTTTTTTTACTGACTGAAAACCAAATGCTGTCTTGACCAAAACTTTTGACTAAATATATTGACAATTTTGTCCGCAAATAGAGGGACTAGTGGAGAAGAGATCCAGTAGAGAAGTCCTACTGGAAAGAGAAATCCTTTTACCCTAACTTGTGTGTGGGTCTACAAGCTTGGGAGCTTGTAGATTGGCTATTTTCGGCGTAAATCAGGCATTACGACACCATCGAGGCCTGCCAAAATATTTTAGTCAACTAAATCAACTGTAGATTTAGTCTACTATTGTTGTATTTAGTCAACTAAAACTATACTAATAGTATAACATTTTAGATGACTAAAGACTGACTTAAAATTTGCTGTCAAAATGAATCCTGGTCATGTCATATGGCCATGCATGGTGGGCTGACAGAAACTATGTTTTGTGTGCAGTTGGTGATGGGGCCCAGTGGAGTGCTGCAAGGCATCAGACCAGGAAAATGCTACGTGGAGATGTCGACCGTAGACCCAGAGACCATCACAGAGCTGGCACAGGTACATGCACATGAATCTGAATCTAGCCAGGGCCCTCGCACGTCCGTACACAAGCATAGGGACACACAAACTTATTTTTCCTACATTTCACATTTTTGGAAATCTTGGAACATTCTGCCCATAATGACATAGTTTCAAGCCAACCAACTTCTGAGTGTGTAATTCTGCCTTGTGATTTGGACATGAAACCGTTATCTACACTTCAGACATGAAGGAGCCCTTTGTCTAGTTTACTTTATATATCTAGGTTTTGGCAGTGAAAAAAAGTATAGGAATACTGAAGCCAAAAAAAGGTATGATAACTGCTCTCGGCTGACGAGTGTGTGTGTGTGTGTGTGTGTGTGTGTGTGTGTGTGTGTGTGTGTGTGTGTGTGTCTCTAGGTGATCACGTCACGGGGCGGTCGTTTCCTGGAGGCTCCAGTAGCAGGCAGCCAGCAGCTGTCCAACGATGGCATGTTGGTCATCCTGTCAGCCGGCGACCGCACCGTCTACGAGGACTGTAGCAGCTGTTTCCAGGCCATGGGCAAGACCTCCTTCTTCCTAGGTATACACTTCCTCCTCGGCATGCAGCCAAGTGTTGACCAGTGTTGGCCCGCATAATCACACACCCATGGGGACCCTGAGTCTGGGGATACTGCACAAACAAAGTTCAGAAGATAAGTTTAAAGTGAAGTTGACCCCAGCAAAATGACTTCATAGTAGAGCCCTGCGCGGGAGTGATTTATTAATCCCACTCCTGTTGAATTTCTGACCACTCCCGCCCAATCCGGCAATGATTTAATTCATTGACCGCCCGCAGTGACTGCCTGTCCGCCACTCCCGCCCGCAACAACAAAAAATGTAAGTCCCGCACCATCCCGCAATTTTTGTCGTTTAGTCCCGCTAAACGCGCAATATTTCCATTGAGATCGAAAAACATTACGTAATACATTTACCCAAACTGTTGCTGAGATTGAGCAGGTATGCACGAGAGAGGGGTTGTTTTTCTTTGTGAGGAGTTGTCAGCATGTCTTATATGGAATCATGTTGCCAAGGGAAAATAGCCCATCTACAAGCTAGAAATATGTTGAGACAAATCTTCCATAAAACCCAATGGTCTCGAATATATCATATAAGCAAAGGTTAAAGCCTCAGTCTGTGATTTCTTCACCTGATTGGCAGTGTGACAGCAGAAACAGAATTTTACCTATTGTGTTAATTGTTTAGGAAACAGGATTTGGCCATACAACATAATTTCAGTGGCGAGATTGTATTTTGCGTTTGAGTTTGATTTGGAGGTTCTGGTTTTGTTTGTTGAAGGTGAGGCCGGCAACGCAGCGAGGATGATGCTCATACTCAACATGGTGCAGGGAAGCTTCATGGCAACCATCGCCGAGGGCCTGACCCTGGCCCAGGCCACCGGCCAATCACAGCAGACCTTACTGGACATCCTCTGTCAGGGTCAGATGGCCAGCACCTTTGTGGACCAGAAATGCCAAAGTAAGACACACACACACACACACACACACATCCACATGCAGAGACAAACTAATCTATGAAACAAAAACGATTAATCGTAATAGAAAAGATTATTCATTTAGTTGCCAATTTAGTAATCGTAATCAAATCGGCAACTAATCGCTGTATTTTTTATTTTATTTTTCCACTTAACCATATTTTTTCCAGTGTTAAGTGTAACTACACTAAGGAGGAGTGACTGCGATGTGTTCTGAGCTTGTAGATCGGCTATTTATGGCAATGTGGTTTGGTCCAAGTTTCAGACCAAGTACGGCGCTGATGGTCAGGTTTACTAAAGTACTGGGTTTCCTATGAAATCGATGAAATGGTTTAATTGTAGGTATAATTTGTAGGGGGGGTCATCTCAGCTAAGGGCTTCTTCACCTAAAAAAAAACGTTTAAGACCCCTGCTCTAAAGTATTAAGATCCACAGCACACTTCTGACCAGGCCACCTCTCTGTGTCAGATATCTTACAGGGGAACTTTAAACCAGACTACTATTTGAAACACATCCAGAAGGACCTGAGGCTGGCCATCTCCATGGGTGACGGAGCCAACCACCCCACCCCCATGGCAGCAGCAGCCAATGAGGTGAGACCCTGTCTACACATCCGGTCTGTCAGGATGTTATATGTTATTTAACAAAAAAAGCTGATCGGCTAATTACAATTATCTGAAATCATTGCGAGTAGGCGACTATGGAATAATTCTAAGACCATCCGTGGTCCTGTGGAACCGAGTCAAACAAAATGTAATGCCTCAACTCCAAGTGCTTGTCAGGGTGGAGGGTCCCCTCACTCCCCTGGAGTCTGAAGAGGCGAGTCTTCAGACTGCAGCATGGACATTGGGAGTTCCACAGTTTGGGAGCCAGAAGGGAGAAGAGTCGGGACGTGTGGAGTGTTTTGTGTTGACCATTTGTCCATTGTTTGGTCTGCAGGTGTACAAGAGGGCCAAGGCATTGGACCAGTCAGACAACGACATGTCTGCCGTCTACAGAGCCTACATTCACTAGAGCCAGATCTGCACCTCTCCTCTGGACCAGCTACACTTTAACTCTCTCCTTTTTACTTTGCTTTTTACTTCCTTCCTCTCTAATGATTTTTGTTTCTCTTTTTGCCTGCCGCCAGTTCTGCCCAATTTATACTCTGGTTTTGTGCGTGATCAAAATAGCCGATCTGCAAGCCTCTGCTGCATGGTGTGAAGACGCATAACCACTTTATACATTTTTCACTCTAAATGAAATATCTTCACTGAAAATAGGCGATCGACGCGTTGTGAGCTTGTCAACCGGCTACTTTTCTCCGAAGGTTTTCCCAGAGTGTGGATGCTAGGGTTTAAGTGTTTAATGCACAACATGATAAAGACCGTGCTCATGGTGATCCTGCGGTCACTGAACCTCGGGTCGTTCCTCTCGGCTAACGGAGCTGGCACAGGCATGGCGAGGAGAAAGGATTCCATGCAGGCGTTAGGTGATGGCTCACAGAACCTCCCGGTGTCTTCTCTCTGTTGTGCAACAGTCACGAGGCCTTTGGTGTGGACATGGGATGATTATGTGATTAGAAAAAGCTCACAATAATTGTATTGCGGAGATTTTAATTCTATCATGAAATTGTCCTGTCATAAACTGAGATTGATTCACATTTTGCCATATCTCGTTAAACTCTAAAAAGTGAAATGGACCTGTAAGGAGCACTCTTGCTTGGTACGCTCTTTTTTTTTCACTCGACACCAAATCCCTTCGCAAAAATATATCTACAAGCTCACAAAGTGTTATTTTTTTGTGAACGTTCCCCCCCAGAATAGGGTTTCTGGTGTTCAAGTGGATTACAAAAGTGGCATTTTAAGAGTTTTAAGCAGATTTGTGATTATTGCGATAATATTGTTAAAATCAAAATTATTTTGGCCTCAATCGTGACATGACATTTTCATGTCGTCTCATCCCTACTAGAGTGCTGCTCCTGGGTTCTGGATAATGTGCATGCAATAACTAAGCAGACTGCATAATAGGTTAATGATCCGAAATTGTGATTTTTGTTTCGCAATTCATCTAATCGTAAAAGTCGACAATTAACACCTTATTTGGCAAGCTGTCGCACCTTTATAACTTGTCTCAGCATCGTCACACAAGGGTTAAAAGCATAGCATGTAGTTGTATATAGTTATATATGTATAGTTTAAACGACAAAACAATTTCCCTCTACCAGCAGTTATCAGCCACTGGAGTAGTGATGTTTACCTGCAGAAAGACAGCTGCACACTGGCTGAGCTTACAGATCCGCTATTTTCGGCCCGCCCCACCGGCACGCAACTTGCATATAAATCAGGTTTGTTTTGTTAAGAGGCAACCTTGAGCATTGCACTGACGTTGATTTAAATTTAATATGCTATATGAATGCTCCACGTTAGGTTGCACTGCTGTGTCTCCTATTTCTGTCTGTTGCCAGGCGAAACCTGCCCCACTTGTGAATTCTGATGGTAAATTAAGTTAAAGGTTCAGTAAGTGATATTTCTTTGGTTAAAATAAGCGCTGAATAGTTCTATATTCTGATAATTGTTTGTTCAGTAACGGGGGTCTCCTTGTCTCTTCGGGTCTTAGTGAACAGAAAATGCATGTATAGCACATGCTGCTAAACTTGAAGGAAATTGGCCTTCCACTTTTGCTGATACTTCCATCGTTGCCGCAGAGCTGCTTAACCTAGGATATGAGTATGACCAGGGGTCGATCATCTATAGCAATTTCAGGCCTGTCATCTCATACAGACATGCAACGTAGAGACGAGGAGACACCTGTTAACTGAACAAACACACTATAGCAATGATTACTATCACAATTTAGAGCACCAAATGTCTTTGACAAAAATAGCCCACGTAAAGGTTGTAGGTTGGTTATTTTTGGCGAACGTTCCCCCTCCCATAATAGGGTTGCTGGGCTCCAAGTGGTTTTAACAGCAGCAAAATCTTTGTATCACTTACACTACCTTCTGCCAGCGTCTTGCCATGGTGAAGTTGTGTTGCATTGGAGTAGCAGCGGATACATGGCACGGATGTTTGGCTTTGGTAGGAGCACAGGTTAACGAGATGTATCACTCCTGTGCATATTATATTATTAGGTTGTTAATTCTGTGTGGAGGTTGTTTTATGTCCTGAATTCCATGAATACAAAAAAATCTGTGGATTTTGTTTTTTTTTGTTTATATATTAACCTGAAGACAAAGGTTAGCAAAGCACCAAGGACAGGTCACTGCATTGCCTTAATGTTGTAACTCTTGAGTGTTTGCAGAATAGATGTATTTATTTATTTCTGTCTAATTTCTAGACCTTTTTTCTTAAATTTATTTTTATTTTATTTTGTGTTTTAACGAAATTTGTGTTGCTGTCGAGCGGTTTTCTTGAATTAGGTTAAAGATATCAACCGATAAAGTTGAGGCCTTAAAAATTGTCATCGAGACTTGAGCTTGCCACGGTCAAAAACATTTGTTTTGTTTTAAATGCTGGAAGAGTTCTCATTTTCCCATTATTAAACCTTTTGAACAAGACTCATAACCCCTTTTCTCAATTTCATTTTAACCATGTCAGTGCTGCTTGTACTAAAAACAACAATTCTGTTGGAAAGTGTTAATGTTTGCAGAATCAACAACATTAACATTAAAGCATTTTGAAATGTAACATTTTCCAAAAGCCTGCAGACAAAAAAAGACCCAATCTACACGCTCACAACGTGTTGTGAATGTAACATGTTGTGAGCTTGTAGATTGCTCATTTCAACTAAAGCCTACAAATTAAGCATAATAGCAGATGTACAAGGACACATTAGCTGGAAGATCTAACCCGTTTTCTAGGCAAGCGACACCGTTGTGTGATTTGTGTATAAATTCAACTTTAATTCCTGGAAAATAATTATAGTTAATAGTCCATTTCTGTTTATTGATTTGAAAACTAAGGATCCCCCACCCCATTTTCACTGGTAATTGTCCCATTTCATTTTATACATTTTCATTTTGCCAAATTAATATTTTCTTTGTTTTTTTTAGTTGAAGATCCTATGACCGTACCGTGTATAGACATGTTTTAGGAAATAGATATGTAAATATCCTTGCAAGTGTATGGGTTGTATTTACACACGCATACATAACACACAACACCAACACAGACTCATAAGGGGTGGGTATAAAGTTTTGCTTTTGACTTTACAGACTCTCATTGTCTCTTAATACTGTAGACGATTAAATTGTAGTGTAAATGGTTTACTACTGTGTGGTTTCTAATCTGGCTTATAATCGTGTTGACCCGACTGACTTGGATCCAGTTGTGGAAAGTGGATATGATGGAATTGCTTTTCTTGGGGGGATATTTATGATTTTGTGTACATGTGGAAAGATGTTTGTTTTTTGTGCTCTTTATTAAAATCTTTAAATTGACGTTGCGTTTGCAGGTTGTCATTTGAATGAACACTGATTTAAACAGTAACACTGATAGTTTTGACACAAGGCACAAGCCCTGAACGGGAAAAATAACCTGTGCTCTAATGGATAGGTGGCAGGCCTCCAACAATGTAGTTATTATTTAGTCTCAAGCTAATACTTTCCATGGGTTCTGCATTTATAAAGCCCACCACACTTAACCACTTTCACTTTTAAATACATTCAAGAATAGTAGGCGTGTAACGATACATTTGAACAGAGATACAATATGTATCACGATACATGGACGATATTGGTTCATTATGGCGATCCGATTCAATGATTTGAAATCGATAGTCAGTAACTATGTAAAATACATTGACATTATTTTAAACATAATTAAACCCATCTTTTTATTTTTTCTTCTAAAAATTGCTAAATAGTACCACGCACAAAAATGTAGTATTGATACAATCGATTATTTGCATTGCAAAACGATACGATACATAGTCAATGTTGCTGATTTCATTTCGATATACTTCTTGAAAATAAAATAGATTTTTCGATGCAGTTACTATATCGTTACACCCCTAAAGAATAGCCAATCTACATGCTCGCTTGTAGCTTTGTTGAGTTTCAAAAACATCGACGGGCAGAAACCTTATAACCTTGAATCCAATTATTTTATTTTATTTTAATATCAACCATTCGAATCTTCTTTTCTCTATCCTCAGGTGTCTATTTACTCTCTTTGTTCAGATCCGGTTCCTAACTGTATCTTTTCCTCCGAGGTGGAAAATGGAAAGCCTGGTGAGGCGAGGTTAAACTGTATCCGGTTCTTTCCACGCACACAGAGTCACAGACGGTTAATATCTAAGGTTAATATATATACTCTAAACGGTTTACGCTTAGAGTATATGGGTTTACGCCATACTCTAGGTTTACGCTCGCGCAGTCCAGTTCCTCCGAAAGGCGAGAGGGCGGTGCCCCGCGTCAAACAAAACATCCAATGAGAAACGTCTGAACCTCCCACACATGGATTAAGTGGGCTGGGACAACAGCTTTTAACAATAATAATTGTGAGCGTGTGACAGAAAAATACACACACAGAGATAGACAGATTGCCGCTGCATGCGAGACTTGCGAGTAAACCGCACAAACAACACAAATACGAATACCTATATTCGATATAATCGACATTGGTGTTTTGATCGGATTGGATGATGCTGAACCCGCAGCGGTCCCTGTTATCCGAGCTGCCCAAGATGTCAGCGGCCAGCCAAGTAGAGAGAGCCGTGCTGGTAAGGCAAAATACTGCACCATTCTAAAAAAGACTCCGTAATAGTGCGATGGACCAAAAAAATAACAGATCTACACAAGCTATCAACGGGTCGCGGTGCGACGCATTGACAGCAGATCTGTTTTTCTTTTAGAGTAAGCAACAGCAAGTTAGCAACTGTAGTCTAGTCAGTGCACTTCTTGGGCCTATAATACGCATATAGACCAATATTGTCAACCTTTGTAATTACAACGATTGCCATTTGATCCCCATGTCTGGGTCTAGAACCCTGATCTGACTAAATGTTTTGTTGTTGCATATGATTTGATCATAATGGTCTGTTACAGTCCAGATCTATCTATTAGATAACATGGAACTCTCAACATAGACATCATTGTAGTACTCTAGATGTATGCACTTATACATGTAATGGCTTGCAGATCTGTTCTTTATTAGCCTATTCTTTTTTTTGCAAGCAATACTGTATTACTGTCTGCAGTGTCTAGTGTGATTCTCAATCTCAACTCTCTGACCACGGCCCCAAATCTAATATACATTTGGTCACAGACCCCCATTTGATTAGATTTATTACGACCGCAGGGGTTAGACCGGCCCTAACTAACTATAACCATATAATGGTCATGCCTCGTGAGATCATGTGATGTCATCAATATTAAGCCCATATATGGAGATCCCTGATGTCATCAATATTGGCCAGCAACTCTACATCTGACCTCAAACCCTTAGATCTCATATGTACACTCAGTACATATTTCTCAATTGAGTTGTCGTAACTCATGCATGTACTCTATGGCTCTGGCCGGGCCTACATCAAAGTTATTAGTGCAGCTGCACCCGGCAGCCGGCGAAAACTAGAGTTCTCAATAGGCCAGAAAATGATGGCCCAGCCCTACATGGGCCCTCATCAAACCCTGTACACTCAGTCAAGACACTGCCCCTGCTGCCACCCTTAGTTCTCCATATATGGAGCTGACCTGTTCTGACATTCCATGTGTTGATCTGACCTCATCAAACCCTGTACACTCAAGACACGCTCCATACTGTATATAGCCAGTACAGAATTCATTCTATATATTGATCTGACCCGGGACCCCCCCATGCCAAAGCACCAGCGCTTGCCCAGCATGCAGTCTGCTGTCACCCAGGCGGTTGCGTGCACATATTCAGTAATATTACCAGAAACCAACAGGCAGAGAATGGAGAAGCTAGGCTATATTGGACTATAGGCTATTTGTTTCAAGATCCACAAACATGACTAATATATGTAAATAACATGACTGCAAACAAATGCACATATAATAATGCAAACACAGTAAAAACACTGACCTCACTGACCTCTCTCCCCCCGTTGTACGGATACATTGACGAACGCTGTTTTCAAATGCTCCAATTGGGTGTATTTTTGAGGGGCGCTAGACCCTCCTATATACAGGTTTAATGTTTGTCTTTAGTTCAATGTTTGTTTTGTAAACAAGGGAAAATGTACGTCACAATGTAACTCATTACGTCATATTGTCTCTTTATTGTTAATGGCGTGTTTGTGTTGGCACCGTTTGTTTTCACCATTACATAATATATTAGCGACCCTCACTTCACACGGGTGTGATTTTTTTCTATGTGACAGTGTAGTGGGCGCCTTCGGAAATTGCGCACTGAGCGCACTGTGCAATGCAAGCTAATAGGCGAGTGCGCTCCGGTGCGGTATTTCCGAACGTGACCACTAGTGTGGTACATGGGAGTATGTGTCTCTGGTGTCTTGGCTTCTCTTGGGAGCCAGATCTGCCTGTAGTGGCCTTTAGTGCGAGATTGTAGTGTACATAATCAATGCTTATCTTTGTTTTGGGTCGTTACTTCACAGTGCACTGCTCAGGTATTCTGCCACTGTGTATAGTATACACAGGGCCAAATAGCGTTCCAGTTTGCTCTGGAGTAAATCTCACTTCAAACGCCAGCACGGAGATCATTTTCCAAGCTGTGAATGATCAAACATAGACTGAGGACATTGATGCAGGCGGACCGGCGGGTCAATCACGGCCACGGCACTCTGACTGAGACATGACCATAAACAAACCCGATACATGCATAGGCATTCCACTATGACTCAGACATAACCATAAACAAACCTATTTAGTAGTCCATAATCACATCAGGGAACTCCATATATCGGAATAAAAGGGACAAAGTGGTTAATAATCAATATTATAGTCGAGTAACATGATATACGATTCTGAAATGGGACATCTACTATATAATGTGCCACGTCTCTGCGTGTGTGTGTGTGTGTGCGTGTACGGTTGTAATGCACGTAACTCGAGAACCGTTTGACCCACGACTTCAATTTCGACACACAAATTCCACACCCCCACAGGGAGTGCAGTGCCCGGTATCGAGTCGGTCAGACCCACGGTTCTCCAGAACCACCACAAAAGGCTCTGCTCAGGCTCTGCCAGTGGGCCTAATGAGGCCAACTCCTTTCACCTGGGCCAGGCTCTGCCAGTGGGCCTAATGAGGCCAACTCCTTTCACCTGTGCAATTTCCATCCTCTGCCTCAGCTAATTCAGGCTCAACCAATCAGGCTCTGCCAGTGGGCCGAATTGATTGCCAAATACACTTTTCAGTTTGCAGTCTTCAGGCACACAGGCACATACACAGTTCTCCATGTGGGACACCGGCTGACGGGTGCTATGACAACGTATATCATTAGGTTCCCAAGTTGCATCGTTCCCAAGTAGGCCGGTGGCCGACTGCGACGGGCACGTACAGGTCTAGTTCTGCATAATGATGCCAATACCTTTATCCCTTTCACCACTGTGTGTTGTTACAGGAGGAGGAGTTCAACTGGTTGCTGAGAGAAGAGGTTCATGCAGTCTTAAAGCAGCTCCAGGATATACTCAAGGTAAAATATTGTTGTTGTCCGGCAGAAACCTTTATTCTCCATATTCTATTCTTTTTTCCTGTAAATTAACACTGTTACTTGATCATACTTCAGCATCACACAAAAGTAGCAGATGGCTGGTGTAGAAGTACGGGCACCTAGGTCCAGCCTGACAGTGTGTCACGGGTTCAAGTCCCGATCCCGGCAACCTTTGCTGGGTGTCACTCAACATCTCCCTCTCCCCATTTCCAGTCTGTACCATATCAAATAAAGAGAAATCCTCAGAAATATCTTAAAAAAGAGCTTGTAGAAATACATTTTTGGCCATGGACCCCAATCTGAATTTCTTTTGTGCCAGGGACCCCCCAAGATGTTTTGAAATCAACAGATCCACAAGCTCTCAACCTGCTGTGATTTGACGCGCTGTGATCTTGTTGATCGGCTATTTTCAAATAGCCGATGTATATAGATTCAAAGTGTTTAAACAAATTTTGACGGCATATTAAAACTAATTTGTCTGGGGACCCCATGCAATGCCCTCAAGGACCTCTGGGTGTCCCCGAAACACTACTGTGATTTTTGTTAAAACAAAAAGTATTTAAAAAAAGGTTCAAGCTTGATATTGTTTGATTTTGTTCTATATTGTTATTACTCATTGCTATAGTGTGTTTGTTCCGTAACAGGAGTCTGCCTGTTTCTCCAGCTCTTTAATAAACAATAATAACTACGCAATGTTAGGAGATCAGCTTCAACTGCAGTTTTACACTGCTCATTTTGTGTCATCACTTTCAGTTCCAATTGTTTATCCTTTAGAGGTGGAGAGACAGGGAGACCCCTGTTACTGAACACTATAGCAATGATTAATATCAGAATATAGAGCTACAGTATTTAACACTTACACTATTTAAAAAATGATACTAGTACGTAAACAGGGAACTGGCTGACGGCAAGTATTTGTTTTCCTCCATTACAAGCAGGAGAGTGAAGGGGAGTGGGAATGTGATTGATTGACAGCTCTCTTCGTCATTGGAGCACTGAAAATACATTGGTAGCTTGTCACACAGCGACAAGTATTCTTTGTTGGTGGTTATTATGGTTCCACTTGGTTCCATTGGTGTCCTTTTCAAAGTTAAATTAAAGTACAATGTCTCTGTACAGTATATTGCACAGTGAAACAGCTCTCAAATTCAATCTAGGTGTCTGGGTCACACAATGGACCCATGATAATGCATACAGGGTACAGGCTCATTCCTCTGTTAATTCGTGTGACACTTGGTAGCTTTTGTAAACTATGGTGTGAACTTAAGGTTGTTTTTAATCAATGCATGTGCGTGTGTGCTCCTGAAAAATCGTTGGGTGGACGCTGTGGTACACCATGCAATGACCAATGCAACAATGGCTAGGCTACAAGTCGTTAATTAAAAAATCACACCCGTGTGAACTGAGTGGTGTAAGGTCTTATATAGACTGATCAGCTGTGGTCTGACGTAATGTCTGACGTAATGAAATCACACCCGTGTGAACTGGGTGACCATAGCAACCATGCTCATTTTTTGGTACGAACAGACAGACAGACACGTAAACTAACAGCCAGTTGTAGGAGTGGTTTACACCACTCAAAAAATACATATATTGTCATACCCCTGTATTAACTCTGTGGCCCCAGACCCCCTGTTGAAGACCCAAAATGTGGTCTATGAAACAATACTTGAAGGAGAGGACATTTCACAGTACAGAACAATGAACACAGTTTTCATTCTGAGGCATGATGCAGTCACTGTGCACAGGAAATGCGATTACCACACACTTCCACCCCGCCCGCATAATAACGTGAATGCATCTTTAGACACAATGCATAATATTATCACTGTCGTGTGGAAACCTCCTATGTCCAAAACTGTTATGTTACTCTTTAGGAAATGGGGAAAAACACAGCCTGTGTTCCAATAGATCCATGTAGTTATTATTTAGTCACAAGCTCTTTTTGAGGATACAAAGGAGTTAGGTTTAGTCAGAAGCACTTTTTTAATACTTTTCAATGGTTCAATATTTGTAAAACCCACACGGAGACGTAAAGGCTCTAAAAAGAAATAAAATGAAAACTGACTCCAAAACCTCCTAACTCCACTTGAGCTGTATTTGGGTAAAGTGGTGATAATATAAGGACACGTTCAAGTATCTGACAAACAATGTATATATCAACTTTGATGAGGCAGTATTGTGTTGTTAATTTCCTGAAAAGTTAATATTTTGGTCATAAAATAATCCCAGAGTAGGTACACTAGTAGGACTCATTTGGTTAAACGGTGTTATAGCAGAAGGAAGGCGGTGATACAGGATTTCAGAGACACCTGCTGGTACATAAGAAACATTTCAAATTACAACCACTATATATTTACACTGACATTACAGTAAATGCTAATTTGCCTAAATTGTAATTGTAACAACACTGGTGTTGATAGAAACCTGTTTTAAGTTATTGTGAAATGGTACAAATATGGGTAAGACCAGATAAGCATAGGTTTCATTCTTACTCCTTTTCGAACCATGACTGTAATTGTTGTTATGATTATTATTGTGCATTATCTTTGTTTTTTTATGTTCGAAATACACCATTCATTCATTCATTCATGCAAATGAATGTCCTATTTCATCATAGTGTCACACAAAATGGCTGATCTAGCTCACAACAAGGATGCAATGTGAGCTTGTAGATCTGCTATTTTCACAACTTTAATGTTTTTTGAGTGGTGCAAACCACTCCAATAACCAGCTTTGTCTGTATGTACCTGTGTACCTGTACGTGGGGCCACATAGGGGTGAGCATGGTTGCTATGGTTAGTGTGTGACGTCACTGCACCACTCTGTTCACACGGGTGTGATTTTTATTTAATAATAAGGTTTTGGACATACAAGGTTTCCACCAGTCAGAGATGAGATGCTTATTTCATTTATTATTTTATGCTGGTGTGCACAGGAGGCGTCTAGACGGTTCTCCATGCCGGCACCAGGGATGGAGAGTCAACTGAAGCAGGAGAACTTCATTCTGGGCAGCTCCACGTAAGTGTGTGTGTGTGTGTGTGTGTGTGTGTGTGTGTGTGTGTGTGTGTGTGTGTGTGTGTGTGTGTGTGCGTGTGCGTGTGCGTGTGCGTGTGCGTGTGCGTGTGCGTGTGCGTGTGCGTGTGCGTGTGCGTGTGCGTGTGCGTGTGCGCGTGCGCGTGCGTGTGCGTGTGCGCGTGCGCGCGTGCGCGCGTGCGCGTGCGTGTGTGTGTGCACGCGTGTGCATTCCACACCCCCACAGGGAGTGCGGTGTCCGGTGTCGAGTCGGTCGGTTGTCCAGAACCACCACAAAAGCCTCTGCCCGCTCTGGACCTGATCACCCCTATATCTCCATATATGGAGCCGGTCTGTTCTGACATCAGAACACTAAATATTTGGGCATGCCTGACACAGAACATAATTATATACCGGTAGTAATAAAGGGACACAGAGAGACAGATACAGAAATCTCCATATATGGGCATAAAAGGGACACCGACAGATGGGTATACTCTGACACGGGTACAACGGGTATTGCATAGATCTCCAACTTCCAGTCCATCATTACCAACTCGGTGCTCTACAGCTGGGCACTGGTCTAGTTGACAATAAAAAGCATTGCTAAACTAGGCCTATGGAGAGCAATACTGGCCCATCTCCCCATTTATCAAAATGTATAAAAAAAACATGTATCAAACACAACCCCTTAGATTTAGGCCATCAACCCTTCAGAGTTGACACTCTGTCTCAAAGACACAGCCCTGGAGCAGTTCCCTGTAGTGATCTCTGACATCTTGGTATAGAGGGATGGATGCCCGGCGCTGATCCATACCGGGGAAAGCCACATGCTTCTCGTTGAGCAGGTGCTGCAGCCTCAGGCCATCCTCTCCACAGTCGTACAGCACCAGCAGTATGTTGGCGGTGTAGGGTAAGAACTGGCTGGTGCGGAACGAACGCTGGGCTTGCGCGGCGTAGTTGGTGGACGTCAGGCGCTGGCTGTCGTTGAAATAGCCCAGAAGGGTCAGCAGTGGCAGAAGTGTCTCCGCGTGGCCGACCTGGATGGTCACAGCTTCGGACACCGCGTTCCCCAACCCATTCTCACTGGCCGCTTTGTCCAGTCGACCAAAAACGTCATGGAAAAGAACGCAACTTGACTTGCTGTTGATGGGGTGGCCATAGCCTCTTTTCCAGAAGTGCTTCAGGTCAAGGGCATACTCCAGAACCTGTGCATCAGCCGTGTTGAAGAGCTGACACCAGGGGGAATTCTCATTCTTAATAGAAAACTCATAGGCACAGAGGTAAAATGCGGCTTCAGCCATTTCGTCAGTGATGAGACTGTGCGGGACATGGAGACGGTCTGCGATCCTCTCCGTGACCTGCTTCATCTCTGGTCCCGAGTTGAACTTGTCGACTTCTTCAGTGGCCGACGGGTTATCGTCAACATCCCTCAGAAACTTAGCACACCGATCAAAGAATCTCATAAGGGCATCGTTCACTTCATGGTCAAACTGTTGGTCATCAATATCCCACAGTTCTGTCAGACCTCTCTGGAAGGACACAGTACTGTCGATACACCTGTGCTTTGAGCTGGTGATGAACCTCATGTGTCCGCCTCGAAGCTTCTCTTCTGAAATCAACGAAGGGAACAACTTTGACATCCTGACAGCCAGATGTTTCAGATCATTCACACCCTTCTCCACCAGTCGGCCATCCATGTCTTCAGTGTACCACATCCTCCAGTGGTTTTTGACTTCACGCAGCCATCTCTCTCTACCAGTGGCATTGTGTAAAACCAGGTTGTAGACTCGGTGCATCTTCTCGACATTTTCGGGCGTTGGATACCTTGTGCCATGTCGTATTATGGCAGTCAGATGAAGTGTGCGGCATTCCGCAGATGGGAGCTGAGATGTGTTCACAGTAAGGATGTCCTCGATGAGATATGGATTCACTTCCTCATACCTCCCTTTCGTGCTGAAATATTTGGCAATTATTGGTATACTTGACACACTGCCTGACATGAAATAATCAGTAAAACAACATGAAATCGCACAGATGAAGAAATTAGCAATTGTGAATTTAAAATAAAGGGTAAACATCATTCCCAAGTTGGTCTATTCCAAACTCTGGCGCACAATGATGATTGACGAATCACTCACAATCGTTTTTCAACCTGGGTGAAAAATTCCAAGCCTCGGCTGGTTATCTAAGCCTAGGCCAAGATATTTGAGTCCACTAGGTGACACGTGCGTATCAGGGTTGTGAGGCCAAATACCTTGGTTGGCACAGAGGGTGCCAAGCACAGAGGGTGCCAACCAAGGTAAAGGTTTGGAACTGCTGTGGAAGTGTTCAAGACAGAGCCTTGAAGATGTACTTGTTGAAATTTAGGTTAAAGTCTCTCTTTTATATTGTTGGCTATATGGTGCTTGTGACATCCAGGTGATGTCACTGTGGGACAGCAGTGGCAGAAGTAGGAGGTGAGCTTCCCTCCCTATAAATACACAAGAAACTAGATACTATCGTCAGGGTTGGGACATCACCAGGGCTCCTCACTGGCAGGTGAGCCAGTTGAGTACAACTCTAAATGGATTTAAACCACAGTGGATCTAACAACAGCATGGCTACATGTGGATCTCAGACCTCATGTGGCTAGTCTTTGATATCAGTCATCTATGACGTTTCTATGACGTATGTAAGCTGTATATGCTTGGCTTATTGTGGGGGCTTCTCTGGACTTATTGTGGGGGTTTCTCTCTGGACTTGTTGTGGGGGCTTCTCTGGACTTGTTGTGGGGGCTTCTCTGGACTTGTTGTGGGGGCTTCTCGGGACTTAGCATGATATTTGTGCATAGCTTTGTCGGAGTATGTCGAGCTAGGCCGCCACCCAATGGGCCCGTCTATAGTATCTCAAATGTAATAACCCATTAAAACTGGGAAAGCATCTGTGTCATTTCGAGGGGCGCTAGCCCCTCCTATATACAGGTTTAATGTGTGTTGAGGGGCGCTAGCCCCTCCTATATACAGGTTTAATGTTTGTTTTTAGTTCAATGTTTGTTTTACATCGTCATGTTGTAAGATGCTAAGAGCGCCCCTCACTTCACACGGGTGTGATTTTTGAGCCTATGCCCAGCTTTGTGTGTACCAAATTTGAGATGATTTGATTGGCTGAGCACGGAATGTGATGTATGATAACGAGTGTGTTTTTTGTTTGTTTGTTTTTTGCGTTGCGTTGGCTATTCAAAAATAGCACATTACAAGCTCACATCGCAATCAATCTGTTTTATACAAACTTTCTCTTCTGGGGGTCCCTGGCAATAAACATTTTCAGATTGGGGGTCCGCTGCCAAATGCATATAAATTTGGCGGTCCTTGGCATTCAAGTTTGAGAACTACTGATTTAGATTAATGTGACCCAAAAAAAAAGTACTTTCTTGGCCTACTGTCATGCACATGACATATGGCACCGATTTGTCCAGCAGGTCACAAGATTAGGCCTGTAGGCACAAAACTCAGGCACAAACTCACACAATCCTGGCAAGGATTCAGCTCAAGTGACTCCCCAGTTTGTGCAGGATGCCAGCCACGCAGGGACAAAATAGTCTGTTTAACTGTGGACATTCCTGTATGGTCTCATGACTGTGGTTCACACTGCTGGCACTATGGTTTGTCCGGCTGAATGACTGGCACTGCATGTCTGCAGACTGCAGCTGTTGCTGGTTCCATCATGTGAGCTTGTGTTTTCTTTAAGCATCTACTTTTCAGCAGCACTTCGAAGCACAAAGTTCCAAAATTGGGTTTGAGAAATGCAATCAAAGCTGATTCTGACAATATAGAACTTATTTTTAAAACAACCTTTCTTTAAAAAAATTGAACTTCCTGTTGATTTTGCTTTGAAGATCCGATCAGTCTAGGTTTTCTTCCTAATAAAAATAGCTAAATCAAGGAATCAATCGAGGATTATTATTACTTAAATTGGGGACCCCCAACAATGAATAATTGTAATAGACTCTACAACCCCATGTTACTATGTTCAATAATGGGGCTCTTTTAGTAACCAGAAGAGATGCATTTGTGTGCTTATAAACATTAAACGCATGCATGACGTGGAACTGTGTTGTTTTTAACAGCATTGACCAAGTGAAGGGGGTTCTGACAATGCAGGGAGAGGCCCTGACGCAAGCTGTGAGTGACACACCCCGCGCACACGCACACACAGTTGTCCTCATCCTATATTCAAATTGCCTAAAGGGTGGTCGACAATGGGTTGGTGGGCGACACAAACTATAATATGCAGATTTGCGGACTTGCACCGATCCACACTAAACTTGGCACAAACACATTGTGTGTTGAGGGGTCTGCCATTGGGGCCACGTGTGGGCCCCCAACGGCCATGTTAGGGGTCCCCGGGACACTATTGCTCCAAACACTTGACACAAACACTGTTCAGGCGTCTGCCATGACAATAGCTACACGCCTACACCAAAGAAAACCTACATTGCACACATATTGGGAGCTACAGCTGTGTTACAACAGTGTCTTAACATTTCAAATGGCCATAACTCAGTGACCATTGCTCTGATCAGCGCAATATAGGACTGGATTTGAATGCCGCGCAGTGGCCTGAAAATCCAGATATCAAACTTGTGCAGATAGAAAATGGGCGTCACAACACAACTGTGTGCATTTATCAATCTGTTGTGAATTTGATGTAGTGAATGTAGTTAAAAATGTAGTTAAAAATGTGAAGTGGGTTAAGATAAAGAGCATCTGCTAAATGCATACATTGTTTCAGCTGAAATATTTCAGCTGAAACAATGCAACCTGTAGCTAAACATTTTTTTTTCCCCTCTGCAATAGGATATCAACCTGAAAGTTGCCAAAAGTAGTCAAGCACTTCACTTTCAGTTCCGGGAGGACAAGCAATGGAAACTACAGCAGGTACACTATAATAATTTATTATTAACAGGAATGATGTTTACATTTCTTACTATTGCACCATACATATGAATTAGTATTATCAGATACTGATAATTGCACACTTACTTTATGACTGTGATCGGGCAGAGTATCCCCAGATCGTATGTTTTTGTCAAGTTTGTGAAAATAGCCCATGTACGTACAACACATCGCTTTGTGACCTTGTGGATCGGATCTTTTTTTTTGCAGCTTTTTGAAAAAGGTTTACAAAGATTTATGTAAACCTTTTTCATGCTGTGACCAGGGCGTTTATTTATTTTATGCTTATGAGGTTGAACGTGTGTCTGTATAAAAGCACTTGTCGGGAAAATTAAAGCAGACACATCACATTTTGTTTTTGTACACTATTCCATTTTAGAATAAAGAGCACAACATATTAATCTGACCGGGCACTATTGGTTGTCAATAATAATCCTCTGTTAAGTGTCGGGATGATAGCCGATACAGCCCGGTCAGAATCGTACTCTGTGCTTTTTAGATATTGCAATACGATTAGGGTATAGGCTACTGTAGTGTGCACATGGAAAAAAAAATATCAGAAAACAATGTGTGATCATGTCTTCTTTTGTTTTACTTAACAATCATTTCATAAAGATCACAGTCATTAAGAAAGTGTTTATTTATGCGCTTGTCCACCTGGAACTCTTGTGTGTCCCTGGCTGGTTCTGTCCGTCCGAGTACGGAAATAGTGTTAGTATACCGTCGCTGCCGCTCCAAATTGTTACGTTTCGAGAAATGGAAAAAATAACCTGTGTTCACTGTTCACACATTCTTGTTAACAGTTTACAATTTGTTCAATATTTATAAAACCCAATCACCTTCATGTTGGGCCTGTCCTTATAGGCAGTGCAGTAAAGTGTGGACTGTCATTGCAAGTCTTATCAATTATTGACAGCCTGTCAACCAACGACAGCCTATACGGGGGTCCGTGGCCAAAGTTTGAGATGCCCTGCTTGACATGGCCTTGCTTGTGTCTCCTGCTTCAGATCCAGGACGCCAGGAACCATGTGAACCAGGCTCTGCAGCTGCTCAGCAGCCGAGATGAGAGCTACCACTTCAAGACTGGAGCTGAGGTCAACAAGGTAACGGCAAGTTGAATGGAACTAGAGTTTATCTTAATATAGATGTGAGAGCTACCATTTAATGAATTGTATTTTTATAGCGCTTTCACAAGTGCTCAAAGCGCTTTACAATGGTTCATTCATTCATTGGGAGATGAAGACAGGAGCTGAGGTCAACCGGGTGTGACCATCACTACCTTCACAATACAACCCAGCATGGCTGTATGATGAGGCAGTATTTATTTGTTTTAAAAATATATATATATGGAAAATGAACATTTTGTAGTTTTTGCCCTGACAGCAGAGATATATTTTAATATAAAGTTGAATATAACATTTAACATATTGTAAACAGAGAGTATGTCTTCATCTATCAGGCTCACAGAGGAACAATAGAAGTTCCTTTACATAGTATTGGAGCACCAACAATGGCATTTTATAAATCATGATTAACAATAAAGTAAGCTTTGCAGAGCCCTGAGGTGTGAGGCAGCTTGATGTACACGTACACCCCTGGACATGATGCTAGTATGTCGCAAGGACTTAACTTAACCCAATCCAACCCTTGAGTGCCAAGCAGGGAGTCATCGGTCCCATTCTTAGTCTTTTTTTTATTAGGCCTATTAATAATCATAATCAATATAATACAAACACTATTTAGTTTTGATAATGTCAATGACAACGTCATTATTTGAAGCAGACAGTTCACCAGAATAGAGACACTAGATGAGATAGAGATGACTAGATGCACCAGCATATTTAATTTATTGTGCTGTATTTTGGACTTGATTGCAATGACCTCTCTCCGTCAGGAGAGGGAGAAAAGGACAGCCTATGGCCTGTACCATGAACTGAGGTTGTATTGTTTGTGTTGCAGCTAATGGATGCAGTGATGCTACAGCTGACCAGAGCACGCAACCGTCTCACCACCCCGGCTACCATGACCCTGCCTGAACTGGCTACCAGTGGGCTCATGGTAAAGTATACGCACACACATTCTACTATTAGAATTAGAACAAGAAGGCCCCTCTTGAGCTGCACTGTGAACTAAACGTGTGTACTTTTGATACCGGATGTTGACCTTAAAACGTTTGACTGTGGGCCCATGTATGTTTTCTCATGCATTCATCTTTTTCCACCATTTTTTTAGAGTAGCAGATGTGCCTCTTCACAATAAAAGTATTGCATCTTCACTTAAAATACTTTTGTTGATGCAATGTTCGGTCGCTCTGAAACATTACATCAATAAAAGTATTGTAATTGAAGACTGGGAGTCCCCTTTTTCCTACTCTTCCAGTTCATTGATCTGACGCACCTGTCCCTCCAATACTTTTTTTTCTTCAATCTTTATAGATTTTGAGTTCTGACCTCTGCCCAGCACCTGCAGTTTTTTTGTGAGTGGATGTGCGTACTTTATTATTGTTGTTTTCTATACGTTGACATTTCTAACTTCCGTTTTATTTCTGTGTCTCTAGAAAATGTTCAGTCCTCCCATGCCCGGGGATGTGATGGTGAATTTCTACATTAACCTGAGTAAACTGTGTCTGACTGTCTACCAGCTTCATGTGCTGCAGCCTAACTCTACCAAGGTAAGCTCTGCACCACTGTAGAACCATGAACCACCACACATACTAGACCTGCCCACTGGGGTAACTATAGGGGGTGCAGGCGCACCGGGGTCCATGGTGGACTGTGGACAAATTAGACGTTAAACGTTACCACTCAAACTGAAAAACTCTGAGGAGATTGTACAAGAACACCAAAAAATGCTTAAATCATATGCCCCCAACTACAAGCATGTTTGTCCCGATGATGGTGGCAGAGTGACCTGATGAAACAGACCAGACCATTGTGGTGGTGTCCAACTTGTACATGTCATTCATTAGTGCATTTAGTCTGGGTGTATCCTCCATAGTAGGAATAGTACAAGAAACCTTTAGCTTGAACCATTCCCCCCCCCCCCCCCCCCCCCCCCCCCCACACACACACACACACACACACACACACAAGTAAATTATAGCTTCTTGAACCCAATCCATTTGGTTTAATTTGCAGAGTTAAATTAACACTCAGGATTTCATGGTGTAGATTGGGGGGTCCGGGGACAAAAGCACGTTATCAAACCGGGGGTCCTCAAAATGAACATGGTTGAGAAGCAGCATTGTAAACCATTATGGTTCTGTTGTTCTTCTCTCCGACAGAACTTCAAAACGTCTGGAAGTTCAGTCTTACACAACCCTGGAGCCATGTTGTAAGTAATGGTTAATCATCATACATAGCTCTGGTACATGTTTTGTAATGTGTAATCATGATACATACGTATGCTCTGGTACATGTTGTAAGTAATGGTTAATCATGATATATAGCTCTGGTCCATGTTGTAAGTAATGGTTATGATACATACTGTATGCTATGGTCCATGTTGTAGTAATGTTTAATCATGATACATATGCTATGGTCCATGTTGTAAGTAATGGTTAATCATGATGCAGTACATAGCTCTGGTCCAGGGTTACTAGGGGGGCATTTCAACCACTTTAACCATATTTTATACTTTGGCTATTCAAAAATAGAAGATTCATCGCTATATACTGTATTATTCAAGCTCCTAGCACGTCACTTCATGCCACACTATGAGCTTGTAGATATATACTATTTATCTATTTTGTTTTATCTTGAACATTTGTGCAAATCTTACACCTGAGTGTTGTGTTTTTCCCTGCAGTGAGCTGAACAACAATCGGTTTGAGGTGAGTCACGTGCACAAGGTGGAGTGTGTGGTGCCCTGGCTCAACGACACACTGGTTTTCTTCACCATCTCCCTGCAACTATGCCAGCAGCTCAAAGACAAGGTGGGTAGTGTCCAAGTACATTTATTTATTTTTCCATGACCTCTATTTTATTCAGGGCATTGACAGCAAGCTCTGTTTTTCAAGGACGCTCTGGTCACAGCATGAAAAACAAGTACAGTTATAAAAAAACAATACAACAATAACAGACATTTAAGCAATTGAAACAAATCACAGCTGCAAATAAATATAGGGTAAGCGATACATGCAACGGGTGCAGTCACATGTATCCTCAACCCTAAATGTCTCTATGGAGACCAATCAAACCAGTTTCAAAGAGTCTGTTCCATGTGTGTGGAGCATAATAAATTAAAGCAGTCTTTCCTTGTTCACTGTTAACAGAACAGGGTCTATGAAGCACACACTGCCATCTAGGAACCCAAAGATGTAAGGTACAAGCTGCAGATATCTTACTATAATTTTAGACATGTCTGTCTGTCATACACCCCCTGCTCCTCACTGGCTTGACCAGTTGATCTGCATTTGCACTCAGGCATTGACATTCCATTATGAAGGGCATCTCGAAGCCCTTTTTTCAATTGAACAAATTCAATGCGGTTTATTAGCGTTTTTCACCAACTCTGTTTAACTCTAGTACCGTTTCTGCCGTCATTGCGCATGCGCACCGTTGACGACACAAATCGGGGTACGTCGTGTTACAGCACAGTTGGTGGCCTATGGAAATCAGTTACCTCCCGTCGCCTCCACTACGCAGGTCACAGAATCGCACCACTTCACAAAGCTGCTGTAACACGCAGATTGTCTGGGTTACCGTCCTATGTTACCGCCCCTTTCATAGTTTTCGTGACTCATGGACACAACGCCTCCAAAACCACTCAGCTTCAGCAGATAAGGGTAGCCTACATTTCACAGCAACACGCTACCCCAGAAGACTATTAGCAACTCAATGTATAGCTCAACATTAGCACATAGCATATGTTGTTTACAAATGGAGACACGGTTGCAACAAGGACAGGTCATACGAGCAGTGACTGGTCGTAACATGCAGATGAGCGCCCCAGATAAGAGGAGTTTTTGCAGCTCAATGTTAGCAATAGCAGCATAAATATTTACAAATGTAGCAGGTCACGGGTGTGTGTCTTGCAACGTCAGGTCGTGCGCGTGCTAAAACGCGCGTGTTTGTGTGACGTCCGCTGACGGATCGCAAGCACGTGCGTGTGTGTGTGTGTGTGTGTGAGAGACCACATGCCTAATACTATTAATATTAATTTTGTGCCCATCCCAACTTCCCAAGCTCCCTCCCCCAGACTGATTACCTCAAAATACATTCATCAAATGATGTACAATGTGGGTAATGCGATTTAATAGATCATATTATTGGTGTTCATATATTCGAACGGGTAAGGACTAGTGGTAACACAGTAGTACACATTTATAGTGCATTCATGTTGTATATGTGCACACGTTCAGTCATGATTAGGATTTTATTTTACATGAATAGAATTGATGGTAGGCATTTGTAATCTAAATTAATTATTCTCTTTCTTTTTCCCCCCCCATTTTGTTGAAATGGGATATCAGATGATCTGTTGTATGCACCAGTTAATGGGGATTCTAATGCAGGCAATATTACTTTAAACTGCTGAGGGTAATTTTAGCATCTACTCTGGCTTTTGTGCGCAATGATAATTTTGCCAGAAAATATTTAGTCTTAGTCTTTTGAATGGTTTAGTGTTTAGTCTGTCTAGTTTTAGTCGACTAAATATCAAAAAATATTTTTTGTCTTTTAGTCTTAGGTCACATTCCCACCTAATACTTTGGTAGACTTGATTCGAATGGGCAGAGAAGTTGGGATTCTTGCATATTTAATTTGCTGCGGTTTGCCTTCACACTGCTGTGTCAAGCGCAGCAAGGAAACGAAGCAGGGAATTTTATCAATGTGTTCAATTCATAAAATACACAGTGAAAGCTATGGTGTTATACTTTGAGTAATAGTTAGGACTTTTGACGTAAAGTGAGGGTAACGGACGGACGGAGTGTGTGTGTGTGTGTGTGTGTGCGTGTGCGCGCGTGCGTGCGCGTGCGTGCGTGCGTGCGCGCGCGCGACTGTTCTTTTGGGCACATGAACGAGGCACAGCGGAGACGGGAGCGCAAAATGATCAGAAGTTTACAATAGCTACTCCAAGAGTCCCATTGATGATCCGATCACCATATAGCCTACAATTATTATGCATATGCCATGTTAGCTATACAGTTTATAAATCATGCTGAGCTAAACATGTTTTAATTTTGAAGTAGGCCACAGACAGAATGTTCTCTACACTGCAGTGTTTTTTATGTGTTTCCTTAAGCAATAGATTAATGTGCTCGTCCTCATATTTCGATGAGGGCTTCGGTCTCCTTATTTGACCACGTCACATGGTAACCTAACGGGACATCTTTACGCTGCGTAAAATGAATATCCCTTCTCCGTCTCCAACTGTGTTTAGCTCCTCACCCACCACATTGTTTGCTTCATTTCCTTTATTTGCTGCGGATTGCATTCACACCTGCACCGAATCGTAATCAAGTGTGATTGGAAGCAAAGCGAAACCCCCGTTTTTGGTCGGAGTAGAATGCGGTTCTTTGATGCGCATTAGGATTCGAATGATGCTTCATACCTGCCAAACGAAACGCACTTTCCGACTATGTGCAGCAGGATTCGTTTTAATCGCAGTAAAGCTTTCTGTTGTGACGGTCACCTTAGTTAACAAAACTAACTAGTTTTGAAGTTGCTCGATTATAATATTATATAATATGATTATATTTAGATCTTTGATTGACAAGCACACGTACGGTAGGTAGGTAGGTCTGATCTATATAAGCCAGTTGAACGCCTTCAACAGATGGATTTAATGAGTCCTTTCTCCTTTGGTTCTTTCCTTCCAGATATCCGTCTTCTCCAGCTTCTGGAACTACAGACCTTTCTGATCCAGCAGCCAGCGTCCACAGCGGCTGCTGTCCTGTCATTGTGTTCAAAGTGTTCACAGTGTTGTATGATTTGCAGATGATCCTTCAGTGTTTTATCATTCACACATGTCAATACAGTAGGAGAGAAGGGGACCAGTCATCGTATTAGCTCAGCTGTGTTATTCCTCAAATGCTGCCTAGGTTGTATGACTTAAAAAAAAGAAAAAAAAACTTGAACTCCATTGTGAATGGAGAAAATGATGAGACTGCTTTATTTTTGGATACTTAATGTTATTGATGTTGTCTTTGTTTTTTGTTTTTTGGGGGTGGCCGGTGGGGGGAGTTTGCGTAAGGCACTGGTTCTCAACGTTGGGTCTGGGGTCCATAGGGGGTCTAAATGGACCCTTACTGGACTGTAACTGATTTTACAGTGTAGTTTGGGGTCCCAGATATTTAAATAAAATCAAACTGGGGTTCTTGAAATCAATTAAAATTGTATCACTCTCGGAGTTACAGACCAGCAAGGGTCAATTTGGACGTCTGTTGAGAACAAGTGGTTAAATAGTATCAGTTTGAACTGGTGTATTGTCGTGAATTGTGAAATGATCAACCTATGTGAAACTGACTGAGTTTAAAGTCTAGCAATTGTGTACAGAGGGTCTTGTGATCTCAAGAGGACATAACATCTTGGGTCTTGTTTTTGTTTTTTGTTTAGTTAAAAAAGTTGAAGCTCTTTTCAGATTATAATCATTGCTATATAGATAGTTTTGTCCAGTAACAGGGGTCTCCCCATGGTCCCAGCTCTTGGTTAACAGAAAAAAAGATTTCGGGTGGATTACCAATTTCATCCAATCAGGAGGGACAACCCCTCAAATTTATAAACATCAATTTAGTTTTAGCTGCTCATATATTGGTTTCAATGTCACTTGTTTGGGACCGGAATCCTGTCTCTCCTAATCTGATCAAATTGGTATCCCGACCTGTAAATGTATTACTTGCCTATTAAAAGAGGTGGAGAGACAGGGAGATTCCTGTTACTGAACAAACACTGTATAATGATTACTATCACAGTATGGAGCTATTTAACACTAATTCTAACAAATATATTTTGTTAAAACCCACTGGTTGGAGGACATTTAAAAGGTCATGTGTGTCTAGTTATGTGTCAGTGACATGCTATGAGTTGTTGTTGTTGTACATCATATCATTCCAAACTATGTTTTGTATTTATTTATTGAAATTATCTGTATTTTGCACTCATGTTTTACCTTGATGATTTCCTGTAAACCAAATATTCATTCCAAACATTATTTTAGTAAGTGTTAAAACTATATATCATGCAAATAAGATGTGGAAATTATAGTCTATAAATAAAGTATACTGCTATAAAAGATGTCCTGTTCAGTGAGTGATATGTGCACATTTGCAAAATGTAAGTAAATAAACTCATCATGCACTGCCTTACACTGTAGCCCACCATACCTTACGCTGCAGGACATTAGTTTGTTCAGTTTTACCTGGTTAAACTTGTAACTGTGGTGCAGGGTGCTTACGCATAGTATGGAGAGTGGAATTTAATTTGAGTATTTTCCGGGTCTCGATATGGGAAAAAGAAAATAGCATGGGAAACCTGTATGCTTCCAGACTATAGCCCCTATTCTGTTTCTAAAATAAAATCACACCCATGTGAAATGAGGGGCGCTCTAATCAATTATTGACCTTATGGACCATATTACCTTCTACGGGCTACGTCCAACCAGGGAAACTCAACTTACTCTATGCCCCCAATAACGTTTCCAAATTTCCCAATTTATTCAATTTATTCATCATGTCTGATGTCAATCCACTCTGGTTTGTAGCCCTGTGTTAAAAATACATTAGTCAAATTAACTGCTTGTCTTTGATAACTTTCATCAGAACGACACACTCTTCTGGACCGATCGAACTGACTTATAGGGAGAAACCCGGGTTTCTTTGTTGACAATTTTTTGTGATTTTCATGTTGCTGATGTCTGATGTGGGTGGGTCCTTGACTTGGGTAGCTTCATGATGCTCAGTGACATAGAAGGTAGGTTTGTTTCCCTGCCCACATCCCCCTATGGCCCACATCCCTGTTTTTTTTCTACAGGCAGGTGTTAGGGTGAATTTCACCCTGGTTTACTGAAATCAGGTCCAGTGAAAAAATCCCATACAGCCACAATGAGCTTTTTCTTTTTTTCCACTGGACCATTCTCACATGTCCCAGGAATGGGTGGACCTAGCCTGGGAACTGGGAAGCATTCCTTTTCGGGTGTATGATCTGGTCTGGAGCAGATGGTAACTTACGTCATGTTGTAGTCACTGATTTGTACTTATCAGGCAGGAAACCAGAAACTACCACCCCATTCGACTGGTATCATCTATCTTATGGGCCCAGTATGTCCCGTTTATCATCCATCTTATGGGCCCAGTATGGCCATACTGGCATACTCAGTCTCAGTATGTCATTATCAGCGATTGTCATTATCACTGATGTCCTGACGGAGGCGCGCCGTGTCTGGTGGTGGCCTTGAGCTTGAGCTAGCTTGCGAAGGCCACCAGACCCGACTCAGCGCCGTCCGAGTTACGTCCCGATATGCAGAGAATAGTATATATTAGTAGCCCCTAGTTTCCATGCACCGACAATAGTTGGAAATGACACGTCCACCAGGGAGAAACCTTGACCAGGCTATGGTGAGTATGCCAGTATGGCCATACTGGGCCCATAAGATGGATGATAAATGGGACATACTGGGCCCATAAGATGGTATGACAACGGTTGAATCGGCTGAAACTACGGTAATCAGAAGTTCCCAAATTTCTGTGATCAAGGACATCGTTGAATGTTTCTTCAAGTACGTCTTGGAATAGTTTGTTTGGTATATACTCGTAGCGACTGGCGAGACTAAAAACAAACAGGTGGGGGACCAAAACAAAGCCGAAAACCACAAACGGGAACAAGGTTTCCTTATTTGTAATTTTACCATCTAGTCTAGACTGGATCACACAGCGATTTAGAAACACAGACCAGGCTTTCCTCCGAGGTGGAACGTCTGGTGACGCGAGGTTAGGGTGGACCAAAGGAGATGTTCCCACAATGATATCTATTTTTTTCGTATGAAATGTTGAAATATGAAAGAGCACCTCAAATTGCCATGTATTGCTGTACTTTAATATATTTTGATGAGAATTTGTTTTTATGGAATATATTACATGGGGTAAAATATACCTGGCTCTGGTATGGTTTGACAAAAGTTGTGTTTAGTGTTATAGGGTTAAGATGATAATTATTAAAAAGACCCAGATTTTCAGCTGTGTCGTTCCAGATAAAATAAATATCATCGATGTATTCTTGGTAGGAGAGTATGTGAATGGAAGGGGTTAACCCCAGAATTTAGTACAAAGGAAAGGAAAGTTCCAACAAACCCATATAGAGATTGGCATAATTAGGAGCCATTGTACTGCCCATGGCTGTACTTTTAGTTTGTAGGTAAAAATATATTTCGTGAGAACGAGTTCAGTCAGTACTGGGTTTGTCCAAAGGTTCCCTTTGTCTGAGAAAATAGTTAGCCTCAATACCACCACTGCGGAATATCAGTATAGAGGCTGACAACATCAAGTGTGACCAAAAGACAATCGGAGGGTACATTTATAATAGCTTTCAATTTGTTGATAAAATCAATAGGATACAGAGTGTAACTGCCCGGTGACACTTGGTTTTGCAATCATTTATTTAGTTTGAAGGTTGTTATATTCTTTATTTATTGTCTGTCTTATTTTGTTGTTTATTTTGATACTTCCTGTATTTTGGCATACTTTTACTTTGAAACTTCCTGTTAGAGTGCACATAGCTGAAGCCTGTTAGCTTCACTCAGTCACAAACACATGAGCAGACCAAGAGAGTGAGACAGGTGGAAGCACTGCATGGGTGAAGGCAACTGTGGCAAGGTATGAAATGTCTGTTAGTTTGTATGCAACAATTCACACTAGTTGAAGTAATATTGAAGCAGTTTCAAATGTTGATGCAGCTTTGAAATGGTTCATTTTGTCCACAGTGCCTGCCTGTTGCTTGCTGTGCTATGTTTGAACCCCAGAGTTCCAGTAGCTTTCTGCACCGACCTAGCGCCCCTGGTTAGCGGAGTGAGGTACAGGATTGTTTGTTTGTTTTGGTTTACTTTAGAGTTAATTGTTATTTGGTATTTCATTTTGGGTTATGGTTTATTCTGTCTTGTTCTCTTCTTTGTTTGGTGTTTGTTATGTAAATGAATTGGCTTATTGAAGACACAATGGAATTATATTGTTGAATTGAATAAGTTGAATTGAATTTGAAACTAAGGTAGAGTTATGAAATCACTGCATTATAATTGAATTCTTATTGTTTAATTATTGAAAGGTCATTGATTGGAATGCACTGATTTTATTGAATGAAGCATTGAATCATTTTATTGTTTGTGAAATGATGTGACAAAATTATTTGTATTTATTCTAATTGTCATATTTATTTGATTCCTATAGTTTTCACGGTGTTCGAATGGAGCTTCATCTATGTTGAGAAGTTTGAAATAAACACCCGTTGAGACCATCCACATCGTATTCTTTCACAAAACCGAGGGCCGCTACAGTGAAAACTCATCGCAGATTCAACTCAACGAACGTCGACTCGACACCAACATTCCATCTACAACCACCCTGTCTTCCATCAAGTCATCAACCCATCGTCTCAAGTTTGCCACACCACAGTAATCCTAGGACTTCTAACAGGTAGCCTCCATCTCTTCTTGGACTGAAGCAAGGCCAGGTTACAAAAAGGACAATAGAAAATTATAAAATGGATAAAAAGGAAACAAAGAAATTATAAAATGGATAAAAAAGGAAAACAAAAAATGAGAACAAGTGTATTATCTAATGTGAAGCGATTGATTTGAAGGCTAATGTATTAATGTCAACTTTAGAACTATTCAGTTCATGCTGCATTTATATATATATATATATGTGAAAACTACAGTAGACATTTGTATAATCTGCATTAGTTCGTTTCGTTTTGTTTGATAGAATTCCTTTGGGTGTTAAAGTGGTAGTCAGTGGTGCTTCGTTAATGGTTTAAGTAAACTGTAAAAACCCAGACTAAATATACCCCCAAAGTATCATAAGTGATCAAACAGCATAAACCCAAACAAATGTCAAGCGCAGATAAAATGTCAGTCAAAATGCAGCAACTAATGAGTTCTGAAGACTAAAGTGGACATTTGTATAAGTTGAAATGTATTGTGTTCGGTTCGTTTAGTTAGTTTGATAAAATTCCTTTGGGGGTTAAAGTGGTAGTCTGTGGGGCTTCGTAAATGGTTTAAGTTACTATAAAAACCCAGACTAAAAAACCCAAAGTATAAGTGATCAAACAGCATAAACTCAAACAAATGTCAAGCCCAGATAAGATGGCAGTCAATATGCAGCAGCTGAGTTCTGAGGAGACTGCAGTTAAAATTCAGAAGATGCAAGTAAAGAAACTTGAAAAGGCATTCATTGAGGCCTTTAGAACCTGGATGCAAACAGGAAAGACAGTTCGAACAGCCTTAAGGACACTTTGTTCAGAAGAGGAACTTTATGAGATGAAACAAAATATTTGTAACAAACACAATGCAATATGTGATATTTATGAATCTATTCAACTTGACTGCACTGTTACCCCAGTAATGTGTCAGAAAATGGACGCCTCTATCATCCTGACCACAGAGCTATGCGACCTGGTGGATAAATGCCTGGTAACCACGGTGGAGAGGAGACGCAAGGATAAAGATAATAGACTGGTGGGAGAAACTGACATGGTGGGAGAGAGGGCAAAGGAGTCCACTTCCACACATAACCCTAAAGGTCAGGAGATTGTGGGAGAAAATGTGACTGTGGGAGAAATGGCAGCAGAGTCCACTTCCACAGACAACCCTACTGATCAGGGGAACCAGAGATGTGTAAATCAAATCCCAGTAAATAAAAGGTCAACTCCATCTACCAATGTGGTGACGGTCTTAGAACCAGACCTTAATGAAAAGAGAGATGCAAATAAGAACAGCTATGTATCACAAGATGTTGTTAACTCTGTGCAGCTTCTCAGGGACAGCAGGCAGAAAGAAGAATTCAATGTGAAGGTAAAGGACAGCTTGCAGCAGTCAACAGAGCAGGAGAGTGACTTGGGCACCCCTGAGGAGTTGGCCATGAGCAGCAGTTTTGTGGGTAGAGCTGCCCTCATGGTTAAACATAGACTGGAGCAGAAGAAGAAACCAGTGAGACATAGACTGGAGCAGAAGAAGAAACCAGTGAGACATAGACTGGAGCAGAAGAAGAAACCAGTGAGACATAGACTGGAGCAGAAGAAGAAACCAGTGAGAGAAGAAACTGAATCGCCCAAAGAGCCTTGGAGATCGGGAGCCATTGATGAGGGGAGCCGTCCTGCTTTCCCACCGGCTAAGATGAAGAGCCTCACCATCATCCCTCCTGTTCCGTTTGAAGCCACATGCCCCGGTCCTCCCCAATCCCAGGAAAACCCAACAGCCTATGAGCAACAATCCCTAAGTCCAGTCCCTGCCATTGCATACATATCTTGGCTAACTACAGCATTAACTTTGGCAACTTGGCAAGAAGAAACCCACCCTGAAAGACTGACACAAGATTAGAGCATTGTTTAGTAATGTAAGATCTTTCCTCACCTTTTGACCGTGGGAAACTATATGCTTTAAATCATGTTATGTTTTGTTTTGGTATAACATGATTGGTGGGAGTGTAACTGCCCGGTGACACTTGGTTTTGCAATCATTTATTTAGTTTGAAGGTTGTTATATTCTTTATTTATTGTCTGTCTTATTTTGTTGTTTATTTTGATACTTCCTGTATTTTGGCATACTTTTACTTTGAAACTTCCTGTTAGAGTGCACATAGCTGAAGCCTGTTAGCTTCACTCAGTCACAAACACATGAGCAGACCAAGAGAGTGAGACAGGTGGAAGCACTGCATGGGTGAAGGCAACTGTGGCAAGGTATGAAATGTCTGTTAGTTTGTATGCAACAATTCACACTAGTTGAAGTAATATTGAAGCAGTTTCAAATGTTGATGCAGCTTTGAAATGGTTCATTTTGTCCACAGTGCCTGCCTGTTGCTTGCTGTGCTATGTTTGAACCCCAGAGTTCCAGTAGCTTTCTGCACCGACCTAGCGCCCCTGGTTAGCGGAGTGAGGTACAGGATTGTTTGTTTGTTTTGGTTTACTTTAGAGTTAATTGTTATTTGGTATTTCATTTTGGGTTATGGTTTATTCTGTCTTGTTCTCTTCTTTGTTTGGTGTTTGTTATGTAAATGAATTGGCTTATTGAAGACACAATGGAATTATATTGTTGAATTGAATAAGTTGAATTGAATTTGAAACTAAGGTAGAGTTATGAAATCACTGCATTATAATTGAATTCTTATTGTTGAATTATTGAAAGGTCATTGATTGGAATGCACTGATTTTATTGAATGAAGCATTGAATCATTTTATTGTTTGTGAAATGATGTGACAAAATTATTTGTATTTATTCTAATTGTCATATTTATTTGATTCCTATAGTTTTCACGGTGTTCGAATGGAGCTTCATCTATGTTGAGAAGTTTGAAATAAACACCCGTTGAGACCATCCACATCGTATTCTTTCACAAAACCGAGGGCCGCTACACAGAGAGAGATACGACCCATGGTTCAAGTAATCTACAAAGGTGGAGACATTATTAGTAAGAGAACTAATCCCACTATCGGTCTGCCAACCAAATGCGAATTTTAGGAAGAGTATAGATATCTGGAATAACTGAATAAATGTTCATCTTTACCAAGTTTCTTGTTATTGAACCAAAAGTCAAGTTTATCATGTACAAGTGCTCTGAACTGATTTGTGGAGTCAGAGGGAGGTTTTCTGGAAAGTGATGTCCTTAAGTGAATGTAAGCTGTGAGCATTTTGGTGTGTCATGAGGTAAGGCGTTAATATGACAGTGTACAGTATACTGTAACTGAACATTTAATCCAAATAAACTTCCGAGTTAGCACTGAACAACAAGCCCTATGTATGGCATTTTATGACAAAGTGAAAGTTGCAAATACACAAGGACACTACACATTGCACTTCCTGTATGTCATCTTTAGCCTTACACACACAGTTAATTGACCTTTAAAAAAATCATTAATCGAACCTATAGGTTCTGCTACGAGGTGCAGAAATGTGAACTTGTTATACTATGCATCAAGGCAAGACTGAAAAGTCTGCAACAAGACAACACACGCGTCTCAGAAACTGAAGAAATCTGCTGCTATGCATTATTTAAAGTGTTACTTATTTCAGAGTGCTGATGAATTTGCTATCTAGTGCCAATTGGCACAGCATCTGTACCGGAGACTCCGCCGGTCTTCAAATGATTGGCTTAGGAATGTGAGAAAAACTCCTTGAATTCAAGGCTTTATAGCTGGGGTGTGTAATTGATAGAAAAAAATATTGAACTTATTAGTGAAATAGTGAACTATTCGTTACTTTAAACTAAGGATTTTCAGAAACATCTACTCTACAGTATGTTGAAATGGAACCAAAAAGTTATCTTGAAACTTGAAAAACATGGTAACAAACTGTTGTACTCTATTGGAATAAGCAGCACTTACATGAAGCTCAACTGCACTTTCACTCATTGCACTGTAATCTCCCAATCGCCAACAGTATAGCCTACTGCCATCACCCATAATTTCATTAATGATAGTGTCAGGGGACCAGGTCTGGGTACTAACGTATCATTTGTTTCTCTTCAAAATAAAAGTGAGAAAACAAGAAAGTCATGTTTTACAATACAATATAGCTAATTAGTTGTTGTACATCACATTTCCAAAATAGGATTTATATTAACTTATTGAAATTATCTTTATTTTGAACATGTATTACCATAAAAACAATAACATTAATGTATTGTCAAACTACATACCAACAAGATGAGGACATTCCATTATATACTGTATATCTATAAAAATAATAATAATTAAAACATTCTGTTCAGTGAGTTATTTGACATTAGCAAAGTGAACAACGCATTTGTTTTAACATAAGTAAATAAAAGCATTACTGATATTATGCTATAGTTATTATGAATTTAAGAGTATTCATTAGCAATAAAAAGGATAAGGATAATAAAAAGGATGCTAGTTCAATTTATTGTTCTTTAGCAGCATAGAGATATTCACTCCAATATTTTAATGGAGTGAATATCGTTAGGAGATGAATATTGTATTTGACAATGACATATTGAGTCATGAATTCATGGTCAATATAATATTCAGATTGAATCTAAAACCAGTTGAATCACTGCATTGTGACCGCTGAGCAAAGATTAAAAGTGCTTGTTATTATGGCACGTGTGAAAGTGCTGAACAAATACAGTAGAAACTATGATCTATTCTACAGAAATAAAAAACATTTTGTAGAAATTACAGCCGCCTTCAGTGTTCCAGAGCCATGTTTTGAGTCCGATCATATCATCAGGGTTCCAGAGCCATGTTTTGAGTCCGATCATATCATCAGGGTTCCAGAGCCATGTTTTCAACTCCAACTTTATGTCTCCGAGGCTGTTTAGTAGACAAGGAGCAATAAACAAACAAACAAATAAATACATCTTGGTGGGTGGGGGGACAGGCATGGCCAAAGCATTTCCGGGCATCCCCAGCCAAAAAACATTGAGAACCCCTGCTTCACACTCACTCACTCCCCTCTAACCTTTTTCTGCTCTGTGCATTTGTGTTTGAGCGTGCTTGTGTGCATGTAAGTGCAGTGAATAGTACCTTCTCATCACAGGCGGCACAGCTACAGCCGCAGCAGCAGCAACAGCGGATGAGAACCAGGCTGATCAGCAGGAGAACCACACCTTCACACAGAACACAACACAACACATCCATTGGATGAAGACAGCAAGGTGTACAAGTGGCAGTGGTATTATTATATATTGAGACATTTTGATTGTGCCTCTGGCCAGGTAGGACACCTACTGGTCGGCAAGAGGTACTGTTCTGAAGAGCAGTGTTGGACAGAAGTGTAACAATACAATAGCCAACAGTAATAATGTTAGTTATTATAGTTATTAATCCACGTACTGCTGAGTTACTGCGATACAATGAACGTGATTTGTTTTTCGACTCAGACTAAATTAAGCCTAGAATTAATCTATAGCCTACTCCATCCATGCACAATCTGTCAACACATGCTGTGACACATTGTTATAGTCAGGGAATATTATCAGTATTACCAGTCAAATCTGGGAATACATTTCTTACCAAGAATGTTCTTCACCAATGTGTTTGTAAAGGTGTCTACTAACATATCCCACATTGGTTTATATTCAACCACCCTAGGGGAATTTTTGACAGCTGCTGAAAGTTGGGGTACCATCAACAGCCAATATATGGCAAAATGTTCTAAATTTCAATATGCTTTAAATAGCATGTCAAACTAGGGGGATGTCATCATTCTCAAAACTAATGCTTGGAATGGATTCAGAATGATGAAAACCCCCTAGTTTGACACGTCACATGCTACTTAGCATAATGAAATTTAGAACATTTTGCCTTATAATGCTACCCCAACTTTCAACAGCTGTCAAAAATGCCCCTAGGGTGGTTGACTATAAACCAATGTGGGATATGTTAGTAGACACCTTTACAAACACATTGGTGAAGAAAAGTCTTCGTAAGAAATGTATTCCCAGGTTTTATTAATATCCCCTGACTATTAGCTTGTCGAGGTGTTCTTGCCAAATTATCGGAAAACAATGTAGTAATGCAAATTGTAATATCATTATTTTAATCTCAATTAATCAGATATTTATTTATTTTAGCCAAATTAATTGTAATGTGCAACATTTCTTTCTCACTCACCAGTAAAGAAACCAACATTCAGTATAAGTAGTCGATTGCCAATAAAAAATTAACATACTTTCGCATAGAGCCAGCATATTTGTCCTCTCCCATAAAATAAAAAATAAAAGATCTGAAAAATATCCATCTAGGGTACATTGAGAACAGATAAAAACTGATGACTTATTTGGGATTAATTGTGCGATTAACTAGATAAATCATGTGATTAAAATAATTAATCGGTGGACAGCACTAAAACAATATTACAAGTTTTAGATTTATCTGCCCTGTGCAACTTATAAACAGGGACTGATTAACCCCCATGAGGGCCCCTGGGCCAGTTTTTTTTGGGCCCCCATAGTGCGCGTGCGTGCGAACCGTTCAGGTTTTTGTCTTTTTAACCTAATTGTAACACAATAAACAGCCAATGAAGGTCCCCAGGAGCACTTTTCAGGGCCTCTAACCCAGTACCGTGCAGTCCAGTTTCCCTGAAGGGCCCCTGAGAGCCAAGGACCCCTGGGCTGTGGGCCGAACGGCCAAAGGCTAATTTGACCCTGATTATGAAGCCTAACTAAGTGGCAAACAGAAATAAAATTTGTAACGTTCCATGTTCATTCCAAAAAAACAGAATTAAATCGTTAATCACAATTATTTGTGTGACAATTAATCATCAACTTAAATTTGTAATGAATGAATAGTTTATTTCGGTGCTTTACAGTTACATGGTAAAGCACGTGACAGCCCTAACTAACTTACCAATGAAGATAAAGAAGACAGCACAGGAGCCGATGTCCCAGTCAGACTGGAAGAACTCTTTGGATTCAAACCTGGACACGATGTCATTGAACTGATCCTTCACCTCTTCTCCCAGATCCCTCTTCATCATCACTAGAGCACAACTACACACTGCGCACATTGGGCTTTATTGGCATGAGAAAACATACGTTTACATTGCCAAAGCAGAAAGCACAATACAACAATACATCAATACAATCAAAATGGTAAATGGTAAATGGTGCATTTATATAGCGCCTTTATCCAAGGCGCTTTACATAGATTGTGCATTACATTCACCCATTCACACACACATTCATACACCGATTGCGGCGGAAGCCATGCAAGGTACCAACCAGCACATCGGGAGCAATTTGGGGTTCAGTGTCTTGCCCAAGGACACTTCGACATGTAGCCAGGAGGAGCCGGGATTCGAACCGCCGACCCATGGATCATTGGACGACCTGCTCTACCTCTTGAGCCACAGCCGCCCCAAAACACAACACACACACACACACACACACACACACACACACACACACACACACACACACACACACACACACACACACACACACACACACACACACACACACACACACACACACACACACACACACACACACACACACACACACACACACACACACGTTTCTCATGCAACGTTGTGCCCAAGGACCCCCAGCCCAGGGCCAGGGGTACTTTATTCCTTGAGGGGGTTCCAGAGGTTTCCCAGCGAATTGATAGTTAGAAACCGACACTTACGGGGTTGTAAAAGTAGGCTACAGTAAATTGAACCAAATTAAATCATAGGATCTTGTAACTGAAAGTAAATGGAACTGTAACTGATCTGTAACTGATGAATATTTACTGGTAACCTGTTTGATTTACAATGTTTATTCTGAAAATCAATGTAGGCTACAAATTACAAAAAGTCAACTCGGTTATAGACAAATTTAGTCTATGACTAGATTTACTCAAATTTAAATCTAGGAATTAAAACTTATCTGGGGAAATTATTTTTTGCCTTATTTTGAAGCAGCACCAGCTTTCATTTGACCTCATTGGAAAAGAACAAAGAGTAAAATAACCAGATTTTGCTCAATTACTAATTATCACATTTCAATATTATAGCCTAATTAATCCAAACAGTATAGGCTACTACTGTATACATCGTCAAATCTTAATCGGTTCTAAAACATACCTTTCCTTGTAGTTTGGTTTAGTTGCTTTCTTTCCGGGTAGAATCACCTGCTTTCTTTATTTCTTGACACACCTGTTGTGTTGACGGGGATGTACTTTGCAGTACGACGGTCCCGCGCGCCAAAAAGAACAGATCTACAAGCTGTCGACGCGTCACGACGCGACGCGTTGACAGCTTGTAGATCTGTTCCTTTTTCTTTAGCACGTGACACCCTCGGCCTCGGGCCAACGGTCTTTGTGAACACTGCAGCAAGCAACCAACCCCTTACCCCACTTCCTCATGCAGTGTCATAAAGTAAACAAAGAATTTAGTTTATAATCTTCAATTTGTAAGGGTAAAAGTTTAAAAGGAGGGGGATAACAGCTACATATTATTTATTATTTTATACGAGGCCATAATGAAACTGTATATTATTATTATTATAATAATAATAATAATAATAATAATAATAATAATAATAATAATAATAATAATAATAATAAACGGCGGTGGCCGAAAGGTTTGCGGAGCGGTCTTGTTATCGGAAGGTCGCCAGTTCGAATCCCCGGACCGGCACGTTAAAATTACCACCGCTGAAGTGCCCTTGAGCAAGGCATTGAACCCCTACCATGAAATGTTCTATGAGCAGGGTCTGGCTGTAAACAAGCATCTCGAGCTTAGTCCATTCACCCTGGGTAAACAAAGAACTTTACTTTACTTTAATAATAATAATGTCTCTTCAAGAGCTATGAGAACCCACAGAGGGCGCTGTTTTTCAATAGTTCTTTGTGCCGTTTCCCCTCAACGTCACACATACACATCCTGTTTACGTGGAAGCAGGAAGTGTCAGTGTCAGTGGTTGCATCTCTGGAGGAGTTTGGCTGTGTGGAGGTTGTGGATGATGTCGGAGGTTTCAGCTCAGTCCCTGCGGGTCGCGGAGATCCGGGACCCGGCGGCGCTGTTCGAGCGCTACAGCACAGAGGAGATCCGCGGCGTGGAGCGCAGGGTGCGCGGCGAGATCGAGCACAAGAAGGAGGAGCTGCGGCAGATGGTGGGCGAGCGCTACCGGGACCTGATCGACGCCGCCGACACCATCACCGAGATGCGGCAGTGCAGCGAGAGCGTGGTCCGCTCCGTGCGGGACATGAGCCGCTACTGTCACCACCTCAAACACCACCCGACTGTCCCTGCTGGGAGGACCAGCACCAACACCACCCTGAAACACAATGTAAGTACTGCTACTGTGTCACTGTCACCACCTAAAAGGCTAAAACACTACCTTTACTGTCCCTGTCCCTGCTGGGAGGACCAGCACCGTCCAACACCACCCTGAAACACAATGTAAGTACTGCTACTGTGTCACTGTCACCACCTAAAAGGCTAAAACACTACCTTTACTGTCCCTGTCCCTGCTGGGAGGACCAGCACCGTCCAACACCACCTTGAAACACAATGTAAGTACTGCTACTGTGTCACTGTCACCACCTAAAACACCACCTTACTGCTTGGAGAGACAACACTACCCTGAAACACAATGCAAGTATCGCTACTGTCACTCACCACCTCAAACACCAGTCCACCTTACTGCTGGGAGAGACAACACCACCCTGAAACACAATGTAAGTACTGCTACTGTGTCACTGTCACCACCTCAAACACCACCCGACTGTCCCTGTCCCAGAGTAATCAGAGAGTGGCGACACTAGCTTTGACTCCCATTGTAACAATGGAATGCGGAACTATAGCCCATAGGCACCCGCTTTGCAGCGAGATCAAAGCATGTCGCTACTCTCCTACTCTACACTCTGCCCTATCCCTACTGGTAGGACCAGCACCAATACCACCCTGAAACACAATGTACCGGACCTACCGGTAGGTACTAGCCAATGCAAGTGTTGCTACTGTCACTGTCACTGTCACCACCTCAAACACCACCTTGTGTTCCATTGTTTCAGGAGCAGTGGCAGGAGAAGTTCTACACCATGGCGTCTCAGATCAAGCTGCTACTAGAGATCCCAGAGCGGATCTGGAGCTCCATGGAGTCGTGTCAGTACCTGCAGGCCACCCAGCTGTACCTGCTGTGCTGTCACCTCCACAGAGAGCTGCAGCTGGACACCAGCTCCACGGGGACTCACTACAGCCCCGTCCTCGCACGCTTCCCCATACTCATCAGACAGGTCGCCACCGCTGGACACTTCAGGTACTGCCTCTCTTCACTGCCCAAGTTTGAATGAAATTTACATACTAAAAGAAATTGGCCAGGGGTCTGTACTTGGTTAGCTGAAAATACTGATGTACAAGGTCAAAATGTGTGGGGTTGCGTTATTGTGACGCATTGTGAGCTTGTAGACAGAATTAAGGATGCTAGGGTTCATATTAGAGGTCTGCATGCCCGACAGACCCCGGGCCGACCCGTTGATTAGGGCCCGGCTTTGGCCATTTTTGTATTAATGCATGTAGGTCAGACACGGGTCGGGCTCAGGCTCCTTAAACCTTACATGGGTTCGGCTCTCTGGCTTAAAAGTGGCAGAACCTTGTTAGGTTAGAGCAGGGCCGAACACCACAGGCCAGCCTCAGGTCAGTGCAGAGCCGTAGTTCATACGCGCTTCGAAAATAGCAGATCTTCAAGCCACATTTAATTTTGTTTGTTTTGAAAACATGTGGTGAAGAGCTTATGAACACAAACCATGTGAACCGTGTGTGGGGTTTGGTATGAACAGGTCCACCATCCTCATGGAGAGTAAGCTAGTTCTGCGAGGACGGGCCATATCGGACCAGGCCATCGCTGAGGCACTGGTGTCCACCATGCTACTGGAGGACAGCTCCGCAAGACAGGCCCTGCACGACTTCCTATTGGCCAGGAAGGCCTCCATTCAACAGCTACTTAGCCAACCACAGCATGGTAAGAAGATATTTCACTGAGCTCTTCTTGAACACAGAGAAATTGTGCATGCAAAAAGTAGAGCCTGACCAATAGCAGATTTTGGGTCTTATGTCGATCCCAATTTGCACAGTCCTAGACCACCAATTACTTGGACTACACTTATGCACAGAGCCTATATGACCAATCACAAAACGGTGTTCACAAACATGTATTAAAAACATTTTAAATATTGTTTTGGCATTTCCATGTCTGCTAAGCATCTACAGATATTTACACAACTGCACGGGGAAACGCAAAGTGGGGGGAGTCGGGACATTTATTTTCTACTCATTTTCAGAGCTGAGCTCAGAGTGTTATGGGGAAGCATTTGAACATTGTGGGAGCAAACACATCTGTCCTACTACTGCCCCTATTATATATATATTTTTTTACATTAAACAATGTTATTTTAGTTTCAAAATGCACCACCTGTAATGTACTACATTAGCCTTGTGGTTCTGATTAACAACAAATCTGTTTCCATGTTTTAGTTTTTCTTGTTTTTTGGACAAATGTCATACGATTCCAAACCGAATTGCCCCAAAATATGTTTTTGTGCCAGTCTGAAGTGGAACATAGTTGGGGGAGGCGTAATTCTGATGAATTATCCAAAACTCTTTCCGTCGTCTTGTCTCAGTGGCTGGAATCAAGGCCCAGGTGTGTAGCTTGGTGGAGCTGTTGGTGACCACGCTGTTCCAGGCCTACGCTGTCTTCTACCTCCCCCCAGAGGGCAGCCTCCGGCCTGGGGAAGGAGTGCTGGGCTGTGGCATGCTCTTCTCCACACTGGAGAACGTTACCACACCTACAGGTACAACATCTAGCGAGAGAGAGACAATATGCTAGATTCTCGCGTATTGTCTCTTTTTTTTCTTCATAAATCAGTGCTATTGAACACCCCTTTCGTCAGACTGTTTTATCCCGGATTTGTTTCCTGCTGAAATATTAACCACTGAAGTGATCTAATTGAGCCTGCCTGCTTGCTAAGAAAATAAATAGAATTTTGACCTTCATGCAGTACCACATGTCAACCAGTAAGTGTCCCACCATACCACAGGATGCGAATGTGTCAATCTAACAGCAGGAGACTACAACCAGTGGTAAACATAAACACAGTACACTACTTGACTACTGTACTTACTAACATTGAGTCAACCTGCTGAGACATGCTGGTCTAAAACAGTGGTTCTCAAACATGTTAAGGACCCTCAAATTTGGCCATGGACCCCCATTTGAAAAGATTTTGTGCCAGGGACCCCCATAGAGAAAATGTGTCAACATCGTTTGAATCGTTTGAAAAGTATTTTATTTTCGAAATTCTCAAAAAAATGAATAGCAGCTCAAGTTGGTCTAAAAAGCAGTGGATGGGGGAACTCTTCACACCTACAAAAGTTGTATTTTGTGTCACCGTAACGGTTTTGTATCATCATAACGTGTCCCCATGCAGGGAAAGGCAGGAGTGTTTTCCAGGACATGAGCACAGGGAACTGGTTCAGATACCTGCCTGCCTCCATCGCCGAGTTTCAGCCCGCCCTGCGAACCCTGGCCCAACCAATCCAGAGAGAGCAGCTCCGAGACACACTCCAACAGTGGATAGATACGTAAGACACAGACCATTAGAGGCAGACTCCTGGTTTGATCGTTTGTTTGTTTGTTGGTTGGTTGGTTGCATGTTTATCCTTTATGAATCTGTTGAGCAGCTTCCATGTGGAGGGAATTATTAAACCCGTTTGTCTAGATGGACTTATTCCAAACATATCAATATACTAGACCGCAATGTATCCATTAAATGAAGATTAGAAACACCTGTGTAGCCTTAGCTGGTATGCACTGATCAATGTAGCATGGGTTGGATTTGCCTCCCCAGTGTCTGGGGAAAATAGGTCGTTTTTTTTGGTAGTTGCTCAGATGAAACTTAATTGTGCATAGTTCTTTATCATGGAAGGCAGGTGTAGTCCTCTCCTAGTAAAACCCGGGAAAGCATCTGTCCATTTTAGATTTTAGCTCTATAGCAACATATGGTTTTCAGAAAACTCTTAGGATTTAGAACATTGGTTTAGATTCTAAATCCAAATCTGCTATTTTTGAAAACCACAACTTCTCAAAAATAGCAGATTTGGTACAAAACATTGTCAGAAGGGGGGCCTGCGGCCAAATACAGTACATATCAATTTTGGGTATCCATGGCATGAAAAAGTTTGAGAACCACAGGTTTGCCACAGCCACAAGGCATTTGTACAATCGGCCCCAGGTCTTAATGGGTTCAAACCACAGATGTCAATGCTAGTCTAAGTTACTAAACGATAAACCGTTCACATTGTTGTCCCCAGCTGTAAGGAGGATCTGTGTAGTGGCATCAGCAGTCTACTGGTGTATGTGAAGAGCCTGAAGGGCCTGGCGTCCATCAGGGATGCTGTGTGGGACCTCCTCTCTTCCGAGTCCATCAGTCAGCACTGGGGGTCCGTGTGTCAGCAGATGCTGGAGCGCCCCCTGGCCATGTGGGAGGACTTCCTGCAACAGCTGTTCCTTCAGCGTCTGCAGGTAACGCTGGATTTAGAGCTCAAACTAATGGAACTTAATCCGTTATTGGACAAAAGAAACGGTAAAAGCTACATTTTAATAAAACAATTGTTTTGGGGGAACTCTTTCTTTCATTGCATTCATTTCTTTCTTGCATTGCATTCAATTGGTCTGCAACGGTTTCTTTTTTTAAATGTATATTAATGCATTTAATGCACCTTATACGTTTATAATAACGTTTGACTTTTCTAAAACAAAAATGAGTCAGTGATTAATGAATCGTAGAGCTCAAGCACATGGCTTTGAAGGGTAGCAGATCTACAAGCTCTCAACATGTCATGCTGCAATGCGTTGTGGGCTTGTAGATCAGATTTTGATAAAAAATCACACCTGTGTGAACTGAGCAGTGCAACTATACATTTATTGTTATAGTTACTGTACTATACTGAGCAGTGAGCTCTGTACTGTATTGTACTGTACTGTACTGTACTGTACTGTACTGTACTGTACTGTACTGTACTGTACTGTACTGTACTGTACTTTGATTATTTTTGGAAGAAATCTTTGAGAAATGACAGTTACCGTGTGGGGGTCCCAGAACATACAGACATGCATACGAAATAACAGAGTTATGGTGTTGCAGCTTTCTGTGCTCGGACACGCATCAGTGCTGGGACGCGTGCACATACATACATAGGGAGTAGGGACACACATAGCTGCATAATGGAGCAGAGGCTCCATTATGCAGCTAAAAAAATAAAAATAAATAACTGAAAAAATAATTTAAAATAAAAATAAAACCGAAGCTTCGATTTTTTTGGCTCAGCACTAACAAATTCAGTACATTACTAGCTACATATTTTACCAAACTATATCTTCCTTGAATGTCCGCCTCCAGGCCATCACCCGTGAAGAAACCCAGGGAATTTCAGCCAGCTGCACCCAGCTCCTCAGCTCTGCTCTGAGAGACCTGGAGAGCCACTCAGCCCAGTCATCAGCACCGCCCTCCACGGGTGGCAACGGCAGCCGCACAGGGGCCCAGTACGAGGCAGATGTGGCTTCCTTCCTGTGGTCGGAGGGAGCGGGTGACCTGCTAAGCGACGCTGCCTGGGTGAGTGTGAGCCAGAGAGGCCAACAGCAGCAGCAGCAGTGTGGAGGTCTGGCCATGAAGACCCAGGCCCTGACACCCTGCGTGCAGAGCTTCTGTTCCTCCCTGGACGCCAAGCTGAGGAGCAGGCTGGACGACCTACAGTGCTACCTTCCCTCCCAGGACAAAGGTGGGAGCAAAGTGTGGGGCCGAAACTATTCAGTATTTCGGTAGCGATTCAGGAACATGCGTGAAAAACGGGAGGTATAAAGGTCCCCACACACACACACCGAGCGCGTTTTTCGGATTTTTAGCTGTGTTTCTCCATCGGTTTTCCAGTGTGCAACCACCTTAATTGCCTACTAAATTTATTCATTTGTGGGAGTGGCGTGGCTCCAATATTGATTTTGGACTTCATGTGACCAGCCTGTGACATCATCAATATGATGTCGGTGGTCTATGACATATCTATGGCATATGGCTCCAAATTTGGCCAAGGTTTCATTCAGCCCATTCAGAGCCCCGTTTACTTCCATCCATTATAAAATGTAAAAAAATGTAAAAATATTTCAAAAAGCACTTCTGTGGCCTGCTGGCAGCGTGCACAAGAAGTGTGACGCTGATTGGTGGTCCAGTGTGTGTACACACACACACACACACACACACACACACCGATCAAGATGATGATGACAATTTCATTCAGCGTTTGGACTGCGGTATATAATATTGAACCAATGAAACATAACACATTATGATTATTCCTCTCCCCAGCCTCCAGCACCACGTCGGCCCCACACTCTGTCTCTAACGGGTCCCCCAGCGGCAGGCGTCCCTCCACCGCTGTCGCCGCGTCTCCCTTCGACCGCTTCACGGACACGCCGGCCGTGGAGGACACCCTGCGGGAGAACTGCCTGGCGTGCATGCGTCGCATCCTGTCCTCGGTGCGCTCTGAGCTGGCCGCGGGGCAGGCCGGGGGTCCTCCGGCCCACCTCAGCACGGTGCTGTTCCTAGCCAGACTGTGCCAGTCCGTGGGAGAGCTCTGTCCCAACCTCAGGCGCTGCATCCTGGGTAGACGCGGCAGCGGTAAGGCCCGGCTCAGTTATTACATTCAGACATGCAAGTGTAGCTTTTCGGCAAAAATCTACGTTTTGAAACCAAATGAGGCACCAGTGTGCTTCATGCAAATCCATTGAGAAATGTTTTGGAAATGTTTAATGAAATGCTACTTCTGAGAACAGGGCAAGATCAATTTTACATTTGAAATGATCACGACCAGAAAAATAGTAATACTACTCTTTTGACAGTATGATCTATAATCTCATCAGGTGTCAGGTGAATGTTCATATCTTGCCTAATGAGTATAGATTTGTACTGATTGAGTAATTTCTTTTCTATGATCTCATCAGGGAATTACTAATCATATATTGCTCAATTCTGAGAGTATAGATTTGTACTGATTGATTCAAGTGTGTGTGTGTGTGTGTGTGTGTGTGTGTGTGTGTGTGTGTGTGTGTGTGTGTGTGTGTGTGTGTGTGTGTGTGTGTGTGTGTCCAAAATGTGTTTGGCACCCCTAAAACCCCCCCAAATGTTTCGTGCCTGTACATTATTATTTATAATTGATAATTTGTATATAATGACTCAGAATATTAATTATTAAGTAATTCACTCACGTAATGCCTTATCACAATTATTTGAGATTTGTTAACATGTATCAGTAATTCATCTTTTGATATATCTTCATGCATATCTGTTTTTATATATAAATATAATAACGGAAATGGCAGTGTGACCGGTTGTGAGTTATTGTTTTTTTTTATGTAACTTTATGTATAAGAAGTTAAGAACATATAAAAAGTTGCCACGGAACAACACAAGCACCAAAACCCGGAAGAGAATTCTGCCGGTGGGGGCCATCATTGTAAGAGATGCTTTCTGTGCCCGTTTTGGCTTTTTTTATAGTTGGTACCGGTCATTTTCAGACATCTCTGTATATCCAGGCTGTATATCCAATTGAATATATGCACCATAAATGTCATAAAATGTCATCATAAATGTAAATGTTCTTTATATGTTCGAACGTTCAATTCCAAATCACAATGAAATCATAAATCACAGTTATTTGTATGACAAATGAATGGTCTTAAATGTCCAGGGACGGAGGCCACAGGTAAAGGCACGCCGGGTCAGAGCAGGAAGCTGGGTAAAGCCAGGGGAGCGGTTCCGGAGGTGACCCCCGCCCAGGCCAAGTGGACCGGGCTCAACCAGGAGCTGTTCGCCTGTAGCATGGAAGCATATGGCATCTGGACTGACGCCCTCTCAAAGGTCAGGGTCTCAAACCTGAAAGAGTTAAAAGAGTTTGTTCCAAAGACGAGATCTCTATTTTTTTTTACCAACGACCAGCATCCGCCAAATTATATTTTGATTGACCGCGGACACCCATCTGAAAAGGTTTTATTTATTTTCCCAAAATAGCAGATGTACAAGCTCACCGTGTGGCACAAAGTGCATCGCAGCAAGACGCGTAGTGAGCTTGTAAGTCATAGATCTGCTATTAGAGTGCAACACCCAAGTGCAACCAAACCATAAATACGTAGACTTGTCTTTTAGTTGTACTCTAGCTCTTCTCCACTAGTCCCATCCTAACATTTTAGTCTAGTCTTTATCTGTTGATGAAATTGTCATTATGTTTAGCTTAGTTTTAGTCATCGTAGCTTATTTTTTATTTACTTTCCGTCAGTGAAAAAAGGTAGTCAACAAACATTTTTCATCATAGTTTTAGTCGACGTATTCAACACTGGTCTCCAGCTCCATCATGTTGTGTATGTTGTTGTTGGTGCAGGTACTTGTAGATCCGTTGTCTCCAGTACTTCACACCCAGTCTACAGGCTCCATCCTGACCACCGCCACTAACTGGGAGGAGATGGAGATCCAGGAGGAGGCAGAGTCGGGAAGCAGCGTCACGTCCAAGATTAGACTTCCCGCTCAGGTCAGTTCCATTCAACTACATGACAGCAGGTTATCCTGACAAGCATGTTGTAATATAGACCTTTTTTTTTCCTTTTCTTTTTTTGAAGCTGCAATTTTCTTTTTGAAGCACCTGTGTCATTTTATACTTTGGCTATTCAAAAATAGCAGATCTGCAAGCTCGTAGCATGTCACTTCGTGCCGCGCTATATGAGCTTGTAGATTCATGCCCTAGCACCCATCTCTTCAGACTCTACCTCACCCACATGTACTTGACACATTGTGTGTGTGTGTGTGTGTGTGTGTGTGTGTGTGTGTGTGTGTGTGCGTGCAGCCATCGTGGTTTGTGCAGTCCTTGCTGTTCCAGCTGTGTGTGGAGGTGAACCGGGTGGGGGGTCACGCTCTGCCCAGGCCCACCCTGAACCAGCTGCTACGCTCCTGCCTGGACCGGGCTCTCCAGCACTACCATGCACTCACACAGCCAGACCACCACAAGGTACCTGACACACACTGCTGCTTCTCAACCTGTAGAGCGCTCTGCGGGGTGGTTCTAGGGGTTTAGGAACCAAATGGACCCTTACGGGCCTGGTAACTCTTGAGTGCACAAATGGAACCAAATGGTCTAACGTAGACATGTACTGATACCGTTGTTTCCTTCCCGATTCCGATACCCATAACTTACGTATCGGTCGATACGAAGTACCGATCCCATAACAAATCTAGGACAGTGGTTCTCAAAGTGTCTTGAGGGGGTTCCAAATTGACCCTTGCAGGTCTGTAACTCTGAAAGTGAGGACCCTTGAGTAGAGTGTAGTACACATGGAACCTGTACACTCAGAGTTATAGGGGAGGTTTAAGAACCACTGATCTAGGAATAAATCAAAATTACATTAATAATTGTTCAAGTGCAGCTACAACTTAGTAGTTACTAGTTAATAATGTAAATACTGTACTATGGTATGAGTAACAGTCATGCAACATCAACTGAAGCATTCAAAATATGGCTGTAAATGAAATATCATGTGATAGATTACGCGGTAGCGGATCGACATAGACTGGCATACTCGCCGATACCGAAACCAACATTTTGGGCAGTATCGGCAGCTTTTCTGATACTGGTATTGGAACAACTGTACTCTATAAAGGCTGATGTATACTACAGTAGAACAACCAACGTCGGTTTGGCTGAGATACCTAGAGAAAAAGAAAAAGAAAAAAAACATGGAAAGACAAATTTTGTTTCATACTTCTTTGTTCCGGAAGCCAGACTGCTTTTGTGAAGGAGCGGAGGTACAGTATATCTCTGCTGTCGGGCAGAAACCACCTAAACTCCTTTATTTTTTTATTTTTCAGGAAATTAAAAATATAAAAAATATCAGGAAATATATATATATTTTTAAAACGAAGCAATACTAACAGATCAGCTCTGTTGTTAAAACAAGTTTTTACCACCTACCCGAACCCTCAGAACAAGAGGTGACCGTGCTTTTACGGTGGCAGCCCCTGAGCTATGGAACAGCTACCTCATCAAAGTTGGTATTGTGACTATTGTGCTGGAGTTAATTGCTTTAGCAGACAGTTTGAGGGTCGAATGGAGTTAGGTGGTTTTGTCAGAAGCACTTTTTAATACCTTTTATATTTGGTTCTACATTTTTATAACCAACACAGAGACGTAAAGGGTGTTCAATAGCATTGATTTATGGTAAAAAGAAATTGTAAAATTTCTAGCGATAGGTTGTGTTTATGAATGGTCACTAGACAGAGATTTCAGATGTGTTTTTGTACCTCCTGGAAGTTGCCAATAAACTGCAACAAGATGGTGGTCTCCTGCCTCACACTTTTCCATTGTGGTTCCATTCCGTTAACAGGAGGGACAGTTCCCTATGACCCAGAACAGAGCCTTGCAGCTGCTATTTGACCTGCGCTACCTCAGTGCCACGCTGGGAACAAGACCCGAGGAGGGCAAGAGCTCCCGCTCCCAACAAGACCCCAGGTACCATATACAGTGTATACTGTCTGTCGACTCATTGTTAATGACATTGTTGTTAATGACGTCATTGTTAATGATGTTGACGCGTCAACGTGTTGATTAACTCCCTGCTCATATATGGACCACAGGTGCCGAAATAGAAACCATATTTTATACTTTGGCTCTCTGTACTCTTCCCTTTCTTTTTAAGCAAACATTTTGGCTTTTGAAAATTACGTCATATGGCAGCCAAGTCTATGAACTTTTAATGTTTGTATAGGGCAGCAGTTAACATACTATTTATGATTTTCTGTCTGTGTGTGTGCGTGCGTGTGTGCGTATTGCAGGGTCCAGGAGGTGTGCGATTGGTTGGAGAGCTACATCGACCCCTTTGATCTGGATGTCTTCACTCCGCATCTAAATGCCAACCTCAACCGCCTATCGCAGAGAACATCGGTACCGTCAGCCACCAGACCCATCGAGAGAGAGTTGCGGCACGCTTTGATCTCATCCCAAAATGGGGTGCTATGGGCTGTAGCCAAGACAGAAATAGCAAGACATGTCATCTCCGGTTTAGTTCCCATACAGTATCTGCGTGAAGTAGACAGACACCTTTTTAGGAGATGGGAAGCAGGTTGCAACCTAATATTTCCAGTGGGAGAGTGAACGTGAACACAGCTTCTGAACAATTCTTTAACTCCATGGTCACTGAACTAAATATTGGACCCAATCACCACAAGCCACAAAATATTCCCATGATTTTCTTACCAAAATGGCTTTTTTCTGAGAAACAAATCAGGAGAAAATGTACTATATTATTGACCTTTCTCTGTCCCACCAACACATGCAGCGGGATCTAGCACCAGTAACCATAGGGCGCTTGAGATTTGCTGGCCGACCATTTGTAGGATTTGTGTACCAGTCGGCTCTAGTGGCTCCAATTGGGATGGACTATCGTCCTAAATTAACAATCTTTGGTCTTTAGTTCTTCCTCATTAAAATCTTCCGCATTCCATTGGTAGGCTATTCTAGTGGCCTCTCTCTCTCTCTCCCTCCAATAGAATAGCACATGCATGTATGCCCCACTACACAGTATGTCCATTGAAGTAGGAGGTCTCTCCACAATTAATATCATCATAACTCACTGAATTCTCAACCTATTTTCAGTTTGTCAGGAATGTCAGACATGTAGTTATGTTATGATGTAGGACATGTGGTTAAATAAATACATCAAAGTTGTATAGAATGTAATGTAATTCTGTACAACTCAGGCATATGTCGTGCAGTGTAGTTCTGACATGGGGTGGATGTTGATGTGCCTCACTGGCCAATGAGGCGTCTACCAGTTTATGTCTCTGGTAGAATTACACCGCTGTACCTTCAACCAGTTGTTGTCAATCTTTGTTTTGCTTGGTTTATTAAGTGCACTGTTGTCGTGGTGATGTGTGTGTTGCCAGGTGTTGCTGGGCCTGTTGACGGGCACAGAGAAGCAGTTTGTGTCACGGAGCAGCAGCAGTGTCACCTCCCAGGAGCCCTACAACATCCTGCCCCTGGCCAGCAGCCAGATCAGGTGAATTGTAGTTCTGTACATGACCTTTTGTAGTTCACTGAGACGTCTGTGTTTAGAATGTGACATGGAGTGCACTCTGGGGACTTATGCATCCAGTGTAGCATTATTCAAATCATAAAAGTATGGATTTTGAATGTGGAAGTTAATGCATTTGAATTGTCAACCAGTGGATCTCAAAATGGGGTCCTTGAGGATATTCAAGGGGGTCCCCAGTCAAAAGGAGGAACAGTTTAACTATAATATCTGATCTATAAGCTATGTGAGCTTATAGCTCTGCTACCTTTGAAACATTATTTAAAGATCTTTTGGAATTATTTTGATAAATAATTTCTTATAGATCTGTTCTTTTTTGGTACACAACAATGTTTATTTAGCTTTCAGCATGATCACAGGTTTAAAAAGACTGGTGCCATTAAAACTGAATTATTAGTACAATATTAAACTTCCATCTCAATAAATCTAAAATGTACTGTTGTCTATCTAAACATCTGACAATCTAAAATATAGGATTGGTGATTGCTTTTATCTCTGTTTGGCATCTTGGGATATCCAGTTCCTTGTTTGGCCCATAGAGTTATAAAGAATAATGTGAGGACTGGGAGTGACAACCCCGCCCCCTGTGGTGTTTTGAAGCACCTGGAAGACTGCCGGAAGTACCATGATTATAACTCGATGGCTCCAGCAGAAGTTGAGTCTCAAATTTGAGACCACAGTTACGCCCATGACGTCACTGAATGTCTGTACACCTCCATGAACGTGCTGCAGTTCCACTTTTGGCCAGTAGGTAGTGGCAGCTTCAATGTTGGCCAGGCCTTCTGGGGGCTTGGCAAAATATGTCCTTCCTGCGGCAGGGTAGCCAATTTCTGAAGTTGGACTTAAATGGCTTCCTGGCAAATTTGAGACACAGTTAAGTGTGCTTCTTTGCACATTGGGTAGGGTCTCGGATCTCGGACCCCCTACTACAGAGTATAAATCAACTAGGCTGAGCATGTTTTGAGTCTTCCATGTCAGTTAACCTATGCGTACATAATCAGCTTTTACTGTTTAATTAATATTTCTTTCCTGAAGAAGATCCCAGTGATGGAAACGTTGAATTAATAAACCAGTGGAGCTGAGTTATTCCTTACCAGTGTTGTGGACTCTATTTCTTTCTCTAATTAATATTTCTGATCATAATGCTTCGCTATTTTATTTTGTGACTATCAATAATGCAGATTTGCAGCTGTTAATGTTTTGTGTCCTTCCCAGGTTCGGCTTGCTGCCTCTGAGCATGACCAACGCACGCAAGGCCAAGTCAGCCATCAGGACTACTACCACCACACGTCCACTGGTAAGACCTACAGTAACACCACAGCGAGATGAAGCCTGATCTAAACGGAAATAACCGATCTATGAGCTCACATTGTGAGCTCATAGATCGACTATTTCCAGGGTCATCATTTCCTGTGTCATCCATTTGTCAAGCAAAACTTTTTAGATGCCTTGAAAAGACTCAAATATAACAAGCCTAACATGTTGTTAGCTTGAAAATAATTTCTTGTCAGCAAGCAACATCGTCTTTCTACAGAGAATTATACATTTGGAAACCTTGTATGTCCAAAACTGTACCTTTTTATTATTATTTTAATAACATTTTTAAATAGTTAAAATAGCAGATCTACAACTTCACAGAGCCTGTAGATCTGCTATTTTAACTAATTTTGTGTGACACGTGTATGATGAAGTAGGACATTATTATTATTTTAATATGTGCACATCTGAAGCATGGAGATACAAGGTTTCAGCCCTACAGTGACTTTTTATTTATTTATTGATTCATTTGTGTTGTGTGTTATTCTTTTGGGTAAATATTGTTTTGTTAAACCCTCTGCCTTTGCCAGCATTATTGAATGTGGGAGTCACAGGCAAGTCCCCCTGATGGCCCGCTGCTGTCACTGCAGTCAGTGTGTGTGTGTGTGTGTGTGTACTGTAGTTGTAGATGCTCATGCATAATGTGATTAGTGCATTCAAAAGAACAGGGTTGCACTCAATACGTACTTACGTAGCTTGTTTTATACCCTTTTTTGTATACATGTCACAGTTACCTCCACAATTAATACCACCCTTGATAAATACGCTAATAATAATAATAATGATGATGATCATCACCAGCACACTTTTCTTCCTTAATTGATAAATCTGAAATCAACCTCATGAACATTGTAATTACAAATTATGTTTCAAGAAAATAGGTTTCCTGTATGCATAGATAGATAGATAGATAGATAGATATCAAACTTTATCAAGGCCAAGGGTGCTGATAATTGTGTATTTTACTGTACATCCATATATGATATTTAACCATCCAGCCTGTTGGTTAAATATCCAGAATAACTTTGCTTGGTATAGACTTACCACGCTAGTGTTCTGTCTTGTCTTGAGCCAAATTCAACATTCTACTTGAGTGCAGTCTTATTCTTCTGCATAGATGGTATTCATTGATGAGAGTGTAGTAGCCTACCTGCACGTTTGCAGAGTGTGATTGTACCATATTACTGCTGCATTGTGCAAGACCTGAGAATAATATGAAGGCTTTATTCAGACATAACAATATGGACATGCACTACAAGCCTCCATGTTGTTCCCACCTACTTTCTAATGTTTAAAAGGTGCTGCAATTCTTCTTTTTTTCCCTTCTTTTATTTTGTTAAAACAAACGGGTTGTAAGGTTAAAGCTCTATATTCTGAGAGTAATCGTTGTGTTATTTATTGTTCAGTAGCAGAAGTCCCAATTTCATCCAATCAGGAGAGTACCAATTTGTCAGCTTCAATTGTCTGCTCATTTTGGTTTCATCACTTCCAATTTCAATTATTTTGTGTCCTGTAGGGGTTCTATCTCCTGACTGGATAACATTGGTATCCCGTCCTGAAAAAAATATTCTGTCTTCAAAAGAGACAGAGAGATGACTTAGTTGGATAGTCTATAGCAATTATTACTATCACAATATAGAGCTATTTAACACTTATTTTAACAAGACTATCACTTCCCACCACCTTTAATTAGCTTGTTGTGAGCTAACAATTGCCCATGTTTATCAGTACAGTATATATCATAATGCAGCTTTAATATGTGAACCAATGACTGTTAGTCTTGCAGGAGGAGAGAAGAAAGGATTGCTTTTATGCTCGATGAATGACCTCCTTGTTTAATGATTGTGGAGCACCAGCCTTGCATCAGCTTTGTTGCGAGATCTGCACTGGACGGCAGCCCATGTAGTTTTACTGACCCTGCTTAATTTGTAATTCATCATACGACGACGTCATGTGCAAAAAATAGTGGATCTAAAAGCTCACAACATGTTGTGATGTGATGTATTGGGTGCTTGTAGATCTTCTATTTGCAGCATGTGACAGCATATAAATCAGGCCTCATGGCCTGCTAATGATAGAGCACAATCCCAACCTCACGTTAATATAATTTGTTGAGCCATAAAGCCATGTAAAGCTATTGTGACGGGTTTGTGTATGTGTCTATTTGTGTATACTGTACGTAAAACAGTGCATTTACAGTACCGGTAAGAAGAGCCACTTGTAATCAGGCGCGTAGCATGGATCAAATGATTGACTGGGCAAATTAGCATCGCAGGGGGGGGGGGGGGGGGGGGCTAGGGGGCTAGCGCATCCCCAGCCGATAGGTGTGAAGTGTGAGCGGGATTTAAAACAAACAACAAAGGCGGCTTGCATGCTGTGGTTTGCTATAGGCTACTAAACAGAAATCTGCATGCACAAGGGCTGCCAAAGTAGGCCTATAGGCTATCTTTTGTTGTTTTTCTTGTTTTTTTGCCCCCTCTCTTCGAAGTTAGACTGGGCCAGCTCTAAACTGACTGGGTGGCCCAATGGACCCTACGCTGGTGCTTGTAATGATTAGTCAACACTAGTTTTATGTCTAAGTCTACTTACAGGACGTAGATAGACATTTGTAGTACGTGACACCAGAGCTAATAAATGTTTGTACTGGCGTCGGTACCCAAGAGCGCTTCATTTTGTTTGAGCTGCCATGTATGATTTATTTTCACCACTCATTCGCACAAGTTATGTGCAGTGTGCACCCCTGTATATAGCACCTATCACCAGTTATGTGCAGTGTGCACCCCAGTATATAGCACCTATCACCAGTTGTGTGCAGCCCTGTATATAGCACCTATCACCAGTTATGTGCAGTGTGCACCCCTGTATATAGCACCTATCACCAGTTATGTGCAGTGTGCACCCCTGTATATAGCACCTATCACCAGTTATGTGCAGTGTGCAGCCCTGTATATAGCACCTATCACCAGTTATGTGCAGTGTGCACCCCTGTATATAGCACCTATCACCAGTTATGTGCAGTGTGCACCCCTGTATATAGCACCTATCACCAGTTATGTGCAGTGTGCACCCCTGTATATAGCACCTATCCAAAGCGCTTAACAATGTGCATTTTATCGGGAGCAATTAGGGGTTCAGTGTCTTGCTCAAGGACACTTGGCAGGCACTAACTCTGGGGGAGCCTGGGATGGAACTGGGAACCTTCACTAACTCTGGGGGAGCCTGGGATGGAACTGGGAACCTTCACTAACTCTGGGGGAGCCTGGGATGGAACTGGGAACCTTCCGTTTCCAAACCAGCCACTCCCTCCTGAGCCAGGGGGGGGGGGGCTAGGGGGCTAGCGCATCCCCGGCCGATAGGTGTGAAGTGTGAGCGGGATTTAAAACAAACAACAAAGGCGGCTTGCATGCTGTGGTTTGCTATAGGCTACTAAACAGAAATCTGCATGCACAAGGGCTGCCAAAGTAGGCCTATAGGCTATCTTTTGTTGTTTTTCTTGTTTTTTTGCCCCCTCTCTTCGAAGTTAGACTGGGCCAGCTCTAAACTGACTGGGTGGCCCAATGGACCCTACGCTGGTGCTTGTAATGATTAGTCAACACTAGTTTTATGTCTAAGTCTACTTACAGGACGTAGATAGACATTTGTAGTACGTGACACCAGAGCTAATAAATGTTTGTACTGGCGTCGGTACCCAAGAGCGCTTCATTTTGTTTGAGCTGCCATGTATGATTTATTTTCACCACTCATTCGCACAAGTTATGTGCAGTGTGCACCCCTGTATATAGCACCTATCACCAGTTATGTGCAGTGTGCACCCCAGTATATAGCACCTATCACCAGTTATGTGCAGTGTGCAGCCCTGTATATAGCACCTATCACCAGTTATGTGCAGTGTGCAGCCCTGTATATAGCACCTATCACCAGTTATGTGCAGTGTGCAGCCCTGTATATAGCACCTATCACCAGTTATGTGCAGTGTGCACCCCTGTATATAGCACCTATCACCAGTTATGTGCAGTGTGCACCCCTGTATATAGCACCTATCACCAGTTATGTGCAGTGTGCACCCCTGTATATAGCACCTATCACCAGTTATGTGCAGTGTGCACCCCTGTATATAGCACCTATCACCAGTTATGTGCAGTGTGCACCCCTGTATATAGCACCTATCCAAAGTGCTTAACAATGTGCATTTTATCGGGAGCAATTAGGGGTTCAGTGTCTTGCTCAAGGACACTTGGCAGGCACTAACTCTGGGGGAGCCTGGGATGGAACTGGGAACCTTCACTAACTCTGGGGGAGCCTGGGATGGAACTGGGAACCTTCACTAACTCTGGGGGAGCCTGGGATGGAACTGGGAACCTTCCGTTTCCAAACCAGCCACTCCCTCCTGAGCCACTGCTGCCCCTTTACTTACAGGCAGGCGCGCCATCTGAGTTAGCAAGCCGCGGAGGGCGGAATAGGTTTTTCACCAATCACATGGTGGTTTTGTGGTTTCACATACTTTGGGCTTCAGGATAGCCTAAGGAGGTGTACACTGTTGTGTACATTATTACAAATATATACTATCACACATTACAAGTATATACTATCACTGTATGCAATGCTGTCCAGTAAAGGGTGCTGAAAACTCAAGCTTTCCTACTGTTTGTCTCCCACTGTTTTCCTGTTGCCTGGCTGTGTCCCTCTCAGCTTTCCTTCCGTATGTCTTAATATAAGACAGTGGTTCTCTAACTTTGTATTTATTTATTTCAAGGACCCCCAGTTAAGATAGGCCTATACATTAGACCACAGACACCCATAACTCTTGAGAGTGTACAAATGGAGTTACAAATATGTAGAGTCTGACCATTTTTGTTCTTTCAATACTTTATCTGGTGAACCCCCTCAAGGAACCACTGATGAATAGGACATGGTAGCCTAGAGGTGTGCATAGTTGATCCACATGGATCATCACCGTTCACTGGAGAGACAGGTAGTGTTTCAGCCCAAGATAGTTATAGTGTTTTCAGCAGCCTGTGGTGGACACTGCTGGACAGATTGGCAGATTGGCAGACAGAGGGCCCTATTTTGAGTGTCTTAAGTACCATGACTTAACTTAAGACCGGGAGGTGTGGTCAATGCTGTTTGGCTATTTTGAGTGGCCAAATCGCATCAGTCACGCCTACATGTCTTAATTTAAGTCATAACACCTGGTACTTAAGATGCGCAAAATATGCCCCAGAGTGTCATATGTAGGTCTACTGGCAAACAGACAGCTTTATTTACAATAGTTTCACATGGATTCATGGCTCAACTTAAAAAAACAACATAGTTTACGCCCCACTCTCCTTTGAAACATGAAACTCAAGTTGAGATTCTATCCATATAAAAGCACTCTACTCTTTGGTAGAGGTTTGGGTTGTGTACTTAGTACCTTAGCTTGTCATGATGTAACTCCAAATAGTGGTGAGATATTTCAATAGATGTTCCGTTGATTAAAAACTGATCATCCAAAATACTCTCCTCTTTGTCTCATCTTGCAGGTCTCTGTCACACCTTTAGCACACAAATGAGCAAAGACAAAGCGGATTCTGCCAATGTAAAACATTACTCGACTTGACTTTAATAATCACTGTGTTTGCTATGGCGTGTAGTAACGTTATCAATCATTGTAAGCTGACAGAAGAAAGTAGTTTTATACATTGCCAGCGGCGGCTTTGTTACTGTACATTTTAGAGCTGTTTCACTGACTGTAATGTAAGACAATGATGAGACTATTTGGTGTTATCAGTTTTGGATCGTCACACATATTTTGAGTTGCATCATAACTCCATAAACACCCAAACCTCTACCAAAGTATCTCTGTGCTCTAAGCTTAATTTATACTCTGCAGTTAGGACAATGTAGTCACTTACCAAAAATCATTGATTTTCAATCTGTTATTTTTGGCAAGCCACACTGTCATACAACATACTATATAGACATACTACTATAGAGTATAAATTAGGCTTGGTGCGGCTCTTCTGAATTTAAGACCAATTATTCATGTTCTTTTCTATTTCTCTGCTAGGCTCCTCCCACGTCAACACCAGCCAATGGCAACACTTTCCGCCCTGGCAACTTGTTCAGGCAGTTAGCCAATCAGGAGGAAGAAACTGCAGCTCCGTCGTTGTTCAAGTTGGGTTGGCTATCAAGCATGTCTAAATAACACTACTGTTAACATGTGTGGCTGAAACTGTACAGTAACTTTAACACTACTGTTAACATGTGTGGCTGAAACTGTACAGTAACTTTGTAAAAAAATAAATAATAACCTGCTATTTTGACAGCCTGCTTTTTATGTAATTTCAAATGTATTCACCTGTTATTTATCAACATGGTCAAGCAACGCTGTAATATTACTGATGTAAGATCAATAAATTCTGGAAATTTAATTGAGGTTGTTGCTGTTTTATGTAATTTATTGATTATAGACACTACCTTTGTTTTTTAATTGTCTTTTTATATTTCCACCTGTTTTCCCACCACCAGTGAACATCAGACTCGTTGCTGTCGGGTAGAAACAATGTACGTTCAAAACTGTAACTTTTCAGAAAATGAAGGGAAACACATTCACACACACTGTGTTCCTATGGATCCAATGTAGTTGAATTTAGTATAATTTGTTATATTTGTCAAGTCAACTTCTCAATACTTTTCATTGGTTGAATATTTATAAATCCTACAGACACTAAAGAAAAAGAAAAGAGAAAACAAAGTGAAAATAGTCGATCTATCAGCTCACAAGGGGCCACGATGCAATACGTTTTGAGCTTGTAGATCTGCTATTTTCACTAGTAGGGCATTTATTTACGCTTGTGTGAAGTGAGGGGGCTCTTATCAATCATCATGCATCATCATACATCACATTCCATGCTCAGCCAATCAAATCATCGCTATGGGGTACACACAAAGCTGGGCATAGGATAAGTTGGGCATAATATACACTACAGTATAGGAACTTTTTGAGGCCTCTCAAAAAGTAGGAGATATGGAGATACAAGGTTTCTGCCTGATGGAAAGAATATGTTCAATCAGTAGGCTATAGATGTCATTGTAAATGTTAAACCAGTAACATTCACATAAAACACACATCGTGTTAAACCATGTATTTACTCATGTATTGTTTTATTTGAATCAGATTGAAACCCTTCACACAGATGAGTGCTCTTGTTGTCTCCACCAGGCCGAAGGCATGGGGAGAGAGTATGTTTTGCACTCCGTCCGTCCGTGTGTCCGTCCTTCCGTCCGTCCGTTACCAGCTAATCTCCGGCACCGTTAACCTGGTCGATGCCAAATTTTGTGATGAACCTCTGCCCCATATTTTCCAGAACGGCCTGTTATAGCGCCACCATGAGGCAGCTTTTCACATGTTTTACCTAAAACTGCACCGATCTGCGTGAAACGTTGCATGCACACTCCCTAGAGGCCAAGGACAAACCTTTGACCTGCATTTTACGCATCTGCCTTTTATAGCGCCACCAGGAGGCCGAATTTTGTAAAACACATTTTTTGATATTGCTCCTCCAGATTCTGTCAAAAAATCTCACAAATCGTTACACAGTATCTCTATGGTCATGTGCTCAAGTCGGATCTGTCCAAAATTTCATATTCCATCCTAATTGGCTATAATTGGCTTTCACAGTTTGCCCCGTTTAGAACAAAAGCCTCAAATCATGAACGCAGCATGCAATTTACGTGAAATCTTTCACACATTTTCTTACTAGGCTGAGGAATATATCCCACCCTTTTCACATTGGCCTGTTATAGCGCCACCAACAGGTTGATTGTTGCAAAACACATTTTTGGAACAAAATGCCTCAAATCATCCAATTGCCATCAAAGGCGTATGAAGAAATGGCACCCTTTTCACATTGGCCTATTATAGCGCCACCAGTAGGCCACAACCTGACCTGCCCTGGTGGAGACCTGTGCCCCGAGGGGCACTTTTTCTAGTTTTATTTGAATCAGATTGAAACCCTTCACACAGATGAGTGCTCTTGTTTTATTTGAATCAGATTGAAACCCTTCACACAGATGAGTGCTCTTGTTTTATTTGAATCAGATTGAAACCCTTCACACAGATGAGTGCTCTTGTTTTATTTGAATCAGATTGAAACCCTTCACACAGATGAGTGCTCTTGTTTTATTTGAATCAGATTGAAACCCTTCACACAGATGAGTGCTCTTGCAGCCCGGGGTGCTGCAACACAAGGTATTGAATAGCCAACTTATAAATGGATAAAGTGGTTAAAATGGTTGTGATGCTGCATTAACTACTTTTGCTGAGGACCCCCTGGAACCCCCCAAACACCACTTTGAGAACCCATGCCCTAAGCCTAATGCACTGGGTCCAACATTGTGTTTGTTTGTTTTCCCAGCTGAAAATGGTGCTCTTCTGTAGTGCTCATCCAAACACCAGAAGTTGAATATAGTGGACAATAGCCTCTAAATGTGACAAACTCTGTCTGTCTGTCTGTCTGTCTGTCTGTCTGTCTGTCTGTCTGTCTGTCTGTCTGTCTGTCTGTCTGTCTGTCTGTCTGTCTGTCTGTCTGTCTCTCTCTCTCTCTCTCTCTCTCTCTCTCTCTCTCTCTCTCTCTCTCTCTCTCTCTCTCTCTCTCTCTCTCTCTCTCTCTCTCTCTCTCTCTGTGTCTCTCTCTCTCTGGCTATGTTTATCCATACGTCCTTCCCATTCATTCAGTGGTCACCTAGCTACTCCTACAGTATCACAATCTCTCGTTATATTAAAAGGATCTCTGGCTAATAAGACCTATATGTCTTAAAACTTTATACTTGCTCTCTATAACTTTCTAATTTGAAAATTAGAAATGGAAAAACACCTTATAGACTAGGCTTGATTTCAGAAAATGTGCTTATTTAAAGTGCTGAAGGCAAATCGTGTTAATTTATTACATACATGTTTTCTAGGGGTATTAAGGGCTGCTGAATCCAAATCTGCTGTATGTATAACTCAAAAATGGATGCTAAGCCCTCAAAATTGACCATTTACAGATGGCGGCCACCACTGTGCTGAAATATATTACATAGCATCTTTTTGACCAAAAAAGGTATAGAAACACACACACACACACACACACACACACACACACACACACACGTGCTCTCAAGAGTTACATTATTGTTAAACATCTGCATTACTACATTTAAAAGAAGTCTACACAATTAGAGAATGTAGAAGAATTGTCTTTCCTGTTCTCTCCTAATGGTACCAACATCAAATACAGCATGGAATTGTGGACAAAATCTTACATTTTGGTTCGGAGAGGCTCAATCTCATCAAATTGTGGTGGCTCAATTGCCGAAAAAATAATGGGCCTTGACATGAAAAAGGTTGAATACCACTGCCCTATAGTACAGCGAGACTATGGAGAATATACCATCAGCATCAACAGATTGGACTCATATGTTTTGGTCATGTCCAAACCTGGTGGATTACGGCAGGTCTGTTATTTATGCATTTAATATTTGTATTAAGGTTTTGCAAAAAAAAGAATTGAAAAGAAAAAGAGAGAAAAAAAAGGAAAAAAAGCATAAACAAAAAAAAAGAGAGAACAGGGCATGATTTCAAATCAATGAGTTACACTGCTAGAGACTAGAATATATCATATGGAAAGTGGAGGACACACAGATGTTGCATGCAGACTAAATGCTAAGTGGGATCAGTGAGACATTTGAGCAATGTGTTCTAAGAATTGCTGCCAAATCGCATGGAACTTGCTTGAATTATCCATCATAACATAACACATTTTCTCCATGTGTAATATACAAGTCAGTTCAGATAACCAAGCCTGGTTGGAGTGAGGTCTGTTATTTCTGAAATACTAGGACTGGATGTGAGGTCTGTTATTTCTGAAATACTAGGACTGGATGCAGTGGCGTGCACAGACATTTAGGGGCAGGTGCTCAAGTGAAAAAGGGCACCTTGTGCAGCGCGTGGAACTGGTCGGTTGCCTTAATAGTGTGACTGAGATGTATAGATTTTGGGGCCTAAATAATATATTAGAAGCTATTTTATCAAGAATTTATCAATGTCACCATGGTCCACATACTGTAGTCAGTACTGTACAAAAAAAACTTTTTATGCTTGTCCTCCAACAGCATATCGTTAGGCTCATTAAAGGTGTAATTCACTGTCATCCACTTTAATGTCTAGACTTTGAGCTTCCTCCTTTTTGGCTGTGGTTGAAAGCAGGTGACACACACACCTGCTGATAAGAAGAAATAAAACAGGATAAGAATAAGGACGACCTTACTGGCTAACACAGGGGTTCTCGACGTTTTTGGCTGGGGACCCCCGGAAATGCTTTGACCATGTCTCGGGACCCCCTCCCCACCCCCAATACCCAAACTGACTGCAAAAACAACCTTAATAATAGAGAAAATATATCATAAATAAATACTGAAACCAGATATAATCATTAAGGAAAGTGTATGCATGTACTCTGTGTACTATATGTAAACTCTTCATTTCCATTTTCCAGCCATTCACTTGCAATTTCTTGAGGAAAGAATATACTGTGTATGAATTGAATTGTGAGTCTGTCCAGCGCCTCAGTGAGGTGCATAAAGTTAATGCGAGGCCAAAACAAATGTATTATGGAACAAGTAATTGTTCGGATCAAATGACTGATGATGATGATATATACAGACAATGTCAGAAGTTGTATGCTCAAGCAAACACTATTGCCCGAAAGTTCTGTTCAAGGCATATTGCACACCGCTTTATACTGCACACCTGTGGTCATGTTATAAAAAGTCTAGCATGCACAGGTTGCAAGTTGCATATAATGATGCCATGAGAATACTCCTTAAACAACCCAGAGGGGGCAGTGGTACCAGATCACTGCTGGAGTGAGGACTTTTAAAGCACTTCTAAGAAATCCAATGTTTAAGTTTATGAAAAGGCTGGATGTGTCAACAAACAGTATCATTGTAGCGCTTTCAAGCCCCTCAGTGAGCTGTTCACGTTATACATCAAGGTTAAGGGTACACTGCCTAAAACGCCTGTATGTTCTGCCTGTGGGTTAAGTTATGCAAGTTATGTATTTGTTTTACATTCTTTTATGATTTTTTTTTTTTTATTGCTGTTGTATCCTGTATCCTGTTGTATCTCTTGTATGTTAACCCCGTGTATGTATCCCTATGGACCTGCGTCTGCTAATAAAGTTGAATTGGTTTTTTTATTGACTGTCTACAACGTAGACAGTCAATAAAAAACCAATAAAAGTCCTTTGACTGCTGATATTCACCGTTTGACGTAGACTCTACGTCAAGCGGTGAATATCAGCAGTCAAAGGACTTTTATTGCAGATGATTAAAGTACAGTGTCCATTTCATAATTATGCTTTTATATTGTTTTGTATTGCAACATAGTTACCTAAAAGATGATCGTCCGTGCCAACTTAATTACATTCACTGCAATAAAAGTCTTGCTTCACTGCCGTCCTTTGACCATGCACTGATACTCACAGTTTGACGTAGGACAGTTAGTAAAATTAACAATTACTTCATTACAGTAGTTTGGCCATATATAAATATACATATATACACACACACACACTCCATAACCTTTGATTGGATGGGCAGGACGCACGTTTGGGTGGGCTATGCCCACCCTTGCCCCCCCTTAGAACCGGCCCAGACACACACACACACACACACACACACACACACACACACACACACACACACACGCATAACGTTAACCTCGTGAGTGACTGAGTGGCATAATTTAGCCTACTCCCCTGTTTTATTACTGTTAGTTGTGTAAAGAGATAATAAATGTAGGTTTATGATTTCCATGAAACCATGTGGTTTCAAGAGAATAACCGCCTGATACACAGCTCAGCATATCAGTCAGTAGGCTGGGGTGCAAAACCCAAACACTGAAATAAATAAAACTGTACTACACCATGCCATACGTACATATTAGGGATATGACACTACCGAACTCATAGCTAGTGGCAAACACATGCTAATATACTTAAATTAGCTTCAATGAGCTTCAATGAGCTTCAATTAATTTTATAAGATTTAAGATACATTCATGACCTTCGGGTATTAACCATGTTCTACTAGTTACTCGACTGCCAAAAGGCCAAATTTAATTTCTATACAGAGGGGGGGGGGGGGGGGGGGGGGGGGGACCGAATTGGTTACCACTCTGTCAGACACATTTTTTGATGCTGCATTAAAAAACAATTAACTCAACCTCTTCCTGTGTGAGACTTGGTCTCAGCCTATTCTAGTACTCCAGGATACACTTTAGCGATAGTTTTCAACCAGTGGTCCTTGAGGGGGTTCCAGGGGGTCCCCAGCTAAATGATAGAGAGTAACCAAATGGACCCTTATAGATCTTTAACTGAGTCCTGAATGGTCAATTGGTGCCACGGCTGATTTCCCTGACACCAATGCCAAAAGCATGCAGGGAGATCACGTCATGCAGTTGCACAAAGGGGTGTCTCAGTCAACGCTGCGGCTGCAGGAAAGGACACATGGAGTGCATTGAAGCGTGCAGTTGCAAGAAACTTGGCAACACCTGCCAGAACACTGAGGATGACTGGGACTAAGTCCATGTGTCTGCTGCATGCAAATACAAGTCAGAAACACAAATTAAGGCTTGAAGCAATATTCATCATAACAAATAATAAAAAAAATATTATTAATTACTAAAGAGGCCAATTTTCACAATATAAATGATATAAAAGTGGTTCCTTCACAATTGATCTTAAATATGAATATGTCAATGTATTCCCCATATATGAAAACATAAAAAATGACATTTCAGTCTATTTTCTACCTTATTTAGTCAAACATATATAGTTTTATTATGTTTCAGCACAGTGGTGGCCGCCATCTTTAAATGGTCCATTTTGAGGGCTTAGCGGCCATTTTTTTGTTATACATACAGCAGATTTGGATTCAGCAGACCTTAATACCCCTAGAAAACATGTATGTAATAAATTAACACGATTTGCCTTCGGGGTTCATATTTTTGGGAAACGGACCCAGTCTAATCTATCTTAGAAATAGTCAGTTTTTCACACAATAGCGTGTATAATGTATTGTTGACCTATTTCTACCATATACAGTTCAATTTTGACCCCTCTCTTTCACGTGGAACTATGGTTGTGTGCTGCTGCTGCTGGCGTAGTGATACTGGACGTGGACACAAAATATAGTTCCATGTGAACTGTGATTTTGATGATGTTTCACACTGAGGAAGGCCTACGGGCCGAAACGTCCGTTTGTTGTTGCTGGGGGTGTAGGTGTACAGTAGGTGTTTGTTGTTGCTGGGGGTGTAGGTGTACAGTACACACCTACCAACACCACACCACCAACAAAGACTGGATAAAAAGTGAGTGCTGGTATTTCTTTCTACGTATAGTTAATATGGTGATGTCAAGATATAACACACTGAGACACTTACATGGAATGGTACATTTGTTTTGCTTACTTAAATTACTTTGCAACTGTCTGCAAGTTTAATTGTTTTACTACCTTACAGATGGAGTAGCCTACAGCAGTACCATTTTTGTTCAGTCTTCATAATGTTTAGGATGTAATTCAGTTCCTTTTAATATGCAACTCTCTGGTGAAAAGGATTCTCTGACTGCTATTATTTCTAGGTTCTTGGTTTACCGATCTTAGATTACTATTTGTATGCATTTCATGTATTACCTTGTGTTGACCTTTTATTGTAAATTGCTCTGGATTAAGAATGTATGCTAAATGACTAAATTGTAAATTGTAGGGCAGGTGAACGAGCTCTGGCAGAATGGCAGGATTATGTTTGTTACAGAGTACATATGACTGGCGGCCATGCAGTCAAACTGTCAGTTGAAGTAACAATCTACTGTGCCATTAGGTATGTTGACAGATATCCTATTCCATCAGGTAAACTCACCTGACAGGTTCTCAAAATATATGACAGCGTTTAATAGAACATGTTATAGAATAGTTGTATTTTTTTCTTCTTCATAAAATATACCCTTGCATTTTTACAAATGCTGCCCTTCCCCTGTGACCCAATATTTATCTATTTGAACCATTGTTCTGTTTTATACTGGCTATTGAGTCGTTAAAGGACGACTTCACAACTTCTCAACCTATCTTCATATAAAAATCCCACTTGTGTGAAGTGAGGGCAGGGCCGCGGGAAGGTATTTACAGTAGGAGGTGCTGAACGTTTAGGAGGGGGTGCGCACGTGTAAGCACTCATGCACGCACATTTGTGCATTTTCACACGGAAAAGTGGCTTTTACTTTCCCTCTCTCCACACGCAAGTTATATAAACAAACATTTTGATCAATATTTTATTTCATTGAGACACTTCAGCTCAGATTGGCCATAGACCATTTATTGCAAAGCTATTGCATGTGAGTATGGCGGTGTGGCTCTGCTCATGTGATATCAGATGATCTGTGTACCTAGACACAGGTCTGATCAACGATCCCCCAGAGCAGAACCAAAGATACAATAATCCATGAACAACAATACACAGTAATAACACATCAACACATGATTCAACACAATGAAACACATCAACACATGATGGATGGATCTACACAATCGCAAACAATACAATACTATCCCATAACCCCTGGACTAAGAATTACAGGGAGGCAGAATTAATTACTAGGGGGAATGAATGAGGGGAACTATACATATATAATGAATTAATGCTACGCTTGATTTTTGTCACGGACATACAAAATAAATGGTCAATAATTTTACCAGAAACCCTATCTATCTATTTAGCCCTTGCCTTTTCATCTTATTATCTTATTATAAATGTGTAGGCTATAATTATGAAAAAATCTAACAATAATAAAAACATTATTTATGATTAACATACTGATGATTGCACCTGACTTGATAAGGCAAAATGGTTGAAATTCTTCCATGTACACAAATACATATGGCTGAGATTTTCCAACGTCTTTCCAAGTTCTCTTTCTTCACCATCACTGTTCAGTTCTTGCTGATGAGACAAATAATTACAGTAGAATAATGATGAGAGAGCTCTATCCAGTTCCATGTATGGTACACAAATACATATGGCTGAGATTTCAGTTCTTTATTTCTTGTTCTCAGTTCTCTGTTTGCTGGAAAGTTCTAGTCAAATGATTTGTGGTTTGCCACCAAGTTCCCTTTATTCACTATCACTGCATATAGTTGTACAATATGTCTTTTGTGTCATGCCGTCTGTTCCCAAACTCATTTAACTGATGTCTTGTCTCATTAGTAGTAGCTTAATAAACAGGTCAATCCTGTGCTAATTCACTCTATTTGTTAGTTTCAAGAATAGTAGTGGTTTCCATTAAGGTGAACAAGTATTCAATGTTGATGAGAAAGTCTTAGAACATGCGCACCGGTAGGTGGTGTGATGTAAGGAATTATGCCAGTGGAACAATGAAAGAGCAACAATGAAAGGCAGCTATTAGCAAACATTACTTCTAGCTGTCTGTCTTGCATCCTCACCTGACATTAATGAGCATGTCATCCCGACACTTCACCAGTCACCAAAATAATTCAAACTAATTATTTAAATATTTTGATATATTGTAGACATTATAACCAACATAAAACAATGTCACAGACATGGACAAGTCTTGCCAGTCTTGTACGGACATGTTGATGACCCCTGGAACAAACAGACACATGCAATTAACCAGAATTAGGCGTCGATACTGTGATACATACAGCATATTTATTAGGCATAGTAACATAAATCTGTTTTGAACATATACATAAAATGATTTTTTAAATTATTATTATCTTCCCCTCCTGTCTGATGGGGGGGGCTGTGCCTGGGGGGAGGAGGTGCTCCAGCCCCTCCAGCACCCCTACTTCCCTCAGCCATGAGTGAGGGGCACCCTTATCATCATACATCACATTCCGTGCTCAGCCAATCAAATCATTTCCGTGGTACACACACACACATACACACACACACACACACACACACACAAAGCTGGGCATAGGAGGGGCCCCCCCCATGCCGGAAGCATGGAATGTGATGTATGAAGATGTATGATGATAAGAGCGCCCCTCACTTCACACAGGTGATTTTTGAGGGGCGCTTGTTAGATAACTTCTGACATGTTGTTTACACGTCATGTCAAGTTGGCCACTCCATCATATTCTGTTGGTCAACACAGATATAACTTTGGCCCAGACCGTGTTCCATATAGGTCATATTTTGTCATCTTGCCCCTTTTATCATCATTTTACTCATAGCCTACTGCCTGTTTACACAGGGTTGTTCATCTTATCCTTATATTATTTTATCATATTTATATTATGGATTTCCTGACGCCACATTCAGATTTAATATCTTATATCTTGTTGACTCCTTATTCGGTCTCCATACTGTCTGTCCCCAGTCAAGTTAACTCGCATACTGAGAGGTCTATTTTGATATGAGACTACATGTATTTGACCTTGATGCCTAGTGAGAAAGTAGATAGGAGTGTTTCTCTCTGTCGAAAGTTCACAGTGCAGGGAAAGTTATCTTCAGGTTGCCATAGCAACGCCAGCCTCTGTGCTTTCCCGGTCTATGACCATCAATGACGGAACCAAGTCACGATACCAGTCTCATCATCCATGTGCTGGTCCAATGAGCGCTCGACAACCAGCACCACTGTGGGATATTGCGGAAATGAACTATCTATTGAGCCAATGAACGTTTATCAACAACTGACGTGATCTACAGTATTAATGCTTGGGACATACTGTGAAGAGGAGGTTCAGTTCGGATCCATATTGGAACAATTGAATACTCTAAATTATATCGATGTATTGTACTATTATTATTATTATCTGAACCATGTAGCACATTCTCTATGTAAATTGACTTTATTACCTACTAAAAATTACAGTTAAAACCTGAAACTCCTCTCAGAACTTTATTTCGTCTGTCTCCAAATCATCTTTAAGGTATCTTTCTATTTTTATGGTACAGTCAGATTTAAAGGGCTACTCACTCATTTTTAAGGTAAATACAGCACGGTATTTGGTCTCCCTGCTGGGTTTTTGAAGGTATATATATTTACAGTCCTTTCTAATTAGCATTACAGAATAGATATAATTTATTTTATCTATTAGCGCTAGCCCCTCCTATATACAGCTTTTGTCCACACGTCTCATATTTGCCATTGACAATGAAAGGAGAAATTCGGTCAAATGTCCACCAAACATGACGTAAATTTGTTGCAACACAAACATTAAAAGTTACGTTATATGTATACTTTTTTATCATGAACATTAGCGAGGACCAATTATATGAAGATAGGTTGAAAACTGGTGAACAACAGCCTTGTAGGAGTACTATGACAGGTCTAACGGGGTTGGACAGAATTAGAGGCCCTCGGCTAATTCTCGGCTACACATACATATGCTATATGTATATTCCCTAATAACACAAGCCCTACAGTGTTCCTTCTCAAGCTCAAACGCTGAATTCATACAGTTGACAATGTTTTTATATTTATCTGATTGCTAGTATTGTTGGCATACAGGTATGTATTTTTTTGTATGTATATACACAGGTATATATATATTTTAAGATAGCCTTTTTGCATTTGTCTTTGGATTGCCCTCACATTTTCATGGGAGAATTGAGGTAAGTTGACTTTAGTTTGACTCGTAAATATTGTAAAAACAGACTGACAGACTGAGTAGGCGGGCGCAGAAGGTGATATAGGGACTGAGCTTGACTCTGGTGTCGATGGCAGAGAAGAGGACTCTGGACCCACTGCACACAGCATCTTACTCTCAGAAGTACTGTAGCACAGACAGACATGGGAACTCCTTAATCCCAAAGGCTATTAGACTGTACAATGTAGTAGGGGGCTGTTGGGGGGGGGGGGGGCAAGGCGGGAGCGGGCTGGTCAGCAAATCTGTGTCCATTTATATTGTCATAGCTGTTTTTTCTACAACTGCGTCGTTTAAAAAAACGTAGGCCTTTTTATAGGTTATAGCTTTTTACTGCATTCTTTTTTTCACTCATGTAATGTATTATTTATATGTTCATCATGCTGCTTTGTTCTGTCTGTCTGTCTGTGTCTGTCTGTCTGTCTGTCTGTCTGTCTGTCTGTCTGTCTGTCTGTCTGTCTGTCTGTCTGTCTGTCTGTCTGTCTGTCTGTCTGTCTGTCTGTCTGTCTGTCTGTCTGTCTGTCTGTCTGTCTGTCTATATCAGTGAGACAGAGATGTTACGGAAGAAGATTTTCCTGCTTCTGGTGGCTGTCAGTATGGTCATCCTCCCGCTGAGATGGTGAGTGATCAAACCTTTCAGATGACTACATGGCCGCGAGAAGATATTTACAGTAGGAGGTGCTGAACGTGCAGCAGGAGGTGTGCACTAGCGCGCACACACTTGTAGATCGGCTATTTTCAAGCATATTTATTAGGCCAGCTAGTAACACAAATCTGTTTAGATTCAAATTATTATTATTTTCCCCCTCCTGTCTGAGGGGGTGCTGTGCCTGGGGGGAGGGGGTGCTCCAGCCCCCCCAGCAGCCCTACTTCCCTCAGCCATCTAAAATATGACAAACTAAATTCAAAATTTGATTCAACACTAGTTGGGTGTTCATTTACCTCTCACATTTAACCACTTTCAACCTGGCTTCATACATTTAGTAGGATATAAGTGGAGATTTCCCCAATTGCAGTTTGTTTAATGCTGGCATTGCGGCTGAAGTGTACCTTTTCCCACTTCAACCCGATGGCATGAGGGCGAAGTAGCCATACAGGAGATGATCAGTGTCATTTGTTATTGAAAGTGCTAAGCGTGTGATGAACACAAAAATATGCACTTATTACGGTATAACTGAATTAATTAGCCTAAATGTAAATACGTATGCTCTCCCTCCAGGACCATGGATGCCTTCCACCTGAGCCTCTTTGCACCGTGCTCCCAGCCATCCCCGGGCCTGAAGCCCAAAACCAACGTAGTTTTCCTGAAGACCCACAAGACGGGCAGCAGCACCATGCAGAACCTGCTGTTCCGCTTTGCAGAGCGCCACAACCTGATGGTGGCGCTCCCAACAAAGAAGTGTGGCCACATGTTCTGCTACCCAAGCTCCTTCAGCACCCGCTTCATCCACCCAGGCACCCTGCCAGCCAACATCATCACCAACCACATGCGCTTCAACCACAATGAGGTGCTGAACTTCATTTTGTCTAAATGAAAAGTATATTATGCACAACGTTCATGCAGGCATACTTTTGACATTTGGAAGCATTGTCATTAATTTGAGTTTGTCAGTCAAAGATACAAACTTTTACAAATGGCTGTCCATTGTAAACTTTGTGCGGGCAACAAATCGCTTTCACGCATATGTACTGACATCTACAGTATAATGCATGAACCCTGCACACCCCCCCACCCCTCTCTCTCTCGCCACATGCTGCACAGTAAAATCTACAGTGTTTATGTATCCATTTTTTATTTGCTGTGTAAATGTAACCGTTTTACTTTATAGTAACCATATAGTAACCATTTCATTTTCTCTGGTCTGTTTGTGGAGGTAATGCCGTCACATACTTAACCTACGGTGTGTTTAGGAACCTGAAATTCCAGCTCACGGCTACAGCGATCACCCTGTTTCATAAGTTGTTTTTTGATTTTATCTTATCACTCCCTCATCATAACTATGCTCTTCAAGGAGATATGGGCCTCCGCCGCCTCCTGGGCACATCACACAGACAGCAGGCAGTAGGATCCATCACCCCCATATGAATGGGGATAGTTGGATCCAATCACCATCCATCACCCCCATATGAATGGGGATAGTTGGATCAATCGCCCCAACCAATTGAGTGGGTTGGGGGAAAGGATACTATGGCTTGATTTCTCGGGGATCGGGTGCATAAGGAAACAGTGTTTACTCTGCTGCCAGTGGACTATCATTTTTATTTATGTTTTAAGAAAAAAAAGACTGGACTCTAGTGGACTGCACATATTTAACAATGTGGGTGGCCACTGGCCAGCTAGGTCTGACATGGGAATATTTTCTTCCCAGATGAATGTTCCAAATTATATATTAGATTTTTTTCTTTTTTTTGTCTCTGAGTCAAATGAAGCGTACCTGTGGGATTTCAATGTTGTGTAAGCAAAGTGAATTGATATTTAAGAAAAATCGCTATGGTAGAAGCGGGGAATGCTGTTATGCAATTGTGTGGGGGTCTGGGTGCCGAGTGGAATAGTATGAGAGTGGCGACACTAGCGTTGACTCCCATTGTAACAATGGAATGCGGAAGTGCTCATTCTATCTCAATGGGATAGTTCCAATGTTTGGAACTATATAGCCCATAGGCACCCGCTTGGCGGCGAGATCAATGCTCTCTTACTAAGTTACTATTCCACTCGGTCTGGGTGTTGTTAGCCCATGAGGGAAGACAGTGGCTAATGAAATCACAGGAAAAAAGTGATCTGATCTGAAGTTCGTGTAGTAGGTTTGTATAATAGGTCGAGTGTCACCCTCTCACTCATAGAAACGCATAAAGGCTTCTATTAGTCCTACTGACTGTATTTCGGCGACTCAAAATTGCTACTTTTACTGTACATTTTATACAATTTCAGGATTGCATCTCTCGTCTTTATATCTTGTTAACCCGTTATAGATACTTTTGGATTAGGTGTGCACACAATGGCAGGCAAAGGTTGTGTTGTGTAAACACCTGTTGGTTTTACTGTACATATGATGATAAAACTTCTTGTATCTTGCAGGTGCGGAGGCTCATGCCGAACAACACCGTATACATCACTATTCTCCGAGAGCCGGGCTCCATGTTTGAGTCGATGTTCAGTTATTTCAAACAAGATAGTGAGAGTTTCAAGAAGGTTCCCAATGGATCCTTGGAGGCCTTCTTGGAGGAACCGTTGCGGTACTACCAGCCAAATGAACCGGTCATGCCTACCCGCAACGCCCTGACCTTCGACCTGGGCGGTGACAAGGACCGATCGGAGAACGACACGGCATACGTACGTGACTTTGTGGCGGAGGTGGATCGCTCCTTCTCCCTGGTGATGATCGCAGAGTACTTTGACGAGTCGCTGGTTCTCCTCCGTCACCTGCTGTCCTGGGACCTGGACGACATTCTGTACGTCAAGCTCAACATGCGCGCAGCCGGCTCCAAGCAGAGCCTCGCACCGGGCCTCACCGCCAAGATGCGCGCCTGGAACTCACTGGACGCACAGCTCTACGACCACTTCAACGCCTCGCTTTGGCGGAAGCTGGCGGCCCTCGGTCCGGCCTGCGTAGCAGAGGAGGTGCGCCTCAAGCGACAGGCCCAGGAGAAGCTGATGCAGAGCTGCTTTGGAGACCGGATGCCGCTGCTCCGCTCGGCAAAGCAGATCAAGAACATGAAGCTGCGGCCCTGGCAGCCCAGCGACAATGTCGACATCATGGGCTATGACCTGCCAGATAGCGTCAGCGATGTCCAGAAGCTCTGCCTCAAGCTGATCATGCCAGAGCTCCAATATACAAAGATTCTCCTAAGATCTCAGACACGTCCTGTCTGGAGCTGGACACGAAGCTGGATCTGGACTTGAACCGTATCAAGGATCCCCTTTTTTATCTCTCTGGGACTCCAGTTTTTACACTGTAAAATCCTATAGGATTTAAAGCCTTACTGTACGGTCATTTCCCCTACTGGTCACTACCATCTTGCACTTTCCAGAAGCTCTTAATTCATCCCTTTGAACTTTAAAAGGGTTGTGTCTCGTTAGGGTTCTGTGCTCGTCAGAGAGGGGAGGGGTGAGTGACACAGATCTGCTGCAGAGTCAACCCAGTATGCCTTTTGAAGTTCAAAGGGATCAATTAAGATCTCGAGCTTCAGCCTGTACACTATAATATAAGGTTGCTCCTCTCCTATGTTTCTATAACTAGGCCCTCAGCTGTCCTATAGGGCAGTGGTTCTCAAAGTGTGGCACTGGTCCAGGGACTCTCAAGGTTCCCTTAGGCTGTTCTACATTGACCCTATAAGTCTGTAACTGACAATGTACAAATGGAATCGTTAGGTTCTATTCTGTATACTGTTAAAAGGATCCCTGGCTAATAAGACAACTATGCCTTAATACATTATAATTACCCTCTAACTAGAATAAAAACACCTTAAATATTGTATATTTTATAAATAGATAATGTTTCACTCCATAGCGACTGCTTCCGTCACAGGTTGATGATGCCCATGTGTGGTCTAGCCCCATTGAATTTATGGAATGCATATGCTAATACAAAAATCGTAGTACTTCCGTCAAAGCAATATTTTAAATACTTTTTATTAGCACATGGATTTCTTATTTTCAAAATAGTTTTAACGTGACACATTGTGAGCTTGTAGATCGGCTATTTTCAAATGGCCAAAATGTAATATGTTTTTGTAATAATAATCTAAATCTACAAAGTAACTAGTAATTCAAGTTTTCAAATGATTGTAGTGGTGTAAAAGTACAAACATGGAAATACTCCAGTAAAGCAAAATGTATTCAAATGTGTACTTAAGTACAGTACTTGAGTACAAGTACTTAGTTTCCACCACTGACCTTTCGGGTATTTTGTATTTACGACCGTCTTGTTGTGCTTTATTGTTGCCCATATACCCATATGGCACTAACTAACATGCTGTTCATTAATTTGAGCATGTTTTGAAAAAGACCCCCAGTGACTCATTCCCCTTATTAGACGTGAACATGAATTATCTTCCAACATTGCACCTGTTGAGCCGGTATTTCATCATCAGCCCTGGGCCAGATGTCATCAGTGGTAAACAAACACCATGTTTTCAACAATACAACTAAAACAATTGTTAAAAATGGATATGTGAACATCGATGAACTTAAAACATTAGGCTACATATTTCAAATAAGGCTTATATGCCTGTCACAATTATTACAAATCTTCTAATCGCAATTATGTGAGAAAGTCTCAATTATTTTGCATAATCATCATTCTCGTTTGAATATTTGCTACTACCACAAGAGCTGCACCGTCCTTTAAAATGTTGAGAAATGTTCATATATTTGCCAACATAAAACAAAGTGGAAATAGCCGATCTTCAAGCTCAAAATGTGTCGCGATGTGACGTGTTTTGAACTTGTAGATTAGCCATTTCCACTGTTGATGTTTTTTTTTTCTTGAAGTATAATGTTATTAAATTATGTAAGATATTTGTCACATATCTTCCCCATGCACCTTGTTTACGAAGCCAATCATTTCACAGAGTAAAATGTCATAATCGTGACAGCCCTAATTAGGCTTTAGATAATCTGCTGTTGGTATTCTTAAGTATGTTCTCTATTGTATTATGATGTAGCTTCTAGCTAAATCTGGCATGTTTTTATTTATTTTTAAATAAAAACAATTAGACTTTGGTTCTAAATGACCAAATAACGAAGTAAAGATTTGGGTGAGAGAGTTACTTGCATAGACAGCCAACCGTTCCTTGAAATAAGGAATCATTCCTTATTTGGAGACTAGACATGTCCCTTATTATTGAACTGACACGGGTCACGCTTTGTTCCTTATTTTTGGGAATCAATCAATCAAACAAACACATCTTACAAGTTCAAACAGGTCATTATACTATAATACCATTTGTAACCACTATAAACTTGGTATACTGGCTTATAGATCAGCTCTATTTAAGGCTATATGTTCCTCCTTGCTGGGGTTCAAGTGGTTAATATAGGTATACAAAAACTGTACATATACTGTATGTGTATACAGTGACATTTTATCTTTAGGCGTCGCTTATTTTTCTTAGAAAAAAGGAAAATAAGGGTGTCCCTTATTAGATTGTCAAATAGTTGTCAACCCTAACGCTATAGGAGGTTGAAAGTGAATGCACTTCCAAAGTATACATTGTGTAAGTCACAATCGCATGATTTTCTTATCGGAAATATGAGGTTTTGCCAAATGCTGCTGTTTAATCAACTACAACTTTGAGGCTTTCAAAATAAGAGGCTATTTTATTTGTACACAGTTGGAAATGTGTAATGTGATTATTACACAACACAGGTTTTATTTTTAAATCTACCTAATGGAAGTATGAAGTGGGTCGTACATGGACAAATGTGTCAGTGGCAAAGTCTTGTCCTTATCTGTGGCAAATTTTGAATTTAAGGTTTCACACACTATTATAATGTTATTTCGATCGTAAGACCCAATTACTGAATGTCAGGTCTCCAGGTTTTCTTCAGAATATGTATGCCTGGGCCGTGGCTCAGTGGTCCAGGCACCTTGGCTGGTAATCCAGTCTGGCAGTGTGCCGCGGGTTCGACTCCTGATCCCGACGGCCCTTACCGCATGTCACCCCCCCCCCCCCCCCCCCCCCATCTCTCTCCCAATTTCCTGTCAGCCTACTGTTTATCCCTCCTTAAAAAATATAAAATAAAGGCGAAAGCTAAAAAAAAACAAACATATGTATGATACTGATTTACTATGACACTATTGCACATTATGAGTCCACTAGTACTATAGGACCCCAGAACTCTGAGAGACTATGACTAAAAATAAAAAAATTGGCTTTCAAAATCAACACTAGTTAAGCCCTGCCTCCCACTTCTGCTTGATCGGCCCAGGTGGGTGTGCGTAATGGCAGGTGGCACAGGGGATGGCACAGCACTATAAAACATAACCACTGGACAATGTATTTACAGAAGGGCCCCCCCTTCTGTAAATGCATTGTCCAGTGGTTAAGTGGGGGATGTTAGACAGAGGAGGACAATCAGGACATCAGTCATGAGGGTTTCTCTAGACATACGCCTGCTTTTGTACTTGTTCTTTTCATTCTCTCCTTTGTCTTCCTCATCTTCCTCCCCTTGTGAGTTACAGGCACCGTTTAATCTCAACAGAATCTACGAGCCTGGGGACTTGGTGCTGGGCGCCGTGTTTGATATCCACCTCTCCTCTGTGTTCCCCGATCTGTCCTTCACCTCCGACCAACAGGACCCCGTTTGCTATGGGTGAGTGTCACAAATGCAATAGCAAGCAAGAGAACCGGGGAACCATGTTTTGATTTACAGTGTGGCAATGTTTCCCTAAAGACTGGGCCGGGACCCATTTCTATGGGTTCCTTTATTTTTTGTTTCCTACATTTTGTTTTTAATTAACATACCCAAACAATGCAATTTGTTCATGAATTCAAAACAAATGCAATGATTATTTCCTGAAGAAATGAAATATATATCAAACAAATTCCATAAATTAGAAAACAAGTGATTAAGAAGTAGTGAAAATAAGTTAAGTGAAAATAAAAATAAATGCTACTTTCACTAGTCTGGGTTCCGGTCAAACATCTAACTTCTCTTTTTGGGTCACGGGCTAAAACGTTTGGGAACCACTGCAGTATATGGTACCATAGGATTAGTTGATGTTGTGTATTTCAGATCAATATACACTGGTTACAGTGGGGATTCTGTGTGTTAGTTTCAGCATTGACGAGTTCAGATTGGCCCAGACCATGGCTTTTGCCGTTACAGAGATCAACGGGAACCCCAGGCTGCTGCCCAACTTGACTCTGGGGTATATTCTCTATGACACCTGTCTCACACTTGAGATGGCATTCCGTGCAGCATTGTCATCGATCAGTGGGAGAGAGGCGCAGATCCAATTGGACGAGGGCTGTGTCGGCTCTCCTCCGGTGCTCGGAATTGTGGGTGATCCTTCCTCAGCCAATTCTGTTGCCGTCTCTAGTTTGTTAAGTCGGTTCAGAGTGCCCCTGGTAAGTTGCTTATGATGGATGACTGATATGCTTAGTTTTGGTGATTTGGTTGTTTATCAAGCTTTATATCAAGGTTCAACGATCAAGGTTCATGGTTGTGCTTCATTGTTACATCTTGTGTACAGGTGCATAAGAGTAAAACGTATCTTTGTTTGGCTTCCTTCATTGCAGCAGTATAAGTAATTTCCTATACATTAGTGTCAATGGCAAATAAAGTCTATTCAATAAGAAGAAGAAGAAGAATGACAAGATTTAAAAAAGAGAGTGCAATAAAGAGCAAAAAAAGAGAGAGAACATCAGCCTATGTACAGTACATGTGCATATAATCTTGGTATATTATATACACCAATATATAGCTAACTTCACAGTATACTGCAGATTATGTAGGAACAGTTCAAGCGTATTAGAATGCAAGACATGACAGGAGAGGTAAGAGGTGTGAGAGGGGGTTTAATGTTTCCTTTTGTTCATTCTACTTCTTGTTGTTCATGTGCCTGATTGTACGGGTGAAAGGAACTTGAAAGGCATACTGTCAAGTGTCAATCTATTGCAGGCAAGAGCAAGCGAGTGGACCAGGCAGATGAGTTAGGTCTGTCACAAGTAACATAATCACAATTATTTGAGATAATCACAATTATTTTGCATAATCTTCAAGTTGAAAAATGTTCATATAATTTGCAAATTGTGGAAACAGCCGAACCAAACTAGAAGCTTTCTGACGCGTTTTCAGATCGGCTTTCCATTATTTGTGTTTTTTTCTTGAAGCATAAAGGTAATAAATTATGTAAGTTATCCGTCATAGTTGAGTTGGTGGAATTCGGTGGAATTCGTTTTTGTGCAAGCTCTGTAGTTTTTGTTCAATTATTTGGAAAATAATCTATCTCATGGCCACACATAATGTCTTTGTACATAACTATGTTTGGGGAGTAAATGATTACACACAATTCTCAATGTATTGGGTTAAACTGAACTGGCTGAGATGACCTCTCCTCATACAGCCTCCTCCTGGGGAGAGAGAGAGAGAGAGAGTGAGAGAGAGTAATTGAAGTGTGTGTGTGTGTGTGTGTGTGTGTGTGTGTGTGTGTGTGTGTGTGTGTGTGTGTGTGTGTGTGTGTGTGTGTGTGTGTGTGTGTGTGTGTGTGTGTGTGTGTGTGTGTGTGTGTGTGTGTGTGTGTGTGTCACTGTGTGTGTGTGTGAGAGAGAGGCGCTTTATCAAAATTATGTTAAAACTGCATGTCACTTTCCTGTTCTACCTTAGTGCGCAAGTGCTGAAATGTTTTACCATTGAACTTGCTCAGAGGATGAATATTGAATCTGATTCTGAATTGGTAGATCCTGTCTGTGAGACGTGACCTTTGACCTGATCCTGTGACCTTTGACACGATCTAAATGTCTCAATAGAAGAGCAGGGAGACAAAACACAACCACCCCGATTGTATAAGTTATGTTGTATTAACATACACTACCACAGGGGTGGGCAACTTTGACGATGAAGAGGGCCACTATATTTCCACACTCACTCCAGAGGGCCGCATTGCATATTACTGTCGTAGCAAAAATAGCCGATCTACAAGCTCAAAACGCGTCGCAGCGCGACGCGTTTTGAGCTTGTAGATCGGCTATTTTTGCTATATTCGAATTGAAATGTTGAATTATTTTTTACTATTTTTGTATTGGAATACTGAAAATTAACATTTTTATGTAATTTCAAATGCCTTTTAATTATACTTGTGTTGAGCAATGAGCTACTAATTTAGACTGAAGTAATTCAAGCGGGTCATGTTTGCATGTTGTGGAATTGTAAACAGCTGAAACCAATATTATATCAGTATTCTGACATTAACCATGAGGGCCGCATTAAGTGAAGGTGGGGGCCGCATGTGGCCCCCGGGCCGCCAGTTGCCCACCCCTGCACTACCATAATGAATGGACAAAGTCAATAACACATTCAATAATGTGTGTATTTATTTATTTATCAGTCCTCGCTCCACTCACAATCACATGCTTTGCTTGCAAGGGAAATGTGTCTAAAAAAACAGAAAAAGGAAGTTGTATGTTGTTGTCGGGAAGAAACCTCTTATATCTCCATATTTTAAATTAAGGCCCTACTTGATCGTACTACAGCGTCACACAAAAGCATCAAAAGTAGCAGATCCGCAAGCTTTGAGCTTTTAGATCTGCTACGTTTGATGCTACGTTTTTAATTTGAATTCGGAAAAGTAATTAACAGTTTTGGAATTGGACATAATGAGGTTTCTGCCCGACAGAGACGACATTACAGAACAGATGTCTTGTGTGTTCTTTCAGGTCAGTTCCCATGCCATGTGCTCCTGTCTGAGTGACCGGTACCAGCACCCTTCCTTCTTCAGAACAATCGTTAGTAATACCATCCAGGTGGGCTTCTAGTAGGCTAGTACTGTACATGTTATACCTCTAGTGAGTGTCTAGTTTAATTTCAACGTATAGGTGGTAAAACGTGATTTTATTTGCCTCATTGTAACAGCATAGAAACAGTCATAAAGACAACAGTAGCCTAATACGATAGGTAAAATAGGATTGACGGATAGTAGTTAGCCTATAGAGGGTATGCGCGCGACATCATCATCATTCCTGGAAGTTATGCGGGAACACCTAGTGGTAAAAAACTATAGTTTCTGGCCTTGACAGCCCATACAGTACATCCAAACAGAATAGCCATATCTGATTGCATTAAACAACGTTAAACTAACTTCGCCACTCACTTTGCCAAAAATAATAACAAGTTGTTTATATTATTTATCCTTTATCCAAACAGGTGCAGGCTATGCTCCAGATTATGAGACGGTTCGGGTGGACTTGGGTAGGACTGTTGTTTATTGACGACGCCTACGGCCGCGACGCGGCCCAGATCTTCCAGTCGGAGCTGGCCCAGTCTGGCTGGGCCTGCCTGGCCTATGTGGAGGCTCTGCCATGGGACAGCGACCCCGCCCAAACACAGAGGGTCGTCTCCATGATGGACACATCCACGGCTCGCGTGGTCGTTGTGATCGCGTACGGGCTCCCTTCGATTACACTCCTGGACGAGGTTGGGGGTTACGATCTATGTTAATTTAGGGATTCAGAATTATAAGGAATCTGAAATGAGTTACATAGTGAAGAAAGTGAAGACGTCCATTAATATAGAAAAATGGGTTACTATTCAAAGGTAGAGTAAGTGATTTTCTTTGGTTAAAATGTGTTAAATAGCTCTATGTTATGATACTCGTTGATACTCTAGCCTACTGTATACAGTGTTTGTTCAGTAACAGGACTCTCCATGTCTCTCTAACTCTTTCGTAAACAGAAAATGTAATTTCAGGTCGGATACCAATTTTATCCAACCAGGATAGAGAACTCCATGAGGATACAGAAATGCAATTGGTGATTACACAAAGAAATTAGCAGAGAACATTGGAACTGAAACACTATAAAAATGAAGCTGATAAATGGGTACTCTCTCCTGATTGGCAGGACATTTGTCACCTAGGCCTACATGAAAATGTATTTTCTGTTCATCAAAGAGCTGGAGAGACAGGGCGACCCCTTACTGTTTATAGCAATGATATAGTGCTTTTATATAAATAAATAAAAGATTAACCAAAAAAAGATCACTTACCCTACCTTAAATTGCAAGCATTTTGTATATGCACTGCAATTTAATCAATCTCAGGTTCATGAGAATAATGCTCAGTAATTGTGTATTTATTTTCTCTGCACATAAGCAAATAATGAAACCATTCACACTAAAACTAAATGTTATATTGTTATATATTATGTACTTGTATTAGTTTGCATTTGTGTAATAGTTTACAGACTGTATATTATTATTATACGTGTTGTTGATCCCTATCAACAGGTGGTGAAGCAGAAGGTGACAGGTCTACAGTGGATATCTCACGTGGGCTTCGCAGAGGCCACATACCTCCAGGTTCCTCGCTACGTTCCCTACCTGAGAGGCAGCCTGGGTGTCGCACTGCGCCGAGGAGACATACCGGGCTTCAAGGACTTCTTGTTGAAAATACATCCCGACAATGACCTTGACAACAGCCATGAAAATATCATAGTGAGTCGTTTTGGTTTAATTTCAACATAGGTAGGTACATAAAAATGACCTATCCCACCGTCAGATGCCGTCAATGACATTCTCCCACACCCATGACCCAACACACCACCAAGGCAACTATAAGCCAGCCAGCTACTGATGGCCGTGTACGGCCCCTTATTAATCAGCCAGCAGCCAGGTGTCTCAGCTGCCCTGAAAAGCGGTGATTAGGGGGGCGTCACATAACTAGGTTTAGTGGCATATATGCTGAGACAATCCGTTGTTGGGGTGACCACCAGGGAAATAATTTAACAGAGACAATGGCCACTGTTGCCCCTCAGTTTGGCCTTTTTGCCTCCCTCAATAAATTATGCCTTGATGCCCCGCCCACACTGCCCATTGATGATTCTGTGTGTGTATAAGTCTTGGTTGGATGGAAGATCACATCCGCTGTGGCGTTGTCTGATGACTGTTTTTAAATATTCACAAGATATTATATTTCTGTTTAACTCTCAACTTTGTTTCTTCAGGTGAGGCAGTTTTGGGAGCACACATTTCAGTGTAAATATGCGCCCCTTCCGCCAGAGTGGGCGGACGCTGGTGGAAAAGTGTGTACTGGACAAGAGGACCTGGCAACAGCAGGAACCAAACTGTTGGATGTGGCGGAGCTCAGGGCAGAATCTAACGTGTACAGAGCTGTGTATGCTCTGGCCCATGCCCTCCATGACATGCTGCAGTGTGAGCCAGGAAGAGGGCCTTTCACTGGCCACAGCTGTGCCAGTTTGCATACAGTCCAGCCATGGCAGGTGTGATATTAATAAATAGTTTACTGGAGTTTCTAGTTGGATTTAATGTGCAATAATAATGAATATACATGTACATACTGACTTTGGCACAAAGCATGAGATTGTCATACTAGGATGAACCTGTACCAATAATTGTCTTAGAATGATTATTTACACATTTCTTCACATATTTACATATATTTTTGCAGGTATTCTGTGCAGGGAGCCTCCCTCCCCATACAGTAATGCACATAAACAGCTCCTGTCAGTGTCACTATATTGTGTATCTTTTCCTTATTTTTTTCTCTTTTTAATCTCTTGATCTTAATTGTGTTCATCACCTGTTCTAGCTTGTGTATTACCTGGAAAAGGTCAACTTCACCACAACCTATGGTGATCAGGTATCATTTGACGGGAACAGTGAAGCCGAACCAATCATGGATATCATGAACTGGTCGTGGCTGCCTGAAGGAAGCACAATTCATATACAGAGTGTGGGTGTGTTCAAGAGGTCAGCCTCGGCGGGGGCTGCACTCATCCTTGATGAGGACAGAATCTTCTGGAACTTTGACTCCAATAAGGTCACTTTGGCTTTGTCGAGCTATTGTCGAGCTCCTGATGTGAAGGTAATTTAGTTTGGACTGAAACTGATTGTTACTTTCCTCTTTAGCCACTTCGGTCAGTGTGCAGTGAGAGCTGTTCCCCTGGAACCCGTCTGGCCAGAAGGAAAGGGGAACCTGTCTGCTGCTTCGACTGCATTGCTTGTTCTGAAGGAGAGATCAGCAATGAGACTGGTAGATTTACATTATGTACTGCATGTACAGATTACATGAGACTGGTAGATTTACATTATGTACAGATTATTTTTAACCCGTTAAAACCGGGAAAGCATCTGTGTAAACACTTTGACCAAGATTTTATACTTTGGCTATTAAAAGAATAGCAGATATACAAGCTCATAGCACGGCACAAAGTGACCCCCAGTGTCCCCGAGAAGCAAAGATTTGATGTGTAATGGTTGCTTTTAAAGAAATATCTATATATTCAAAGATTTGCACAGATTTTTCATAGCAGATCTACAAGTTCATAAAGCAGCAAGAAGTGATATTCTGAGATGGGGGTCCAAGGCCAAATATATATAATTTTGGGGGTCCACTGATATAGCAACATATTGTTTTTGTTGTATTTTTTCTTAGAAAACAGAATCGGGTCCTCGGGTTAAGAAGACTGATATTGTCCTTTTCTGTCCCTTTAATATTCTCTTCTTTGTTAGACTCAACAGAGTGTACCAGTTGTCCAAAGGACTTCTGGTCCAGTCCCCAGCGTGACCACTGTGTGCCTAAGAGCGTGGAGTTCCTCTCCTACCATGAGGCCCTGGGTATCTCCTTGACAACCTTCTCATTGCTAGGTACGCTTATCTCTGCCGTTGTCATTGGAATCTTCGTCTATCATCGAGACACGCCCATGGTACGCGCCAACAACTCAGAACTCAGCTTCCAACTGTTGATGTCACTCATACTGTGTTTCCTGTGCTCACTTCTGTTCATTGGTCGTCCCAGACTCTGGACTTGTCAGCTGAGGCATGCAGTGTTTGGGATCAGCTTTGTGCTGTGCATCTCATGTATCCTGGTAAAGACTATGGTGGTGTTGGCTGTGTTCAAGGCCTCCAAGCCTGGGGGTGCAGCCATTATCAAGTGGTTTGGAGCTATGCAGCAGAGAGGAACAGTTCTGGTTCTTACTTCCATCCAGGCAATAATCTGCACAGCCTGGCTTCTGTCTGCCTCACCAACCCCTCATAAAAACACACAATACAACATTGATAAGATAGTCTATGAGTGTGAAGTGGGATCAACAGTTGGTTTTGCAGTGCTGCTAGGTTATATTGGTTTGCTAGCAGTACTTAGCTTCGTCCTAGCATTCATGGCAAGGAATCTTCCAGACAACTTCAATGAAGCCAAGTTAATCACTTTCAGCATGTTGATCTTCTGTGCCGTGTGGATAGCCTTCATCCCAGCATATATCAGCTCTCCAGGAAAATATGCAGATGTAGTGGAGGTATTTGCTATTTTAGCATCCAGTTTTGGCCTTTTGGTGGCGCTGTTTGGACCGAAGTGTTATATAATGCTTTTGAAACCTGAGAGAAACACTAAGAAGTCCATCATGGGTCGCGGTGCCACCAAGACATAGAAGCAGAAATGCAATATTTGTTGTGAATAAATGTGAAGTTTATATAGGCTAGATATATTTGTTTACTGATCACCTTGATCCAGTTTTCTATACCAGATTAAACTAACATATTAAAAATAACACCTTAATTCTCTGAGTGTCAAATTACAGGTCTATAAGAGAGGCAAATACATGTATGCTATATTAAAATTGCCTAGAGGGTGGGTGGACATTGGATGTCACAGACGTAACATCCAGACTTGGACCAAACACTGTTCAGGGGTCAGGCATGAGCACACAGGGGTAGCCTGGCCCAGACCAGACACTGTTCAGGGGTCAGACATGAGCACACAGGGGTAGCCTGGCCCAGACCAGACACTGTTCAGGGGTCAGACATGAGCACACAGGGGTGTGATTTCTGGTATAGAGAGGCGGGTGTCGTCGAGATCACGTCGGTGGATCCTATTGGTTCACCGATCTGATTAAGTCTTTGCTTACTTACAGGCTGTACAGCCGTACAACCAAGGGGTCTCTTTTCCACAAAATACATTTAGATTTGTATATACTGTGTATATAATTACGCACGCACGCACGCACGCACACACACACGCACGCACGCACGCACACACACACACACACACACACACACACACACACATACACACACAGCTTCTGAGCGATGTGGTATCAAAGTGATGCAGCACTTATACAGTAGGTGGGTGTGTAGGCAGGGTACAGATGTCTAGACTACAATAAAATGGCCCATGACTTGCACAATAAGGGCAACTTTATTAAGGGAACGTTTCGGTCAGTAGACCATCTTCAGGGACCTCAGATGGTCACGGCCGTATACCCTGGCATAAATCAATGGAATACAATTTATTCATGTATTTATTAAGTAGCCGTGTAATAAGCAGGATATTACATATATGAGAGGCTAACCTGAAACATTTTTGGTGTTGATCTGAAAATGTACTGGTCTGCACAGTGCATCAAATGAAAAATCACCTAGTACCTTCTTAAAACACTTTTCACTCATATCATACTAGTAATAATCTATATACTCCAATAATACACTCAAACATGTTAAGTCAAAAGCATCATGGTTTAACTTAACATAATTCTTTCATGATTGACACCTTGATAGTGCCTCTTCGATTGACCTATTAAGTGGAATATTTTCTTAATCCAGACGTACAGTGCATATACAAACTACCTAGACACAATCCATCTGTGCTGAACTGATAGTGACGTACAGTATCTGTGAAAACACTCAAACTGCACGTGTCATTTCCTTCTTTTAGCTCAACAGAGACAAGGGCATCATTCATTTAGTTGTCAGATTCACACCTGTCAAATGATTAAAAGATTGTCACTAGTTCATCATCAGGGATGTCTCTATAATAGCATTGACATCTGTCTCTAGGGTGGCCTCTCGCTAATTTACAGTAAGCTCAATTTACACTCCATCGCACAACAGCGTTGATTGCCGTCAAGAATGGTGTTGTAGGCAATCAACACCATTTTACTACAGGGTTAGGGCGTGTAAATCAGGCATTAAACTTCACCACCGGACTGCGTCATTGTCTTGACAAATATTTTCAACTAAAGAAGAACATCATTCAGTTGATAATGGATGATTTACGTCAGTGGTTCCCGACCAGGTGTCTGGCTACCATGAAATTAAAAAGTTTGAGAAACACTGCACTACATTAAATGAAACACAGCGTTTACCAGTGAAGTAATATTTCTTTCCAATATGGCTGCTGTGCAGCCTATTGTCCCTGGGCGTACAGTAGGTCTTATTTCTTCCTGTCTATCTTGCTCATCACAGCCTTGACGTCGATGGGGGCGGAGGCCAAGGCCGCCTTGGCGAGCTCCACCTCTTCCTGTTGCCACAGGATGATGGGACTGATGCCTGGGTTTCTGCTGCTGGCGTTCTGCTGCAACTGGGCTTCACTGAGGTGGACAAAAACAACGTAGGTTCAGGAGTAGAGACCACCCTCAACATGTCAAACTAGGGGTTATTCATGATTCTGAACCCATTCCCAAGCATCGGTTTTGCACGAAAAACACTCCTTGGGCTAAAAACGGCCATAGCCGTCTTCACAAATGTGATGAGGTCATCACATTTGGGCAATGGATTCAGAATCATGAATAACCCCTAGTTTGTAGGCATGTAACGATATATCGTATATCGATATATATCGATATTAATCCCGACGATATGAATCGATTCATTGAAATGGGGGGGGGGGGGGGGGGGCTAGTGTGTGATGTGAAATATGAGCTTTAGTCATATTCCATCATATTCAAGTGCTTTTGGAGAGAAATGATAGTCACTTTCAGTAGTAGAGCACTGTAGAGGGGAGCTGTGTGTGTCTGTGTCTGTGCCCAGGTGATGATGGTCGTTGATGCTCATCAAGGAAGGCAATTATGTTTCTGCACTGTCAAAAGTAATGCTACTTCTTTTGCAATGTAGTTAAATAAAAAATCTCAGGGGGGAAGATAAATTATATAAAATTAAAACGGTAATTTCTCATTAAAATATGTATATTTTTTAATATCGTGAAAAATCGTATCGTGAACCTCATATCGTGATACGAATCGTATCGTGAGTTGAGTGAATCGTTACATGCCTACTAGTTTGACATGTCACATGCTATTTAAAACCTCTTGAGCCCCATTGCCCCCGCCGGCGGGGGCAGCAGCTGTCCACCTCTGAACAGCGCTCAGCGGGGCAATGGAGACCCAATTGGTCTCCGGTTCCAACTCTGATGTTGCGGATTTCCCCCCCGGACCCCCCTGGGGTTTAAGAGGTTAATTAAAGCATAATTCAAATTTGACATTTTTTGCCTTATAAGTTTCCAATGGTACCCCAACGTTCAACCCCTGAATTTACCATTTACCACAATGTTTTCCATTTTTAATATGTTATTTGGATGACCGTAAGGATCATAAAAAACGATTACTATTGCAATTTATTTTGGGTCACGCCCCTTTTTAGCTTAGATTAACTGGCCTAGAGCAATGATGCACGAAAACAATTGCAGTAGGCCTATATAGTTTTAATGTCTTTTTGCTTCAGGTTAAGTTTAGCAAACTAAAGACAGTAATTCAATATGTAAAACTAATATCTAGCTCGCCTAACAAAATATATTATCCCTCTGAACTTTGACTTTGAGCATTATTATTGCACATAGCCTAAATGCAATAATATTAGGCTACTGGGAAGTTTTTTATATAAACAGAACATGTTCAGTTGAGAGGGGCGGGGAGGAGCAGCTGTGCTCAACATGACCTCGCCACTCCACGGTGCTTTGCCGATGGGATTGCCCAATCAGCAAATAGACTGACTAGAATTTATTTACCTCGATAAATGCCGTCTCTCACGATATGTAGTACATTTCCGATATATCTTCTATATGAAATACACAACAGAAATGTTACTTAATAAGCACAGTACTTGAGTAACTGAGTAATTTTCCGGACTTGTATGAAGAACGCATACCAACCTGAAGTTATGAGGCTCTGGGTTCAGGGCTTTCTTCTGCATCTCTTTATAGACGGGAGACTTCAGGTATCTGAAGAAGGTATCCTGTAGCAGAGCAAACATTCCCTTACAACAAACTACAGCACATGTGTTTCAAGTAATACTACTACTACTACTACTCACGAAAAGTTGTGAACTAATCAGTAAGCATGTAACACATACACTCAACTCACGATACGATATGTATCACGATAATGACAAATGAACAAAAAATCTATTTTTTAATGATTTATCTTCCCCCCAAGCCTTTTTCATGTAAAATTACTTAATTTCTGTGCAACAACTGTAAAAACCTAACATGTAAAAAAAAGAAAAGCTTTCTTTGATGGCATCTTAAGGCCCAGGCTATACGTATATGGAGCTGGAGCTGGAGACAAAAGTTGTCCAGCTGTTCAAACTAAACCTTACATGCATATTACTAGTTGCTATTAAAGCACTATCAGGGTACCTGATGGCAATGCAATGGTAGATTGTTTATAGTGCCCACTGCCCAGTTAATCTCTTGACCCACTGTATGAGAGGTCCAGAGTGTGTGTGTGTGTGTGTGTGTGTGTGTGTGCGTGCGTGCGTGCGTGCGTGCGTGCGTGCGTGCGTGCGTGCGTGCGTGCGTGCGTGCGTGCGTGCGTGCGTGCATGCGTGCGTGTCAACGTAATGTGCGTCAGACACACCTTCTTCATCAGCAGGAAGACGTGCGTCTGTGCAGCGTCCAGAACGTAGCGGTGAGGATGGTCCAGGCCCTTCACGGTCAGCCCCATGGTACGACCGTCTATGTTGATCCAACGAGGGGCGCCGGGGGCCAGGAAGGTCCTACACACACACACACACACACACACACACACACACACACACACACACACACACACACACACACACACACACACACACACACACACACACACACACACACACACACCAATACTGTAAATGGAGTTTGAAGTTGGGTTTATATAGGTGTGTCTGATGAATTTAATATCAAGTGTCTAAATACTGAATGAAGCAACTAAAAAACTGAGTTGCTCACAAAAGACTGAGTATAGACAATAGCACGCACGCACGCACGCACGCTGTGCTCAACCTACTCACTTGAAAATGATCGCAGCTTGTGACGTCATGGATGACGCAGCTCCGAACTTCATCTCCTCTGCCACTTCCCAGAAGGCCAAGTTCTCCCCTGGCACGCACGCACGCACGCACGCACGCACGCACGCACGCACGCACGCACGCACGCACGCACGCACGCACGCACGCACGCACGCACGCACGCACGCACGCAGGCACGCAGGCAGGCAGGCAGGCACGCGCGCGCACACACACACACACACACACACACACACACACACACACACACACACACACACACACACACACACACACACACACACACACACTATTTTCAGCATGTGACACACTGGCAGCTAGCCTTAATTAGTATCATTGGTTCCGAATAATATAATGTCAATTTTGTAGTTCACTGTTCACCTCCCTTTACCGAAGAAAACTTGTTGGAAGGAGTTATGTATATGTGACCTTTGGCCTTTGCAATAGAAACTTGCACACATGAACTCACATAAATGGTAAATGGTAAATGGTGCATTTATATAGCGCCTTTATCCAAGGCGCTTTACATAGATTGTGCATTACATTCACCCATTCACACACACATTCATACACCGATTGCGGCGGAAGCCTTGCAAGGTACCAACCAGCACATCGGGAGCAATTTGGGGTTCAGTGTCTTGCCCAAGGACACTTCGACATGTAGACAGGAGGAGCCGGGATTCGAACCGCCGACCCATGGATCATTGGACGACCTGCTCTACCTCTTGAGCCACAGTCGCCCACACACACACACACACACACACACACACACACACACACACACACACACACACACACACACACACACACACACACACACACACACACACACACACACACACACACACACACACACACACACACACACACACACACACACACACACAGACTCACCACTGAATTCTCTCTTGAGGAATACTTTGAAGTCGTCTCGTCCACGCAGGTCACTGAGAAGCTCCCAGAAGCTGAAGGACCAGCGTTCCACACGAGTCTTAGTGGGGACTTCCACCCTGTGGACACATGAAGACATTACAGTTAGGGCAGAATTGGAATTGGATTCCAATCCAAATTGCCGGCCCAGCCATCATGCAGAGTAAGCAGTTGCATATAACTGTATCTTCAAAACTAGACACTCTGCAGGCCTATAAACTTGGCTGGGGGCAGAGAAGCCCAGTCTGTGCTGCTACAGGAAGATTGGAGGGGTTCAGACAAGGTTTTCCAACTCCGTGCCTAAATGTCACTTTCACAGCGAAATAAGCCCAGTTTGGCCCTGTTCACTTTTGCTTAGCAGAGTCTGTATCTTCAAAACTAGACACTCTGCAGGCCTATAAACTTGGCTGGGGGCAGAGAAGCCCAGTCTGTGCTGCTACAGGAAGATTGGAGGGGTTCAGACAAGGTTTTCCAACTCCGTGCCTAAATGTCACTTTCACAGCGAAATAAGCCCAGTTTGGCCCTGTTCACTTTTGCTTAGCAGAGTCTGTATCTTCAAAACTAGACACTCTGCAGGCCTATAAACTTGGCTGGGGGCAGAGAAGCCCAGTCTGTGCTGCTACAGGAAGATTGGAGGGGTTCAGACAAGGTTTTCCAACTCCATGCCTAAATGATTAATTGAAAACGTTTTGGGCATCACAACACACCCCTCTGACTGCTTTTATTGTTTTTTTGTTTAGCCCAGTAAAACTTTCACTGCAGGGTGACGTGCTCCTTTAAGCCCTACTAAACATTTTAGAAAATTTCTGAAAGATTTTGTGTTTTCTTATTTTATTTTATTTGTATTCTTATTATTTTTTTGCCAATAATGCCATGGCCAGTGGAAGCCAGGTTGAAAGTGCTTAAACAGTTTTAGCCTACTTTATACTGCTGGACACAAGGGTCAAACTGGTTAATTGTTTGTAAACTAATCTTAATCCTATCAGAATAAGACACCTTAGTGAGAAAAGAAAAGAGGCTTAGTCTTCGTGTGAAAATGTATGTGTGCCTTCTTAAATGAGTGGTTCTCAATTTGTTTCATGTCAAGAACCCCAAATTAATAATAAATATATGTGGCCATCCGAAAATATTCTGTGCCAGGGACCTCCATCCAATATTTTTGTTGACATTATGTTTAAAGAATATTCTATTTTTTCAGTTTCAAGGGATGCCTATTATTGCCTGGTACTGTTTGGTGCTTCTGTCGTCCCTGCAGATGATGAGTGACATGTCCCTAATGTGTTGCCGTCTTGAGGGGGGCCTGGCTTGGAACCTAATCAGCTCCTATTGGCTAACTGGTCCTGTGGCAGCTCAAAGACCCGGCTGCGACATACCAAAGCCTACACGGGTTGTGTATTCGACGCGCTGTAGTGATTGGCCAGTCGCTGTGATTGACAGCCTAACCTTAACCCTAACCCTAACCTTAATCTCAGTAAAACTCTACCTAAACCTAACCCTAACCTTAACCTCAAGAAAACTATACCTAAACCTAACCCTAACCTTAACCTCAGTAAACGTAACGTGCCAAGGGGCGTGGTTATAAACACAACCCTTGTAGGAATTAGTATGTAGCGACCCGGCTACCTGGCTACATAGCTCACTCTCTGTCAGCCCTTTGGGGAGGAAACACTGCTATGCGTGGTCTTCCCTCCAGCCGCCTACGCTCTGTTATTTTTGTCATGTCTGCTTAGTTTCGTTAGTTTGTGTTTTTGTTCTGCTTACCCTAGTTTACTCCCTTTGGGGAGGAGTGTTAGTCTTGTTTAGTTCTTAGTTCTGTTTGTTAGGTTCAGTTGTAGCTTTGTATCTGTTATGTGTTAGGGATTTGAGTTAGTGTTGTTCGTCTGGCCATCATCACCTTCCTTTTATTTATTCGTTAATTTATAAATCTGTTAATGTAAGTAATTCAGTGCTCACACTCACAGAGTCATCCGTTGTACACAATATCAGTCATGCATAAGCCACTTTGTAACTTATATGAGCGGTGTTGTTCTTTCATACATTTTGCGGGCAGTATGCCCCTAGACTTCAGAACAGTCCGTAACAGTACTGTATAGGTTTAATGTGGATAAAATGTTCCCTTGCTTTATTAACTAATGTATCTGGGGAACCCCTGGAACCCCCTTATGCCTAGAACACTAAACAACCTTTTTGTCACACCATAACTAAACTCAATACAATATTCAATAAAAAAACATTTCTCATCAAAATATATTGAAGTACAGCAATACATGGCAACTTGAGGTAGGCCTACTGTTCTTTAATATTTCATCGTGACTTTTCACAAAAAACAAACAAAAAAACAATAGATATCATAGGGGGGGCAAAATCTGTGAAAAACGTGGGTATTATTTTAAAAATATATATAAAAAAAAGAGAGAGCTGGGAACTTCGCCTTTGGTCCACCCATTCCTGGGGGAAAAAGACCATTGTGGGTGTATGGGACTTTTCTCTATCACTAAACACCTGCCGGTAGAAAAAGACCAGGGCAGGGAAACAAACCTACCTTCTATGCCACTGAGCATCATGAAGGTACTGAAATACCCACCCTCCTCAGACATCAGCAACATTATGAAAATTACACAAATGTAATGTGAAAATCACCCGTGTTAAATATCTAATAAGGTTCGGTTATCAAGTCCACCATTTAGCTGCATGGGGACCACCTGCAACCCCCTCAAGGACCACTGTTGGTCCCTGGACCACTGGTTGAGAACCCCTGACCTAGAGAACTGAGCACCATGTTGTCAAGAATCCTGGTGGGAATCGTGTGAAGTGCTGGGGTGAGAAGGTCAAAGGTCAAGGTCACAAGCAAAGTGAGAATGAATGGGGTGGATGTCCCTTACCGTCTCATGTTGAGACTCCAGTATGTGTCGTTGTCAGACTGCCAGGGGTTGCTGGGCAAACACGGTGCCAGGAACGGATCGTGGTTCTTGTAGGTTGTGACATACTTCAACAGTCTGCAGTAGCCCAAGAGGGAGGGGTTGGGGGGTGGGGGAAACACACCGATTAACTACGCCTGTCACAATTATTACATAGATTACATTAGATAATTGACACTGGGTGAAAACAATGGGTTGCAAAAATCGTGGGATAACAATGCACTGTAAGTAAAAAATAACATAATAAAAGGTTGCCATCCTGAGGTGACAGATACTTACGCTCCAAGGGAAACGCTAGATTTGACCTTTGAACTCCTGATCGCTTGCTCGTAGAATATATTCTAGGAGAAAAAACATCTTTAATTACTTCAAATCATCTAGTATTTTAGTCATTGTATACGTGTCCCCTCTTCCACTGTTCTAAATTCACCAGATCTATAAATCTATCACATGATGGTGTCAGATCTATAAATCTATCACATGATGGTGTCGGATGCTGATTCTCAAGTGTCCAGAGTAAAGATTAGGGCTGTTTATCTGTTTATCTCAAACCTTTTAACCCATTAAGACCCTTCTATAAGGATGCGGTCACACCAAACTTTAATTCTGCCTATGAGGGTGGATTCTGCCAATGCTTTTCAAGCTGTGTTTTTTGCGTAAGTCCTTGAATGGCACCAAGGCATTATTTATATGAAAACTGAGGTGAAACATAATCTTGACTGAATCATGTGCTAACATTTTCAAAAATATATATATTAAAAGGGGAAATTATTACTCACCATGCGTCTGTACTGGTCAAAGGTGATTTTCTTAAAGATGAGAGAGAGAAAAATCATGAATTTGTCATTGTAAGCATATCCATTGTTATAAATAGGAAATAAACCTCTATTTAGAGGTCAACATTAAAATACACACTGGTGCTATTAGCTACAACTAGAATAGATACAACACTGTTAACATACTGTACATACCGGTGGTGGAAAGTAACTAAGTACATTGACTTAAGTACTGTATTTAAGCAAAGTTTTTAGGTATTTGTAGTTTACTTGAGTATTTCCAATTTCCAATAATTTTACTTATTCTCCATCAGTATATCTACATTGCAGTATTGATACTTTTACTTAAGTAAAGAGAAATGTAGTACTTTTTCCACCACTGGTACAAGTACATGCAACACAATACTGTATGTCTATTTTTTTACACCCTTGAATCCTCCAAAAAGAAAAGCTGAGATGGAAAGAATCTGTATGGAAAGAGAACAGAAAACATGGCGTTGATGTACAACTGGTGTTCCCTGTGTGTGTGTGTGTGTGTGTGTGTGTGTGTGTGTGTGTGTGTGTGTTTGTGTGTGTGTGTACTCACCAGTTACCTCCTCCTTGTTTGGATCAATGAGGCGATCGGGACCAACATCCATAGCACTGTAGGTCCAACGCTACACACGCACGCACGCACGCACGCACGCACGCACGTACGCACGTATACACGCAAACGCAAACACACACACACACACACACACACACACACACACACACACACACACACACACACACACACACACACACACACACATACACACACACACATGTTTTG